>NW_008794753.1:1421790-1433054 GCF_000699145.1 Aptenodytes forsteri | reverse complement strand
TCTATACACACACACAAACACACACACACATACACGCATACATATACATATATATGTGTGTGTATTTACAGGGATATATATGTACAGGTTGTGGAAGTCGCTGCCACTGGAGAACACAATACAGGGCCCCTGGTAGTACAAAATGTGACAAAACAGGTGGAAAGTGTGAGGAGGAATATGAGCAAAGAAACATGGCTTGGTAGACAAGCTCCCTCTGTGTAATTTCACTCTGGCCTCCGTCAAGGTTGTGTCATGGAGTCGGAACAATTATTAAGTATTTATGTGAAGGTATGTAGCACGCTTTATCTCAGAATAAAAATCTCATTTGTATGCCTAAAAATATTATGGACACAATACTACCCAAAGATTCCTTAACCCTGGAAACCTAGTCATTTCTCTAGGTAGAAGATGGTGAGGCCGTGGCTAATCGCTCCTTAGCAAGAATTTCAGCTTCCCTTCATTAGGGAGCCTAATTTCAGTGAAAGGTATTTGAAGTTTCAGAGTTTTCTATTTGTGTAGTGTGCTGCCTCTACCTTGTAATGAAATAAGAAGGGGAAAAAACCTTCTCTTTTCATGTATTATTAAAAAATATGCATGTGGAAGACAAGTTACTTCAGGTACTTCGGGGTGCGTAGCGAGGTGTTAGGTGCAAGATTGAACAGCACCAAATGATGGGTCAGCGTTTCTTACATTCAAGACAGACGATAATTACTGCGGGGCTCAGACTGACAGTGTTGCGTAAGGGTATTGTTCTGGGTGTGGGTGTCAAATACCAGAGATCGCAAGACTTGACATCGCTTGTTGGAGTGACAGGACTATAGTCTGCTGGCCGCGGAACAGATTTTCCTAGGTCAGATTTGCAACTGGATTTGAAAGTCAAGTGTGTGCCGAAGGAAAATGTGCACAGAGTACCATACCCAAATGCCAGTCCTTATTCTGCCAGCGCTGCACCAGGAGCCGTGCGTGTTGCCACCTCCGGGAACGCAGTGGCTGAGGAACACGCTGCGCAGGAGTCAGCCAGGGTGCCGCTGGAGCAGGGCCAGCCGCCTGCCGCGGCTGTGTCCGGTGCTCTGCCGCTTGGCTCCGACCTGGTGCTCGTCCATGAGGCTTGTGACCGGTCAGTTCAGGAGTTAGTTAGAAAATTGTCGGCTGTAATGCAATCTTAAGACTTCATGTGGTGTTAATTGCTTCTCAAGTCCTCACTATATTTTAGTATAACGTCACAGAAATGTTTCATTTTATATAGTGAAGACTACATTGTGCTTATGACTGTAACTGCACTTGAAATGCCTGTCTGACACCTAAATATTTAACTAATGTTCTGTCAAAGCTCTCACTCAGAAAATATCCACAAGGATGCATTGGGCTGACTGTGAATAGCCAAGTCATTTTGTAATACATGGAGTTAAGCCCTAAGAGAGCGGTAGGGATTACTGCAGATACTACTCTTGATTTGCGTGTCTTTCTTCCATGTTGTACCTGCACATCATCCATTTTAAATAAATTGTGGTTTAATCAATTAATACTGTTTGATGTAATGGATCCACGATTTACCCCAGAGAACTCATGATATAAGACTGCTTCTTCTGTAAATTTTTTTTTAAGGAAATACTTGCCTGCTACAATTTGGTGCTCTGGAATTTGGCATAGACATACCTTTCTCATTTGTTCAGTGGTATGGTGTCAACAAGAGGTAACATGAAAGGCGGTACCACCCGAACTGGGGGACAGTCGGTCTAGGACAGTGGCGATCATGTAGTGAGATGCTTCATGAGCCTGTAGTGAGAGCTTCATGAGAAGCTAAGGACAAAACATTCCCAGTGGAGAATAAAAAGTTAGAGTAAACTTCCAGGAGTAATTTGAGAATCGGGAGTCTGTGCAAATCCCCCCATTCTGAAAAAAAGACTGTCTTTCTTAAGTAAGACAAGTACTCGTAACGCTGGTCATAAGCTGCATAAGAAAGCCTGCCAAAAGCTCTTGGGAGCAAAAAGGGCTTTTGGGAGCAAAAAAGGCTTTTGGGAGCAAAACCCCTCTGCCAATTAATAATTTTGAACTTGACTTTGCATTACCCTAATGGCATTGACTTTGCATAGAGATTTGTAGGAGGGTAACATAATCAAATCTGGACTAATCGACCTTACTCTTATATTCAGTAGTTTAAGGGACTGGACATTACAGTCCTTTTCTTACGCTGATGGAATTTGCTCTCTCTTCATTCTCAAATACTATGTAAAAATGAGGAGCATTCTCCGTATATTTTATGTAACTTCATTACCTTCATACTTGCAGTGCTGTGAAAGGGAGTTTAACTTTTTTTATCGGGGTGGGAGTGGTTTTTTGCTTGTTTTCTATTGCCTACTGTTGCTAACATCCTTGTTTGTGCAGTGTATTGTTTTATGTCTTCCAAAGTAATTGAAATGCAGAGGGTTTGTTAGATGTGGTATTGAATAAACACCTTGATTGACCAGCTGCAATCTCTGAACCAGAGATGTGGATCACATAAGAGTACTTAGCTCCTGATGGCAGTTGAAGATACTTTTGGAGCCCACCCTAATAAACCACTGCCCCAGAAGGTGCTATTAGGTAGAATAACATGGGAATTGGTTCCTTAACAGCTGTGGCTTTCAGCTAATGCCAGGGAGGAAGACATTACTTTACCTGTTTCTAGTGTATAATTACAAATAGTAGTAATCTGTTTTCTTATGTTCATCCATACTGTATTTGATCTTTTTAAAAATACTTCTATAATTTTTGTATATGCTTCACTTACAGTTTCTATTCTGAAGTCAGTGCAAACTGCTTTGCGTATGGTTTTGTGTGTAACTACAGTGGCAAAAGCCTTTGGTAACAAATGCAACTTCTCAGCAATGCAGCGTGTTGTTCTTGTGACTTTGATACACATTTGTAGTTCTCTTTGGGTCTGTTTTTCTGTCCCGATGAGCCCAGCACTGTAAACCAGGTTGAAGATCTAGTTCACGTTCACACCATATGCTGCAGAATCTGCCTATTTTCCCTCCCCTTTCAAGAAGAACAATGCCTGTTTCCACATCTCCAGGAGCCACGCGGTTGACCAGCTCCTGGAGCGTTTGGTGAGTAGAAGCAGGTTCTGAATCCCCCTGGTGCATACAGTATTTTCTTTCACCAGGGTATTAAAAAGCAACTAAGAAAGAGACCTCACAGATGCCAAGAACTGTTGAGCATTGAGTTGTAGCTTCCATGGTGCTTCAGTTCCTCCGCTCGGTAGATAGGCAGCGTTTTTCATGCTGTTTGACAGTTATCTCCTCAGCAGCATTACTGGGCTTATACATCTCCTTTCAGCAGCTCCAGATAGAGCTGACAGCAGGGGTATTCTGTTTTGTCTCAGCGAAGAAAAAAAAAAAGGTGGTCTTTTGGCAGTAGCCAAGGCCACACTCAAGCACCAAGGGGCACAATGTCTCCTCTGTCTCAGAGAGAAAATAGCTTCTGACAGGAATCAGCTTTCAGTCAACTGCCAGGCATCTCTCATTATGGGAGGCCCGACCTGCAGGCTGCTATGTAGATAACCTGTTATCGTGGAAGATTGAATGCGGAGTTAAATTGCCTCGCGCTGCTGTTTCTGCAGGTTCCGGGAAAAAAATGTAAAATATTATCCTTAGGAAAATTTGTCCAAGTTGAAAAAACGGAAGTTGAAGGACGGCAGTGCCCCTCAGTGGGTGCACAGACCGTCAGAGCCTGTGTGTGCCTCTACTTGTTTTAATATGCCATTCTGATGTGTTTAAGACAGAAAAGCTCATCACGTATGTATTCAATTTATTGTAACAGGCAACGTTGTGTTGGAATGAGCTTGGACAGAGTGTGAGGCTGATATTTGGACTTTGAAATTTTTCTGATTATAACATGAAAAGTCTCAGTGACTCAGTGTTCTCTAAAAATCAGTGAGCTAGCCTTTGCGACACTCTTCTGAAATGAGTAAGTGGAGATAGGGAGAAGGGAAGGACACCCTTTCAGACGTATCTTAATTCTGGTACGTTCCAGTTGCCTCACTGTGAGCTGAAGTTCTGTGTTCCTGAGGCATTGCACAGGGGCATCTCCTCTGTATTTCTTAGATGTGGGGCACGCAGCCCCGCTGATAACCACAGCCTTTCATGTTTCATCTCAGGCATCCAGAATATCCAGGCACTCTGAAAAAAAACCAAACCAAACCCAAAACACAGAAAGCAAAACTTACTGTGGCTTCTGCAAGACCAATGGCGAATGCAGCAGTACCTTATGATTGATAGCTTTAGGTCAGCTTTTTGTAAATTTGCACTAGTCTCAATCCAAGCATTTTCTCTACTCCACGTGTCTTTGCATTTGGCATGAAAGGAATCGGCTGCTGCACCCGTTTCTTTGAGCCCTTACCCACACACCCTTTTGTGCACCGGGAATCATTTTTCATTGAGGCCATATACAATTAGGGCCAACAAAGTTAGATGGGCCTATTATAGCAATTCTGTTTATGCTGACAATAAGTTATTTGACCTTCAGGCTGATCATGTTTCTGATACGGAATATATCAGCTCACTGACTTACCTGCTGATAATGTGAAATCCATTACATCGACATCTGGGATGCTGCAGTTGGACTGTGTTTAGAGTCAGAGAAGGAGCATCAAGGAATAATATCTCACCTTAAAAAAGCTTTTACATCCTCTAGTAAAAATGTCTTGAAATTAGGACATTTTTCTTTCTCGTGGCTGGGGAGAAAGGTCTTCTGAATAATTCATTCCAGATTAACCGTAGTAGCTGTTTGTTCAGGCTGCCTGGAAAGGTGATAAACCAATTAAGAGGGGATGAAAGTGAAGCTAGAAGCTTCTGCTAATCACCTGTAGATGCAGTTGAACATTCATAAGTCAAACTGGGATGCTTTAATTACAGCAACATTTTGAAAAATGTGTGCCGTATTAATCTCACCGGAAACATTCTTCCAAACTCTTCCTTCAAAGACTCGTGATTCTTCCCAAATGTTTAATGTAAAAGGGATGTCCACTCACAACTCCTGTACGTGTACTTCAATGAGCCTTTGAAAGGAGGAGTCTGGTTTTTGCAGGGAGTGCAAGAAGGTTTTGTCAGTATAACGAGTGATGCTTCATGAATGGAAACTCAATTTCCTGCTGAAGAGACGGCCTCTAGCTGGCAGTCAGGACTTCAGCATTATGTTCCTCGCTCTCTCTTTTGTTCTGTGATTTTAAGCAAGTCACTTCTCTTTTCTCTATTCTCTGTTGATGTGTACAAATTGCTACAGGATTCTCAGGGAAGGGGAGATATTTTTGAGGTAGTATTTATGTTTTTCTGTCTTCATATCGAAGTAAAGGAAATAGCTGTGCAGGCAAAGAAGTTCCTTTCTTCTACCGTGCATCCAGAAGGACCTATCTGAAATCCTTGTGTCATGCGATCATACTTGTATCAGTTGCAGTAGCAACTGTTCATCTCTTTGCCCCCCAGACCAAGCGTCTGTTGCTCCTTGCAACCCTGCCTTGATCTTTTTGCACCACCTGCCTCGGGGACTGGAGCAGTTACAAAAATAAAGAGGAGAAAACACACAAAGCTCATCACGAGTTCAAAGGACCACAAACACTTTGTTAAATGCAGGCTCTTTGTGCTATCTTGTACATGACATAGTTTGCTGAACAATTTGGTGACTACTGTACACTGTCAGCTATCACTGTCCCGCCATGGGACACGGCGGAGCTCTGAATGCAGTAAAGAGAAATGCTTTCATGTCACTTTTATCTGACACTGGACGCCTGAGACAAGTTTACAGAGGTAGCACTGAGTTCTTTTTAATAAATAGTTGTGGGATCCTGCTCGGCTTTCCTCGGGTGCATATGTACCGTCCTGTTTCACCAGGTCACTCATCTGAGCAAGGACTGCACCATCCTGTAAGCTCATCCAGCCTGTGGGATGGTTCCCTTGAGGAACTGTTTCCTCCCGTTATCCGGGTGACTCTGGGTAAGACAGGACGGGGTACTTGCTGTACCGCCCTTAGTCACTGGCTGCAGCAGATGCTCTCTGCTTTTCTGAGGCAGCAGAGGCATCAGGGATCAGCTTTTCGCTCCTGGAACTGCCGGAGGAATGGTTATCTCACCAAGGCGTTCCTTCTGTTAGGGATCTAAGCTGTGTGTGCCAGCTGCAAAATCAAAGATAGCTACAGCCATCACAAAAGCAAAAGAGCGATGGCAGGCGGTAGCACCGCTCCACTACTGCATGCCTCCTCAGGCAGCCGGGCCGTACCTTTGTGCCCTCCTGTGGGCAGTTCCCACTTGCGCTCTCAACGCTGCTGTTGGAAGATGCCGCGGCTGCTGCCTGCTGCAGAGCGGGAGTGTCGGCAGCCACGGGCAGGGCAGCGGAGGCGCAGAGCCAGCATGGGGAGGCCTGTCCCAGTAGCTCCCAGGGACTCTTCATTGCCAAGCTGGCTACCTGCATGTGGCCCAGACGGCCTGTCTTCACCCGCTGGAAGTTCTCAGTTCTGCGGAATGTTCAGGTGTCTCCTGCGCTGTGTTTGCTGCTTGCCGTTGGCAGGCTCCCTCTTACCTGGCCTCTTCCACCAGTGCTGACTTAACGTCAGTGTTTCACTTTAACAGTAAGATATATTTTAGAAGAAATTGTAATAAAAGTATTAGTAGCCATAAATATGAAAAGCAATTTTACTATTAGTTTTGGAGTTTTTGTATGTTTTTAATTTGCAAAATATTAAGTAGAGCTGCAGGCTGAATTACGAAAGTCTGCTCACGCATAGGGACAGTGCGCTACCACTAGGCAGGGATTGTGGGCAGAGCGAAAGCCCATAGGGCTACTTAAAGCATTCTTTAAATACAGGTTTGTAAAACAAAACAGAACAAAAATCCTTAGGCTTCTGAAGGCTAACAGTTAATTTTGAAGGGCAGAAGTTTAAATGTTGTCTCACAAGTAAATCGTTTTTCTCCCAAATCATTAACAGAACACATCTATTTCTGCCACTTTAAATTTTCATGGGCACTCATGTTGTAGTTACCTTAATTGTCTCGTGTCTTTTCCCCACTGAAGCTTCTCAGCTCAAGTGGTATGGCTGTGAGACTTGATAAACCTCTTTCAAAGCCAGGCTAAGTATGAAAGTAAGTTATGATAAGGGCTGTTATGTAGTGCGTCTTCAGTGAAGAAGCTAGTCGTTTGACAGCCACTTTGAATTTTGGGCTTCAGCAAAAGAGAAAATTCACTGAAAGCAACCATTTTTATTGCTGAAAATACTTAGAATTCGAGGTGATTATGATTTTAATGCAAATGTCCTCCTAATTTCTGAGATCTGTTTATAAAGGGTAGATTGTTTTAAAGGGGTTTTGCAGATCGAGATTTACTGTATTCAACACAACAAAAATATATTGGAAGATGGTGTTTCTTTTATTCTTTAAAGACACAGAGCCAAAGGACTTTGTCACCTGTTAGCTGCCCGGCAGAAATAAAATCCTGTATTTGCAGCCATGATTCAGGGTCAAGAGGTAAGGAGATAAGGCCCGTCTTTTGTGAATGGGAGCTTGACTTTCAGAGAGCAGGAAGTCGGAATGAATGCGGGGAGAATGGCAGGAGTCAGGATGGTGAAACTCCAGCCTGCTCTCATCTGATAAGAAAGAGACACTAAACTTAACACTGACAGGGCGACTCTACTCAGAGGCAAAGGAGAAAGGCAGCCACTGGCCTGCCGGAGTTTGTTTTGTGTATTTACAATCAAAGCAATAATATCATTTAGTGTTCGTCAGCATGAATAATGCTGACCCCTGCTCCTCTCGCCTCCACGCCTCTTGCTCTCCCTTTCTGTTGACCGCTTGCCTTGCTGCAGAAGCAAGGCAATGATGCTCTGGGAGGAGTCCTCCCGAGCGCCTGTGGGCAGCCCGTGCAGGCACGCCAGGGTCCCTGGGTCAGGAATACCCAAGCGTTATCATAGGCCACCAACTAGGTGTGATAGCACTGCAAATTCCCAAGTCACCCTCTCTCCACCTTATGCCTTTTTTTCCCTTTCTAGTAACGTTTTGAGTCTGAAGGAAGACGAAACTTCTGGTGCCATAGGCAGAAGTTTGAGAGGGAGGTTTCAGAAATCAGTCCATAAGTTATCCCTGCGGAATAAGCTATGAATGTTGACGTGCCTCAGGAAGAGACGTAATATATTGCTCTAAGTATCAAAACCATCCTGCCGTGGGGAAGGCAGTAATGAGCTGAGCAGAAGCTCCAGGTCCTCGAGGACTGCAGGGTAGCAGAGGGCACGGTGCTGGGCGGGTGTCCCAGAGCCACCCGCATATCCAAACTCACTCTGCGGATGCCTGCTATGCTGGGATGAGTCCCTGGGGAGAGCCCACCAGGGTGGGTTTTTGTCCGCTCGTCACTGCTTGGTGGGCAAGGAGAAATGGTGCCGGGGCAGCTTTCCTTCCCCTCCTCTGGTTGCAAACGTGTGCTTAAACAGAAACTGGTCTAATGAAAATAACACAATGTTACTTCAAAATCTATGACGTGATTTCAGTTTTTTCCTAGACTGTGTAAATGTAATTAGAATTTGCCCGCATCAAGCAGCAGTTCCCCAGAAAATCATCAATTAATTGATTCCAATTACTCGTAATTGTTTCTCATACATTTCAATTAGTCTGCTGTGTTGTTACCAGCAGTACTAGTCAATTATACAAGTAATCAACGTGCCTTTAATAACTGTCATGAAAAGAAGTTGTGAAAAAGAGTTTAGGGAGGAAGGGCAACATTCTGGATGTCAAAAAGTGCCTATTACGCTGATTTATTGTTCAGCTGCAGTGATTTCTAGAGACAGAGAAAATAACCAAACTGTACAAGTCAGATGTTATTAGTAGGCAAAGGATTCAGAATCTGAGTTAAGGGAAAGCACCACCACATCCCTGTTATTCCACAAATAAGGGAAGTGGTTAAGGCTGAAAAACAAACTGGCTTACTAGTAATTAACATAAAATACATTATCTCATCGCCCGTGAAGGGCGATTATATTTATTTTGTAAAAAAGGAACTCAAGTTTGCAAGAGGAGCATCGGGGCCAGAGTTTCGAATGTGTCTGAAAGTGGTGTGTTTCCCCCTGTACTGTGGCCTATCATACAAGTCACAGTGATCTATTGGAGATGTAAAAATAAGCGAATGCCAGGTTTGCAGACCTCCCAGTAAGTTAAAAAGTTAAAACACAAACCTATCTGAATGGAAAATGTTTCTGAAAACGTTTTTATCCAACAGCTTTTAGCATGGTCTGTCCCTTCCAGTTTTCTGTTGTAAATGGGTTCATTGCATTCACACAAACATTCACCTACTCACCACAAACCAGTTCATTTCATACCTGTTTCACATAAAGCGTCATTGCAGCCTGTGAACAAAACAACCACCCCTGTATACAATTGGACAAAAGTTTTCATATTTTGTGCAGCCGTCCCAGGCTCTGTGTCTCTGAAGGATGCTGCTGCCCGACGCGTGCATGAGACCCCATAAGCTGCAAGGTTTCGTTTTACAGGCATTTTAATGCTGGCCTGCCTAGTGATGCTGGCAATGAGCAAAACGGGATTTATTATGCAGCTTCTCTCATGAAACGGTCCGCAGCCACTGCAGGACTCGCGGCGGGAGGACGCGTTCCCTGCTGCTGAGCACACTGAGTCCGAGCACTCTTGTCGCCCGTCGGTGTAACCGGAGAGGGTAGGAAATATTTTTGCTAAATTCTCCTAATGACAAGGCAGTAACACTTGCTACCGGTACTTCTTCCATCTGTGGGGCCCTTTGGAAATAGGGAAAACACTTCTCAGAATAGTGGTGTGCCATTCGAAAATGGGGTTTCTCCTTAAGTGGCATCAGCTTGGCATAAAATTCTGTAATCTTTTTGTTTGAAATCTGTTTGCCTCAGTGGCATTATAGGCATGGCAGCACCCAGACTGTGGCATTTGAGGGGTGGTCTTGAACACAGCCTCCCCTGTGCACCGGAGGCCTTTGCCTGCGTTGCTGTGGGGCACCAGCCTCCGGGATGCCTGGATGAGCAGTAGCAAGCTGAAGCTCGAAAGGCTCAGTGTGCTCTCAAGGACCAGTTTTGGCCCTGCCTGGTCCCCTCAGCAGTGGAGAACATGTCTAAAGATTGCATTAACTTTCTTACCTTAAATTATTCTTGTATTTGTGCCAAGTCCTTCGAATATGTAAAATGATCCTTTAGACTTGGTGAGAACTGGTCTATGAGAAAGGTGGTGCTCAGTCACACCACCATTTGTGAGCAAATCACTTAAAAATTATTCAACAACAAAACCAAATAAATGCTGTTTCGCAGGAGCCAAGCAGCTCTGCAGACCTGTGGCACTTAACCTTTAAGTTTTGACTTTAAGAATCTGTGGACACATTAATCTCAAAGGAAATTCCAGTGGAAAACTGTGCACATTGCTGAATGTGTCACGTTAGGTTGTTTCACTGCTTATTTACAGTAGGTGCTTCTTAGAAAAGGGAAATGAAGGTCAGTTTTAAAGATTTAAAGAAATGTTAATACTCTAAAACATCTGCCTCAGCAACCTTTAAATTAGGCTCTAATCTCACTCCACGTCCTTTGTAATATAACTCAATTTATTGGACTCCAGTTCTTCCAGATTGTACCTAAGCAAAATAAGGCATCCTGTCTAGACAGTTCCTTGCCCCCAGATGACAAACATCTCTCAGCTTTGCCCCTGCCTCTGATCCATACAGAAATCCGAAGGACTGAAAATTCAGAGATTTATCAAACCAATAAAGCTAATGAAATAATTAACAGGAGAAGTATTGAAATTATTATAGTAGATATTTTCATATTGATTAGAGATGTGGTTTTATTATGAATATTTAAAAATCGACTCTCAACTACAGTAGCAGCTTCTACTTTCAAACGTTCTTAGAGTGCTCTCAGAGCGTAGGTTTCTTTGCGCAGAGCATTCGTTTTCATGTGCGTTACTGCCTTAGAAGAAAACAGTGGGATTGCATGTGTGAGTAGCGGTTGCTAGAGGGGGGTGTTATGGCTTACATAACTAGCAACGTTCAAATGACTGCAGAGGGGAAATGTTTTAAGTTTCTTCAGAGTCAGGTATTTTCCATATTTGGGATATGTTCAAGAAATGGCAAACTCAGACTGGATTCACTCACAAGTCGGTTAGACCTTAGAAATTCTGCAGTATTGAAAAATTCTTTTTCACTGTTTTTGCCTGTAGAGTGGAGGTAGGAAAGGAATTATTATTATTATTAATATTAATATTATTATTATTCATTTACCCATTT
>NW_008794753.1:1412509-1421419 GCF_000699145.1 Aptenodytes forsteri | reverse complement strand
CATTTACCCATTTGCAGTTTTTTTCTGTCTCCACGTCTCTGTCATTGTCTGAAAGAAGTAGATGGAGTTGGCTGGCATTGGCCAGTCCTCTTATGAATAATTACATAATTTCCCATTGCAGTCATCAGTGGAAAGCAAGCCAGATCGCTCTCACTGTTGTGACAGCTAGACTTGGCTGTGAAGTTTTAGAAGAAAATGTCTACATTCTGAATATACGCTCTAGATTTGGACAGCACTGAAAATAAAAAAAGCAGGTATTCATACATCATGCTTTAAAAAAATTCCCTTGTAAAGGTATTCTCCCTTAGCTACAGTAGCTTACGTGTGCCACAAATGGCTCTTGCAGGTGCCCGTCTAATTCTGATATAATGCTTAAAAAAGTCACTCAGGCATAAAACGGGATTCCCAGATTCTCTTCTGGATTCTGTACTGCCTTGCAGCGCCCATACGAGTCACTTACCTCGATGGATACTCTGTTTTGTCGTCTGTGACAGAGTTTTAGTAAATGTTAAGACTGAATGTTTATGGTATGCTGAGGTATCCCTAAAAACCAAAGTGATACTGATCCCAGGTAATGCTGTTGTTCCCATGATATGCACATAGAAACCCCAAATTCTGTTACTTGGAGCCTGTTGTGCCAGACCACCAGAATATCCATGTTGCCAGAATATGCCACATTGCCAGAATATCCATTTTGCAGGCAGACTGCTGGTATTTACGTATTTAATAATTAGGTTAACTATTTTTTCCATTAGAAAAAGAATTGCGTAGAATCGAAATACATGTCTGTAGAGTATTGTGCTGTGTATAGATAGATTTTTAACAGGTTTCTGACTGTCATAATGTAATAACCCCTAATTCAAATAGGTTGCGGGGAAGATGAAAGAAAGCATAATATTTTGAATGTTGTCAGTAGAAAAGCGTTGCTGAGGCTACTCAGTGTGGCTTGAAAAAGCCCATTATTCAGTAAAGTGATAACACTATCTGTGATTTAATTAATATTGGTGATTTTTTGATGTGTGTGGACTGCATTCTCAACAGAGTAAAGATGTAGCACTAAACAAAGCCTGGGGTCCTTAGGTCAGGGACTGTCACTATGGAGCTGGTATCAGTTACAGAACAGACAGGAACAGATTTCGTTTATCTGACACTGAGCATTGTGTTGGAAAAGTTGGCAGTGCTAATAATTAGAGATGTGAGTGCTCGCTAAAGAAACCCTGCTTAGCATGTAATCAATCTTTACGAAAAAAAAAGAAAAAGAGAAAAAATGAATCAACCCACACCTGCAAGGTTACAGGGAACTTAAAAGGAACAGAGAAAGTAAGATCCCATCTTGTGCAAACACGAGACGCTTTCTCAACATTCAAACCGCAGCTCTGAATATGTGAGAGAAAACAATCCAATTCACATTTTCGGATCAATTTCCTGCGCTGTTCTTTGTTGTCATTACTGGAGGGCGCTTTTTGGTGATTCTTACTCCCTTAAATAACACTACACGGCGAGGTGGTTCGGTTCAGTATTAAGGCAATTACAGGATTCAGAAACAACATCATGGTGAGATCTAAATTTTGTCATGTTTTAGTCCTTAGGAAAGTAAGGGGGAAAGGTGTCTGATCTTCAGGTGAGGTGTTTGTGTTGCTGGAATTCATTATCATCTCTTTGTGAGGTAGATCAGCAGTGCACCCGTTTAGCAATACACCCGCTGTGCTTTCCAGTCGAGTTGCTGCAGTGCTGAACTCCCCTGTGTGCTGAAGACTCATTTTCACCTTTGGTTTTGTTGGAATACCTTCTTCTGCTTTGGACTATTGACCAAATCTGCGTTCCTTGCTTGGTACTGAAAGATACTCGGTGCAAAGGGGGCATCTTCTTGTTGCAAGGTTTAGCACTTGCAAGCAGATACAGCAGACAGAGTAAGTACTTTGAATTTATTTGAGAGAGAGGAGGAGAGGTTCTGGAGCTATCTGTCTCCACCCGCAGTATGTTTGCTAACTTATTTTTTTCATATTCTACCTTCCAGCCACATCCTTTTCATGCAGATAATATAAAAATTAAAAGCAGGCTACTGAAGCATAGATACTTATTTGCAAAATCTCTTAAGTTGCTAAGAAAACACCAATACAGGCAAAAGTCTTTGCAATTCCCAAGCTTCAGCTTTAAGAGGTCAGTGTATCAGAGAGTGTCTTGAACATTCCCTGAGAGAATAATTATTTTTGGCAAACTTGCATCGATCCAGTCTAACTTTTCAGCAGTGTGCTCTGCACAGCAGGTATCCTTTGCACTCTCTTCCATGTCTTCAGGAAATAAAACTGACAGAAAACTCAATAAACCAACTGTTTTCCCATTGATCATATTTTGATTCAGAAAATTCAGCAGGCAGCACGGTGCTAAATTATTAACTAAACGTCATCATTCACAGGGGAAATGTTCTTTTGGATGGTCTTTAGAAGAACAAAACGATCCTTTACATTTAATGGACAAAGGAATATCATCAGCTAATGAAAAGAGCAAATTGGAATGTGTATTTGAATTCAAGGTAGTTGTACGGAAAAGGAAGAGACTGTATGGACAAACCCGTATAGGGTCTGTGAGTGCTTAGGGCACTGTTTCCCTTCGCAGGCTGTGCAGAGTTCAGCAGGCCTCCTTGTGACACCATGCTTCCCACATTTAAACATGTCCATGCTCAAGGTTGATGTCAAATGATGTACCTCCACGTATGCGCGTGCACACGCGCACAAGGGTTGGAAGGGCAGGCGTACGCGCAGTCAGACTTGTTCGTGTGGGCCTAGATCAAAAGGGGCTAGCGTCTCTGCATATTAAATTCTGGATGAGAGCAAAGCCTCGTTGAGAAATTGCTGAGCTGTCCTGTTGCTCTGTCTCATAACACTGTACTTGGCTATCAGGTAATTATGTATGTATTTTGACTTCTAATAAAGGCTATATTAGGCCCTGGAGACATTTGACATCATTTGAAAAAATATGACTTAAAAAGTTCCCCAACTGTTCTAATGCCAGAAAGCCCACATACCTGCAGTAGTAATGTAGGTGACAAGAAAAAGAAAAAATACTTCCACATTGAGGTAATACTTCCATAATGCTTTACATTCTGTGGCCATACAAAAATAACGGTCAGATATTCTTTTTCGGTCTTTTTGTTTTTCTTTCTGGGAAGAAAAGGAAGGTCTAAAGGAGGAGGAATTGGAACAAAACATTGTATTTGTTACGAAGTGAAATGTCATTTGGGGATCGGGTTTTCATAATGGAGATGTGGCCAAAAAAGAGCGTTGCATTTCATACTGGCTTTTCCTTGGAAGAGTCGCTGTCAAAGGTGGGCCAGGTCTGGTGTGACTTGGTCTGACAACAGACAAATTCACAAAGCCGTCATGGCTCAGCATGGCAGACGTGTAACATCCAAGTGTCCTGGAGCGTGTCACGTCAGGGGCACGTTGGAGAGCACTCTGCGACCTTCATGTGGGTCGGTATCATCACTTCAAAGTTCCAGAGCACTTCCTGAATGTGAGCAATTAACGATGACACCATCCGAAGGAGATGGACAATGATTAATTAATTAATGATGACACCACCCAAAGGAGATGGACGATGATTAGTGGCCACTTTCAAAGCTGAAATGCGGAAGGGCTGAGCGAACCGCCCGGAGGTGCTGGGCAAGCTGGGTCACTAGTCCTTGTCGCTGTGTTGGATCCATTAGACAATGCTGCCTCTAGAGTACACAAAGGTGCATTGACTGTGTGCGGATTTTAAACAATATGGGCTTTGTGATACACTGAGCTATTTCTGCTGAAGTGGAACCTTCTTAGAGCAGCGTGATTTTACTTTATTTTTCAAAAACGACTTTTCCTGGCGTGTTGGGTATGGAAAATGTTTATCAGGTTTTGCTTTTGTTTACATCGTTTGAGCAAAGTCATTATGATGTTCCTGGTCAGTTTAATCCATGCAAAATACGTCAGCTTGATGTGTTTATGTTTTCTGTTCTGTGCATTTAGTCAGCCTCTTTTACAGCTTTCAGCAGGGCACTGAGTTTTTCTGGCGGCTCATGTTCTGACATGGTGTTACCCAGCAGGGGAGAAATAAAGGGAGGATGTTTAGGTTAATGTGGTTTAATAAAAGATCTGGTTTTAAGTCTGGAAAAGGCATAGAGAAGAGGCTTTATCCCAGTGTTGATTGTAAGGGATCTTTTAGTCTCCAGACTCAATAACAGGTTTTGGATATGAGAAAATAATATGGAAGATTGAGTGATTTTTCATAGTTTAGCTGTTGGGAACCAAATTGTCAAACTTGTGAATTTTACAACTGTTAGATCCCACAAGTTGATCTTTCCTAGTTATGCCGTTAGACCATTTACAAAAGAAAAAATGTAACTGAGAACACGATGCTCTTTTAAAAAGTAGCAAATAAAAGACAATTAGAAAAAAGGGAACATTCAAGTTGGTATGCAGACTACATTTTAATACTCCACAGATCTCAAAGTGGTAAGAAAAGCCCCCCTGACCATTTAAGGTAAGTTTTATTTTACAGGGAGTACCACGGACAGAATACGCTCCCGAGGTGGATTTCAGCTGCCTGATCCAGTGACCATTTTTGATGAACTGTTTAGCTCACCTCCAGTGCTGGGCAGAAAACAGGCAGCATTAGAGGGATATTTTGTAATAGGATGCCAGATCTCAGGGGGGTGGTTTTGCTTGTTTGTTTGTTTTTAACTCTAAGCGGTAAAGTCATTTAGCAAAATTTGGCATTTGTCTGGTACAAACTGGTTACAGGGTCTGGGGCTCGCACTGACCATCGTTGTCCTGGGTGTCTGATAAGAGATTATGCAATTGTTACGCATTGTAACTGTATTTTTCAGTTTTCGATCTGTAGAATGGGAATTTTGGGTTTTACCCACCTCCTGTAATTATTCCAGAATGATTGCTTCTAACGGCTAGAGGTCTAAATCAAGTCAGAGAAAAGATTATTAATACAATTTTATAGATGAAGCATTAGAAAAAAAATCACAGAACTTTCTGGAAGTTGCACAGAGTGTCAGTGACACATCAGGGCACGTGCCCGAGCTTTTTGTCATCCCAGTCCAATGCCTTGAGCAGCAGATCATCTTTCCTATTCATTGCTCTAAATAGAGTGGGCTTGCCAGCTGCAAGCCCAGATAGCGAAGAACGCAGGGTATTGTTCCTATCTAGGTTTGACAGGATGCGCGATCTTTTCTGTGGCCGTTGCCTATTTTGGTCTACGAAGCACTCCTGATTTAGTCAGTGGCAACCAACGTGCTCGCAGTGTGTATTATGTTATGTTTACTTTCATTTAAATCTGAGGATTTTTTCCATGCCATCTGGGTTTGTTGATTTTTTTATTTGAAATACCATTTAACAGGCCCATTTGAGTGGCAGTGGGCATTAAAATATGCCTGCCCACTGTATTTTGTTTTAACAACAACAACAAAGTGTGTAGAGGGTTTCCTGTGACTCTGAAAATATGTATGCTGGTGGCTTGAAACCACCCCGTCCCTGCACTTCACTCCCTGCTGTGCTGGATACTCCTTGTACATCAAGAGGAGAATACACCGCTTCTGCCACTTAAATGTGCCATTTTCCTAGCGAAATACACCTATTAAAAGCCATCTTTAGAAGAGTAACACTAGGTAAAACAAGGTAAAACATTCTGGCATCATTTTAATCTCCACTCCATCTGGTTGGGAGCTGCTGTATTTTGGGTGTGCTGCTTTTTCTCCCAGCATCCAATTTGTGAGATGCAGAAGAAGGATTCTTATGTGAAGAAATTAGGAGAAAATACTGTTGTGATTTTCAGATATGGGAAGAGAATTCCACCGTCCAGCCACCAGGAATAAGCCTGTGTTTTTGTAAATGCAATACTGGACCTTGCTCACATAATGGTGGTGATAGGAGAGTAAAGCAGCTGTATTCTGGATGCAGAGTGATGGAAGTGTCCCAGTAGCTTTGGTCTGAAATTACAGTAATAATTCTTAAATTATAGCAGTCAGAAGTTAATGTATTTCTGCTCAGTATTGTCAGTGGCAAACCAAAGCCCATTAATTTCCCACTCAGTGTTTGTTTGAGAAATCATCCCCTGTCAGCTGCTGCTGGCGAACTTGTCTCCTAGCTGCATTCCTAGACATGCTCTCTGTCTCCCAGCGAGGGTCCTATCCCTGCAGGAGATAAGATACAACCGGTATTCACTATGAGGTGTCAACGGGCTGCTTTATGACACATGATGAGTGACAAAGGCTGTGGAGAGGTGCTGATGTGGCCACATTAGTTAATGAGGTCATAGCTGAAGTTGCTGCCCCACTGATAACCTGCAAATCCAAATAATGTGAAGATATCAGTAGGGTGTTTAGAAGTCCTGTCCCCGTATTCTCTTGCTGTCCATCACATTCAAACACCCAATCAAAAAAAAATGACGATGCTTCCAAAAGGGTAACAGTCATTGTTTCTGCAGCTCTCAGAGCTCGTCCAAGCTATGGGAAAGCAGTGGGATACAAGAAATTTCTGCACAGGCTTGGTAGAGTGCTGTCGTAGAGACCCCTGCATTCTTTTCATGTCTAAGAAGAGAATTGTTATATTGCGTTAATAGTTCTGAATATGGTTGAAAAAGTGGGGCTTTAGTTAGCTTTGTGTGTGGGTTGTGGAGTTTGGTTTAAATGTACTAAAGCTTAGTGAAGATCCTTTCTGCCACTAAACACGTATCAAAAGAGTTCCTATCCCCAGACAATGATCTTTTTCATTGATGATTCTAAATATATGAAGGGAACTTTCCTCGTGTCTCACAAAAAAGTGCTGGCTTTCAATAACAGTATTTTTAGTAAGGAGTAGACGGGGTCTCCCTGCAGCTCCACGTGGAGGCTGGGAAGGACCGGGTCCGGAGGTCACGTTGCAGTGCACAGGCAGTATGCTCCTGGGCCAGGAATGGTGGTGTGGGAGCATCAGCCTCAGAGGTGTACCGACAGCATCACAGGCAGCAGGAGAGCGTTTGGCGGACTTGGGAGATGCCCCAGAGTGCTGAAGGAGTGAGTGAGGGAGAAAAGCAGCTTTTCAGGACACATTGAATTGAGAGCTCCATCGTCATTTTGTTTGTCTCTCCTCCGCATGGAGGATACTTGGCTGGTCCCTTTTCCCTCTGCAGTAATGGTTGTTGCTTGGCAGCTGGCAGAACCGTGTAAGAGGGCATTGTATTTGCTTTATTCAAAAATCACATGTGATCTCATAGATTTGAAAATCATATTGTCACTTAATAATAAAAAATGCCTGGAATTTGGAAATCTGTTAAAATGTATTGGTTTCTCCCCTTTTTCTCTTCATAAACAAGTCAAGACCTGGCAACATCTTGTCATGCTGGTAGTGAACTTTCTGTCCTTCCCTTCTTAGCAGCTCAGGTCTAATTTATTTAATCATTGGAGCAAACTTTCAAAGTGCTCCATGCCTCCTCTTTTGTTTCTAAGGTTCAGATGTATTTTTAGCGCTTGTTACTGAACTGGGTCTGTGCATTGGAGAAGAATTAATTATTGTTTTGGGTTTGTTGTTATTCAGACGTTAAAAAAAGGGGGGATTTACAGACTTTGAACACCTCAGGGGCTTTGTTATATGCCATTTGTATGTTGTTGGGGCTCTAATGATGATTTGGTTTTTAATATAAATTCAGCACTGTTGAAAGGTGACAGCCCTACCAAATAAAGTCCTCGGTTACCCACGTAACAGTTTTAACCTCAGTAGCAGAGCAGTCTTCCCCAGGAGGCCCCAGCAATCTGCCTGAGGGCTGGTGCATGAAGACCAGCTCAGGACGTGGGAGGAGTACGCCCTCTCCATTAGGAGGACAGAAGCTGGGTTTAAGAACTAAACTTTTACCAAAGGCTATAAAAGTAGCTGAAGTTCCCCCTTTTTTAATAAACAGCGTGATTCCATCAAGGTGTTTTTACATGTTGGTAACCTCCAGCATTCCTAAATAGAGTATTTGCCAGTTGATCAACATGCTATCGATTTCTTTTACCAAATCTTCTGATAATACTTTTGTCAGATGTTCTGAACCATATGGATTCATGAAGGCAATTGATAAGACATTTATGTGATCTCAGCTGTGTTCTTTTGGTAACAAATTGAATTTTCTTGTTCCACAATAAGGTGATTGTAGAAAAAATGCTCTAGTTGGCTATCACACATGTGAATGCAGCAAGCTTTTGCCAGTATTTGAATGCAGCTTTGTACAAAGTTCTTGCAAACAAATGCTGACTTTGTAAAAATTTGTGGAAATTAGACTGATGGGGTACAAAAATGCATTGGGAGAATTAATTAAAAATGACTGAAAATTTAAGGAAAAAATATCTATGGTATTCACCAAGTTGTAATTTCTATTTTGTTTCATACATGTACCTGAACACTGAATAGTGAGTGCATCTTTATACGCTTTCAAATACAGAAGGAAGAATCCAGATGTTAGGTAAATGTGGAGAGGTTTCAGGAAAATAGTTGAACTTTTGGATGTTTATTCTTAGCCAGGCTGTGGAAGTTCACAGAAGTTCAGAAGAATCAGTGCAATGCTCGGCCTCTTTGCTTGGTGTGCCATGGAAGGTGCCAATTTGGTAGTTGCAGTTTACTGCTTTTCAGTGGAGGAGGTGATGGTTACCTTTGAGGTCAACGTAGAAACTGTAAAAATAATAATGAAGTCCTAAGTCCGTGCTCACCTCAATCAGTGTACTGC
The DNA here is from genome assembly GCF_000699145.1 of Aptenodytes forsteri. Taxonomy (NCBI): domain Eukaryota; kingdom Metazoa; phylum Chordata; class Aves; order Sphenisciformes; family Spheniscidae; genus Aptenodytes; species Aptenodytes forsteri. Next base: position 1,412,698 of record NW_008794753.1, on the reverse strand, counting down.
TTATTCCAGCAAATACAGAACTTCTCTCCTTGCTCCAGCTCTTTCTTTTAAATTCTTTAAAAGATCAGTTCTGTAGTGAGCATGTTGTTAACCTTTTTTTTTTTTTTTTAATTGGTCACTTTCTTGCGATCCATGGCTCGCATTAGTGGCAGGAATACTTAGTAGGGATGGAGTCTTGGGCTTGTTTTT
>NW_008794753.1:1370838-1412493 GCF_000699145.1 Aptenodytes forsteri | reverse complement strand
TTTGAAGGGATGAAGTCTTGGTCTTGTTTATTACTTCTCTTGAAATTTTGTACGTGTGGAAGGAAATAAATAGGTGTAATCTGAAAGTTCGCTGCCAAAATTATGAAACGGAAGATGTAAGAGCTGTCATAGTATCTTGCTGGTACTTTGTTTCAAAACAGAGGAAATGTGCTGGGGTGGGGAGGGCAGAGGATGCTCCTCTGGCTATTTATGCCTGGCTCTCCTGTCTGCTGGGCCGCTGCAGCTGCTGCTGCTCCCAATAGGGATATTTCGGCTCTGCAGATTTAGGAGAGCATAAAGCTTTCCTGCCTGTAAGAGTAACTCAAAAACTCAACATCCTGGACGTTTACCGTGTGGCCCTGAGTCTACACAACCTGTGAAAAGCCATGTTTTTAAAAGGCTTCATTTTCAAAAGTGCTAAGTACAGAACATTTGCCTTCGCCTTCAGTGGGAGCTGCTAAGTGCTCACCACTGCTGAAAACAAGCCAATTTATTGTGGAGTCCTAATAGTTCTAGGAACAGAACTTCACCTGCCCATGTTTCTGGATTTTAGCCATTTTCTTCAAAGAAGGAGGAATCTGTACTCCGTTTGGTATCGAGCAGCATTTTGCTGGCATTGCGTCCTCCTTGCTAGCATGCTTTGTACTTTATAGCAGACCAGGTGAGTAACATGTAACGTTTTAACAGCCCAACTGGTCCCATAAAAGGTGTCACAATCCATTAATCTATTTCCCTTGTATAGTTGGTCTCAAGGAGTGACAGCATCGAACCTTTATACTTAGCATGTAGATATTTTATAGCTTTTCTTCACAGTACACAAGCTACATTTCCCACAGCACTCTTGTGATTATGAAGCCAGGCCTGAAACGTGAGTCCGGGCTCAGAGCTGCCTCCTGCCGATCCTCCAGCTACTGCCCCTCTCGTCCGTCTGACTTGTCTTCATCAGGAGGGCACGGAGCACTGCAGCGACAGGCGAGGTGCTCTTCGACAGCAGGGCAGATGCCAGGGTCTGAAATACCATGTCCGCCCTGCACGGGCACCTTTCGCTGCGGTGCTTCTCCCAGTTCTGAGAGGTGGGGGGTGAGTGCTGGGGTTGCTGCTGGGATTAGGCTGTATGGAACGTCCTGGGATTTTAATTGGTGGTGATGGCTTTATTTTGTCAGAAACATTATGTTTCTCATGAGACAGGCATGTAATCTGCTACTTAATGGTCTATAAGACTATTTTCTGGATAATGGAATAAATACCCCCTGAAGTTCCAGACTCTTCAGTAAGATGAACTTAGCATCTCCGTGTGGTTGGTTTGGTTTTTCTTCTGTGGTGGAGAGTAAGTTCTTCTGTAGTCCCCAGCCCTGCACAGAACCATAGGGAGAACTGGGAAAGTGGTGGCTAGGGTAGCGTTTCAAGAATTGTTAATATTTGAAACCTCTGAACACCGAAGAAAGGGGTGAGAGGAAAACAATTAGCAAGTGGAACACCAGGAGTCAGATAGGCTCCGGCACTGCGTGAAATACTACTGACCAGCCTTTAGTGCTTCCTCACCTTCTGGAGAACGCCGTTTGAGCAAAACGAGGTCTTAGCTTTGTTCCCTTGAGTTAAGCTAGGCAGCTGCTCTGGCAGTTTCTCCTTCTCCTTGCCCACTGCATGGAGCACGTACCTTTCTACAGGTGAGCTGCTGTGCTCACCTCGGTGTCTTTGTGGTTTCCCCTGTGCTCTTATTCTGAGAAAGAAGTGGCAAAAGATGCCCAGTCTTTTTGCTAAGCACATCGTCTCGAGTTCACTAGGGACTTCCAAGCTTGATATCATTGTGTTCCGCCGCCCCCCTTGTGATCATTGTTTCCGCCCCCCCCCCCCCGCCCCCCCGATCAGTTCAAATGGAGGATCCTGAATATTTAATTACACAGATTATGATACTAGCCTCGCCTGGGAGATCATCTACAGTTCTTTACCGTGAGTCATTGATTGTACATATAAGAAAGACGCTGTCCTGCTGTGCCAAGGGTCAGGAGGCTACACAGGATTCAGCCTTGCTACGCTTGAAGCTCTCAACGTTCCTGCTGAGTTACTGGGGACCTCAGTTGGGCCTGTGTTTTGTAATGAGGTTTCCAGCCATCCAGAGATGACTCTGACTCTATGAACTAATAGCAAGGCACCAAACAGCAGTAATGACTTACTATGCCTTTCTCTGGGTGGCTTTTTTTCTCTGATTTCTCTCCTAAAAACTGTTTTGACACATTTTTCCAGGGCCTACTGCCATATCGAGCACTAGTGTTACCTGTTCAGCTTTTGGTCTTATTTTGTCTTTCTAAAATTTTTGGTATTAGACCATAAGTAATTCTCACCTTCAACTCTTTGTTGCTGTCTCGTACAGTCTTCTAACCTTACCTGCTTTGGCTTTGAAAAGAGATTTTATGTTTGAATCATTTTTGGACACAGATTTTAAAAAAGAAAACCTCACCTGGTTTCATCGCTGGTTTGAGCGTGAGTTAAACTGTGCTCTCCTGTACCTCTGGTCTATCATTCTATTCATTCTCTCCTTTTTTTGTATCTCGCTCTTCCTCCCTCCATGGGCCCAGCCTCTGTGATTAAGTCTGCAGCTCTCCTGCTGTTTTTAATAGGCCTGTAGACCTGACCATCTGATGAGAACCAAACTGCACAGCGTGCTCCTGAATACTTTCACTGGAATCTCCTAATGCAGGGTATTAATCATTGCTGTCAAACCATTCAGGCCCTAAATACGTCCACCCAGTATAAAATTATACTAAACAGGAGGGGAAAAAGGACTTGGCCCATATTAAAAACAGACATTAGACAGTCCCCTGACTTCTGAGGCATGATGGCCGAGGGCACTGTCCAGTTTAACAAACAATAGCTCGTTCAGAATAGTCTGTTCGTGATTGACGGTCATAAAAGTTTCAGAAAATAAGCATAATGAGTTAAAGGAAATACAGAAAGGCGTGGCTTCCTCTTTCATTTACTAACACACATTCCTGGGAAATAGGTTGCTTGTGTATGTAGTTCAGATGCATCTACCTTGGTGATCTTAATAAATATTTTGTGCAGTTGGGTCTTCTTTTGCTGCAATTAGAAAACAATAATTGCTAAATCAGTGGCTGTCATACTGAGTTATTGTATATACAGAGCTCGGGGATTTCTTGCTTCAGTATACCACTTGAATTTGACCCTGGGAAGTGCAGAGCACAGCGTGTTAGTAAAGCATGGGGTTACTTGACAAGTCTCAAGAAAGGTAAGGCTGTTTCTCTGTTAGCCGTGAATTAGACATGTATGTTTTAACCGATATTTGTTCTTGATATTTCTAAGCTGCCAGGGAATGCAGCCCCTAATATTAGAATGCGTCTTTTTTCTTTTTTTTTTTCCCCCCCCACAAAAGGCTGTTTCTAATTCTCTGCAGTAAGAATGCCTTTATTCTTTGGAGTTGGTAATAAAAGTTAATCGAGTGTAAAATAAAAGTTACATAAGGTGAGTGGTAAAATTTTATTATTACTGATGTTGGATTTATTGATGCCTCCATTCGGTGTTATGAGCTATGGCATACCACCAACCCCAATGTACTTTCCTGCCAGTCCGTTAAAAAGGTCGCACTCCACAGATGCCCTTCAGCAGTGCTCCGCGTGGAGGATGGGTTCGTTATTCCATGCTGAGACTCTCAGATGTGCCTGGCATGGCCGTAGGAATTTATAGGGAAAGCTCTCCAACTACCAATTACAATATTCTTAGGTAAATGCAGGAAATTTTACTGGCAATTGAGAGGAACTACTATTTATTCCGTAAGGCCACTGCTCCGTGAGTGTTTTGACTGACAGCATTAGTGAGAGAAGACTGCTAACGATGAGCCTGCCAGCTGTTAGCCATACAGGCTAGCGGGAGTAGACAGCTACCATTGTCAGCAGCTTCTCTCCCCTCCACACAGACTTTTTCCAAGCCGACCTAAATAAATAACTAGCCCATAGCCTACTGATCGAGAATCCTTTTGCACAAGCTAAGAGGGAGGGATAAGGTGGTAAGAGTACCCAGTCCTACTTCGGCAACAGACAGAAGGTTCCCACTTCTCAGTATAGGTTTTTTTACTTGCTTTTCACACAATATGTTTAGGTCTTCACTAATCTTTCCCTTGTTTTACTCTGTGCCTATCAGAATAATATATAAAACCAGTAATAATAAAACATCTGTATATATTGCTGAATACAAACTGAGAAAGTTAGCTTCCTTTTATGTCTGTCATTAGCTGTATTAATTTGTTTGAGTGGCTAATGTGATAATGTGATCGTTAGTGGTTTCATTTATACATTTTTGTTCAGTATACTACTGATTTAATGTTCTTCTTTTCCATTCGGTTGTGTCTTTGATAAATATGGCTTAAAATGTCAGGGTATTTGGCACTCCTGAAAATCTTGCTAAGTTTTTCTTTCTTTAATAGCTTTTACATTTGTTCCTCTGAAAGCTGATTGAAGCAACAATGACAAATAAATAAGCCAGCTGATACTGGAAAGAACAGTAACAATGCAGCATTTCCTACCCTGACTTGCATTTCATATTTACCATGCTGTGAAAAAAAACCCAAATCCTTCTAGAATTGTGGTGCAGTAGGTTAGTTGTCATTGATCTCGGCAAGAATGCTTAAACCTGCCAACTGTGTTATATGCTTGAAGTCTAGACGAAGATGTAGCAACCAAGCATGTTTCAGCTGGATCTTGCTTTTGAAATTAAGTAGAGATTCCAGAAATTGGGGTGGAGGTCAGTGCTCAGAAACAAGAACTTCACAACTCTCCCTAAGAAGATCCGGTTTGTTTACTTATCGGAGAGGGTCCAGCTGCCAAAATAATGAATTTATGGTGGAAATAAGAGAGGAGTCGCCTTTCCCTTCCTCCATCATCTCCGAGTGATACCACTGAGCGCTGGAGGAAGGAAGGAACTATTTATACTGTCACAGTGACATCAGTTGAGATCTCGGGGCTGAGGAGGTGCTTGGGCAGGTTGAGCAGTCCCTGCTCTCTGATAACGAGATCCTTGGAGAGGTGCGGTTTCCAGAGAAGTCGCTCCAGGTTTCAGCTCAGTTACAGCAGCATAGGACTGTGGGATTTAAGTATAAATATAACTACTAGTAATGGCAGTCATCTTTCATTTCCCCATGTGTGGGTGCTGGAATACAACAGGATACAACAAAGTAGGAACTCCAAGTAAACTCAGCAGTGTGCAGCTAGATTTCTGTGTGGGACCGTGCTTAGGCAGTACCTGAAGTGTGGCAGATGTAGGAAAGCACACAAACATTTTGGAGCGGGTCAGGAAAGCTTACATGCCCAAGTTCACTGGCTCTAAAGCATTGGGAGCCAGAAATGTTGAATGTCAGCGTATCAGTGTATTCTTCCCTGGCTGGTTCTTGGTTGCTTTTTTGCTAAAAATTGCCAGAAAAAAAATAGCATGAAGAAGGGACCAGTGTTGTCAAACAAGTTCCAGTGGCTGCAGTTTGATTAAGTGAGGAGGAATTAAAAATTCACGTAGGAAAAAGATTGCTAGGGTAAAGCACTTCCACCCCACACTCGCAGTCAGCGGGTGTGTTTTACCGATCCCGACATCACAGATTTTTGTAGACGGTACTCTCCCCCGTCTGTGCTACCACCATGGCTACTGTCTCTCGGGCTCCTTTCCCCATTACCTTTTTCCAATCTGTATTCTGTTTTCACCCGCCTGGGTTGGGGCTCATTAGTTTGATGTTGGTGCCCTGCACCTCCCCAGTGTCCTCGGGTGCTGGCGTGCTGCCACGTGGGCACGTCTGCTCTGGAGGCGTCTGGGCTGCGAGTCTGAACCGCCCGAGTGGAGCCTTTCTGCTAACCCAGCTGTGTCGCAGTAAACACGCGCTTACTGTGCCACGCATCTAAGTCTCGAATACATTTCTGCCCTCCAACACAACATCTGTGCTCTGCTTTTATCCCTTTGCAAACCTTTCTGAAGGTTTGTGTTGCTCCCTAGCGGAAGCACGGTTGCATTATATTGGGCTGCTCTCAAGAGCACTTGGCAAAGGCTTTGCACGTGTCCAGGCTCCAGCAGAGACAGGCCTGGCCCGCTTGCTTTTCTTCGGCGTAGCTGTGCTGCTGAGGTAAGGATGGGAAAGGTTTGGTTGCGATCAGGACCATGCTTTACCCCTCCGTGGTTCAGATTAACCCTTATCCGTTAAGGACGGGCTGTTTCTGCCCTGTCTCTCATACGGGCTCGCCGTTGCCACCCAGCAGGCTGCCGAACCGAGGCAGGGAGGCATCTCGCCTCCGGTGAGCAGGCTGCCGGGGCAGGGAGGCAGCTCCCCGATGTCCCCAGCCCTCCGAACTGGGCGGCAGGCAGGCGGCCGCTCCGTCCCTTCTCTCCATCCCTTCTCAACTACCATTTCAAACGATCTCCAGCATTTTAAGAAGAGCAAAGAATGCTCTTAGCGAAGGGAACCAGGCTGGGTTCATGTGAAACAAACCTTGCCGTACTTAATTGTATGAGTAGTTACTGGAGATAATTTGACCTTACAAAAGGGAATTTTATATGATTTTTATGTTATTTCTTTCCTCTACAAATGCTCTACAGTATGCGTGATGATTCATACCAGGAGAGCGGCGAGGATATCGCGCAATTCAAACAGTTTTGAAGGAAGTGGACTCTCAGTGCCCTGAATAAAATAGAAAATTGTTAATAGCTGGAAAATGGCAAATTGTTCCCTTCTGAAAAGTCATTGTAAAACAATTATAACCACTAGTGCTAATATTGTCAGCTTATGCTTTCTTTTCGCAAAGGTGAAAGGGGGGGAAGAAACCCATTTGCCAAATGCAGTCTTTAGAAAATACAGAATTATTATTCTCCGAGATGAAAAGATCAGTGGCTCAAACTTAAATGCATGCCAAGACGGAACATTTCCATCACGCACACAGCCACGTGCACACGCATGTACATGCACGTATGTGAAGCGGGATACATTTATAACTGTGCCTGTATATGAAGGACTTACTTGATTTTACCTATTTAACATACACATTGTTGCTGGTTCCAGCTATGTGTCTCTTTATCAACATTTTATTGATCCTATTGTGCTCTCTTAAGAGGATAACTTATGTGTATTAAAGGCCATCTATTCCTTAGGTGTTGGTACTAGTGTAGCATGTTTCCATAACTGTATTATTAGTTTTGTCCAGCCTACGGGAAAAAGTGATACTGTAGCTGGCATCCCAGCGTTAGGTCATATTAAAACCATCTGTAACAAATCTTTATTTGCAGTTACTTTGGAGTTCAAATTTCAGCTTCTACTCCACCTGTCATCAGTGTTTATCCTCATAAACTTTCACAGCTTCTTTTATTCTGTTTCCCTTTTTTTTCTTCTGAGAGACCTTTTCAGGATTTTTGGCAATCTTGCGCTTACTTTGCCTAGCAAAATTTCACTCTCCTTGATTTAGAAAAGATGCAGGTTTAATGCACCTACAATGTCTTTAGGAGAATGGAGTATTTTTTAATGTGATTTCTGAGAAAAAGTAGCACTGTTGCTAGTTAAGATTTCTGTGGCACAGGAAAATAAAATCTTCAGGGGAGCTGTCTGCAAACTGTTAGAGCAGAAGCATGCTTTTGTTTTGATGTGGGTAAATAATTCTGCTCACGCTCTAAATAGCTGTGTCAAGAGGATTCTAACAAACTTTAAAGGTGGATTCATTCAGATCAATTTGCTTTGCTGATTAAGATTATAGCCAGTTGTTTTTAATACTGTCTAACAAAAGGTAACGGCAAATCTAATTGAGAGCGTTATCAATTAAGTATGCAGCGTGTATTTCAGAGTGCTATTAAAAAAATCTTTACTTGGCATCATCTAGGATACATTATTATAGGAACAGCCTTATTAAAAATGGTGTTTGCATTTTGAGCCTCCTAGAAAGCACTTTGTTTGCCAAGACCACTTTGGTTTGTATCGTACATAAGGACAGACAACATACGTACTGCTGTTGCTGTAGGCGATCATCAGATATATATGTAGTTGTAGATGCCTCACTTTGTTCATCCTAAAAGACTCATATTCTTAAAAAAACCTCCTTAGTCTTCCATATCATTTGACTTTGAAAACTAAAACATTCTCCCATATTTCCTTAAAACAGCTATTATCATCTCTAATTGCTTCTTGCATCGAATAAGTTAGCAGTCTCACATCCCACTGCAATTAGAGGAGGGCTGAGCTTGAAACCCCAGGTCAGAGAAAATGTGACTTTGAGGGAAATTTCGTTCACGTGATTATGCTGTGATGGCTGTCTCTTAACAATCTGGATTAGAAACTTGGATTTCAAATTCGTCTTTGACCTCTGTAGTGGATACTGACCGGTGTCCTGGGAGGACCCAGCCACTTGGAACTGGCAGGGATGCGTGCCCGTCCCAGGAACCATGTCCGTCTCCCTGGGACACCCATCCCTACCTGTGTCCTGCTGGGCAGGTGACATTTGCGAGTCACCAGCTTGGGGAGGGTGCACGGGAAGCAGCCGGTTGCACAGGAGAGGTCCGCAGCGCGTTAGGCTCGGTGCTGATGGAGGGGCAGAGGCGGCTCTGCAGTGCCCTTCTTACGCACGAGGCAGGCGTGCTGCGGTGCTGAGCGGGAAAGTGATAAAGCACTAGCAAGGATGTGAGTGAGAGGTGGCTGCTCTAGTACGGTTGCATAGCCTGTCTGAAATTCCATTAAGCTTTTGTTTTTTCCAGCAAAACCATTTATGTTTGATTTAGTAAAGATGTTTATTTGACAATCGGCGTAGTGTCTGCTAGACAGCACTCCGCTGAGAAGCACCAACAGCCTCCCTGCAGTGAGATGTGGTTGCAAGCCCGATGTTACACAGCCATGCTCTGCAGTGAATGGCAGATTTGAACCTACGATCTCTGTGCCTTCCTTTGAAACGTGGGCTGGTTTTAACGCATTTAAACTTTCTTTTATTACTGTGTCAGTATCCATATTGGTTCAGGAGTCCTGCCTTTTTATTGATGCTATTGATGGAGTTTGAGTTTGGGTTAATTTGCGGTAAGATCATCTTACAGAAAGTTGTATCTAACTGTGTCTCCTATAAGGCATAGTGATCTCAGAGGTGTTGGCTTCCTGGAAAATATTGAAGACATGTTTAAAAGTAAGCGGTGGCTCTGGTGCTTTGATTTTAGTGTCTTGCTTGAGAAAAGGGAGGCTGCTCATCACTTCCTTTGATATGTCTTCTGTATGGCTATACGCTCTGCCCGCACCTTGCAGGCTAACATGTGCTTTATCAGGTATGCCACATCAAACACGGGACAGAGCACTGAAATAGCAAACATATAAACTAACTGGCATTAGCAACTTTAAAATTTTGTTAATTAGGAGGTCTGTTTTCGTAATTCTCGGTATATGTAAACTTTTGTTGATTGGGCTCATACACTGTAAGAGAAGGGTTTTAAAACCTTTTTTTTTCTAATTGGTGGTTTTTAATCAACCTCATTGGTCTTCAAGCAGAACTACTTTTAAATGTTGATCATTTCTGACTGTAGTTTATGCTGTCAGATTGTTGTGGTGAGCAAAGATGGGCGTGCCAAAGAAAACAGACATTCTACTGTATTGGAAGAGTGCGGTTTCAATAACTCTCTATAAAGTGTGTTTTCCACTGTGATATCTGCTGTTGTTCTTTCAAGTGGGGTCTAGGGAACAGTTAATACGCACATGTTTTCTCTCAGAGTTTCCAGAGCTGCCCAGCGAAGTAAAGCCAGTAACTAACATTCCTATATCAAAGTATCGTACAATCTTGAAGGAAATAGGACAGTCTTACAACCGTTGGGGTTTTCACCATGTTCTCAATAGTATTGTAAACACACTGTGAATCAAGTGATTGATTTGAGGATCATATAAGATCGTATTAAATGAGTGAACCCTTGGAAAGAAAGCAAAACAAAAGTCACTTATTCTAGAGAAAATTGCACTTGAAATAGCTGATGATCACAGTCATTGAGATTATTATGATACACGCTTGTGTAAAGAATCTGTCACGTTGACAACTTGCAGCCAAAGGAGGAGGACCATGCTCCGGCTCCTCATAAATTGGGTCTGCCCAGTGTCTGGAGCTAGTGTCCTCTTTCTGGTCTTTTCTTCCTTCATCTCTTACTACTGCGATGCAGAGAACATGTGAATCTTGAGGTGATGTGCAAATGTTTCAGGATTTCATCCAACCTGTCATAGGAGCAGTGTGTTTTCCACCTTGAGACATATTTTATTTTCTCATGCATTGCTGCATTTGATCTTTCCATTATTTTTGTGACGCTTTCTGTCTCTTATCCCACAAATCAAGTCTCTAAGCACTCAGAATGTCTGAATTCAGCTGATCCTGAATCTCCTCATCTTTTTAGATGGTTGGCATAGCAGTACCTCATCCTCAGGCCAAATAGAAACATGTTTTTGTTGGACTTGCTATTTAATACAAGCAGAATGAAGCAGAAGACCATGTTGTTAAAGAAGTCACTGGGTAAATAGCACATAGTTGAGCTCAGCAGTGTGTGCAGAGCTATTTGTAGAGATAAGAGCTTTCCAAAAATTTGACACGAGAGCAGTGGGGTGCAAAACACAAAGCAGACAGGTTGCTCACCCGATGTTCAGTGCACTGTGGTTTCATAACAGAAATACCATCTGCATCATCAGAAATACTATACAGGTATCCTTCGTCTCAAACTGCACTACTATGTACTGGGCACAAATAGAAGACTAAGTACTGGGTGGAAAGCGAGACTAGTTAATGCATGCTTACGTATTTAAAAAAATATGAACATGAGCAATTCTGGGTGGCGGTTAACATGCCTACCTTTGGTGATGCAGATTTTGATCACTTCATTAGCTTCAGCCCCATAATGCCCGATACGTTTTTTTCATCTCCTATGGGAGACAAGACAAAGAAATTACACAAAATGCTGTTTAAAAAGTAAATTAAACAATCTGTATTTAAACTGACTTCTGTGAAGTATTTTAAAGTCTATCAAGTTTCTAAGTAGTTTAGTTCATCTCTGCCTTTCCTGGTATCAACCGGAAAGGAAGGGGAAAGCGGGGTGTAGTTCTCTAAAACAAAACTGAATCTTGCTGCTTGCTAGCAAAGGTATCGCCTGAAATTTCCAGCTTGGTTTTTAGTCAAGCAAAGAATGAACAGCCATATTTTAGATGTTTAAGCAGAGCTCTAGAGCTTCTTCTGTCACCGCTCCACCTGTGTTGGCTTTCTTTTGATATATAAGTAAATACATACATATATATATATATAAAAAATAATTGCTGTTGTCTGTCTTTTGCAATTTGTTTTCTTGTTTAACGATTCTGTTTGGGGTGAGAGTGGAGAGGCGGGGGAGCTGGCTGCAGCCATAAAGTGGACAGAAAACAAGCTTCATCTTTGTAACTCAGAAGAGTGCATTATGGATGTTTTTAATCTCTTTGACCTTGTGGCAGAGAAAGGGGGAAGTGAAGAAATTGTGACAAACACCAGCTCTTTAATGCCAGGTTTGTTACTGCTTGGAGTGCCCTAAGGGTTAATGTAACAGTTTTAAGTCCTTCAATCACACCCACCCCCAACTACAGAACACTTCCAAATAATCCCTTTATAATAGACCCTTTTCCACAGATTGTATCTAACCCATGCATTAATGGGGCCCATTGGTGTCAAGCATTTCAACAAATATGGGCCAGCCGACTGCTCTGGGAGCCCCTCTTTCTAGCTGCAGACGTTAATGATCTTTTGCCCCTCTGACTTAGCTCCCCTGCTGCAGGGACAAAATTAAACTACTGCGGATGGCAAAATAGTTATTTGCTGCCCAGGCAATTACATACTTCCAAAACTCTCCATCGCGGAAGGCCAGATGGACTTTATAGAAACCAGACCCAGGCCACAGTTTTAATTATCATAGTCCTGTCAGAAATGAGTGAAATTCTGAATGACCGCATGAAACGAACCAAAAGCCTTACACATGGATTTTTTCCTCAATAAAATTTTATGGCTTCTTAAAGAAACAGCATTCATATATTTTACGAGGCCTAATCATTCACTAATGCCTATATTAGTGCACCTGTGGCACTCGGCCCCATGGAAATTACAGCACTGGTCTCGGCTGCGTTCTTGTGCGTGTTATTACAAACCCCTTGTCAAAAATGCAGCACATGTTCCAGGGATAAACTGGGTTCATTTTCATTAGCTAGCAGTCATTGTAATACGGTAAAGAGATTTATGGACCTTTATCTGCTGAAATTTTTGTTTCATTGTGGGGATAAGGCTTGTATAAATAAAATGACCCTTCATAACACAAGTATTTGTAAAATTTATCACAGGGCAGTATACTTATTTGAGGGGGTTGGATGTCTTGTGTTCATGTGCTAATTCAATGAGAGAAAGAATTTCCATTGAATGCTTTCCCCCTCAAATAGTAGCACTTGCTGAATAAGTGCTTGGGAGCAGTATACAGTTATTTCCAGAGATGACCAGGTAACAACTTCGTGTTATTCATCTGCTCCCCGCTAATCGCACAACCTCGATTTCCAGTTCAAGTCATTCTGATGGGCAGTACTGCACTTCTCTGCGAGCTTCTCTGCAAACCTACCTTTGCTGCTGGGGTGGCCCTGGGGTGCAGAGGGGGTGCTGGGTTCAGCAGCTAAGCCTCCGGAGCGGAGATTCAGCATGGGGGAGGCAGGCTCACACCTTCTCTCTCCCTTCTGGCTCCGGGCTGTAGGTCTGGGCTGACACCTCTCTCCTGGTGTCCTGTTCAGCTCTGGTCCCAAAAGGGCAAAAAGATGTGTAACAAATTTAATTGCTTAAGATTTTCCCCCATTGATAGTGATTCTACTTTCTGTGAAAGCCCTAGTTTAATCAGCTAGTGTTTATTCAAAGTAGGTGGCCCAATCGTTTTATTTTACCGCAACATGTTTAATAATACAGAGGCTGTAGAAACCACCTCATCCCACTCCCTGACCAACACAGGATCTCCAAGGCATTTGGGGCAGATATTTGTCTAACCTGTTCTTTACAGACAGAGGCTCCACAATCTCTTTAGGTGGTCGTCCTTTTCTGCATTGCTCTCTTGACTGCTAGACAGTGTCCTAATGTCTGAGCTGAAGATTGTCATTACATCCCATCACTCAGTCTCCTCAAGGGTGAACAACTCCAGTTCTTCCCAGCTTTCCTCACAGTGGTGTTTCTAGACCTCTGCTCATTCCCCTGCTCTGCCCTGGACTGTCTCCAGTTTCTCTGCCTCTTTCTTGGAGAGTGCTGCCCCATTGGCGGCTGTACCAACGCTGCATAGGATGAAAGTCTGCGTCACGTCTCCCGAGGGCCACGGTCCCTTTGTGTACCCCAATACGTTGTTATTCCACGGAGGAATTTTCATTCTAACCGACAGAGAAAGCGTTTTGTTTATATTAGGGGGGCTGGGTTGTGGAGCAGTATTTTGTGCACCGGGCCACTGGTGTCCGGACCTGCGTCCCCCAGCTGCTGAGCAGAAGTCATGCACTTCAGGTGAGCTGTTTGTGTCCTGAATTTTACTCTTCTTTCGTGCCCCTGGCAGACTCTGAGGCTGATGTGATCAGCATCACCAGCTGCAGGTCACGTTTGGGGGCAGCGGGGGAAACAGCACTTTGATATGAACTTTACAGCTGCTTTCTAGCTGTATAAGCCAGGTGAGGGATGAGCAGGTTAGACCTAGCGCGCAGCAGAAGGAAGGTGGCACCAAGGAATGCATCTCCTCTGGTTGTTAAAGTCAAATTTGCTAATGAGGTCCGCTTCAGCGACGTGCTGACAGCCACAGAACATACTGGGTGTGTTAGCTCCAGCGCTGCTGGAATGAAGTCAGCTTTCTCTCCCTATGCTTTCTCATTACTTCATGCATTTGGCAGCTGCTAACAGACTGGACAAGCTTAGCCAAAATAAGAACTGATGTAGAAACATGGAAAAGACTATTTAGCATTTCCAAACATTCTTCCTGGGGAGATGGCAGGAGGGGGAGGAGGAACTGCTCTGTGTATGTATTTTCTTTCTGCGGTGCTATCAGATGTGAGCAGCTCTTTGTCGGGGAGGAGGACGGGGAGGGCAGGCATCTCCACCGGGCACGTGCTCGGTTCCTTCCAGCCAGGCGGCTTTGTCCCCAGCACCAGCCTGAGCCCCAGCCCCAGCGAGCTGCCCTGCACTGCTCTGTGGCGTGGTGCTGGAGGTACAAAGTGCACTTGTATTGAATATATCAGTTCCAAAAGGGGCTAGCAGTAAACTGAGAATATTTGGATAAACTTGCTGGCCCTCAGGACTAGAAAAGGACTTTTGTTCATGTAAAGAAAACGACTGTTACATTACCATAGGATGACTGGATCCAGTCCAGTAAAAACTGAACTTGAAGTATAAAAAATGATTAGGAGTGTCAAACGAAGGATCTTTTACTTGAGGTCAGATATTTATTTTTATTTATTAGAATGCGAGATCTACATCTATGGCCTAGCCTTGGTCTGAAGCAACGTCTCTCTTAGGAATATTGTCCATCAACAAAGAGAGTCTTGTGCCAAGGGAGGGGGCTGCAGCTCGGGGCTGCACTGCAGTGCCAGCCTCTGCACCGGTCCCTCGATGCGCCTGTGGTTACCCCAGCTTGTTTATTTTCTGGCTACCTGATTTCAAGTGGCAGGGACAGTGCCCCAGAGTGAAATGCTTCAATTTAGCAGAATTTACTGTGTCCGCTGTCGAACCTTAGAGCAAGGCTTGGGGTAGCGCATCCCAGCCTCAGATGTATAGCGCAAGTATGTAATAGAGTATTTTGTACACACCTGAGTGTCAGTGTAGCTTTGTTTTCCAAACATTCTTTCCATCCCCAAAGCAGTTTACAAACATTTATATGGTTATTTACAAACAGACTCTTCCTTTTTGCTCTTGGAAAACAGAGCTGGCAGAGGACCTGCTGCCAGTTAACTCTTTGCCCAGTCCACCAGTAACGGCGTACTGGTGCGCGCTGGCCATCACGAGGCAGAGCGGGACAGGGTGTAGCTTTGTCCTCTCTTGGCTTATTTTCTGAAGTTAACGATGACACAACAGAGAACGGCCTGCAGGGAGGTAGCAGTTTTGGACAGAAGAAGTAGGTCTGTTAATCAAAGCAGAGGCAAAAAGAGAGGGAGAGCTCTGAAGCCATGTGAAATCACCCACAGAGGTGCAGCCAACAGATTATTGAGTCCATGCGCCTGCTTCAGTCTTTTTTTTATGATATGCTTCAGTGTAAAACATAAAAGACATATTTGGTGCAAATGTTTTCCTAAGATTTATTTTTATCTAATCGCTTATGAAAGTTTTACTGACTTTAAAGAACAGATTTGCTAACCACCCATAAACCACGTTTTTCTGCTTTAATTAAACCATTTTTGTCCGTGAGGTTTTGTTCACACACTGACAACATCAATATAAATACATCTCTGCCAAAGTAATTAATAAAAGCAGGCAGCTCAAGGGAGAAAGCATGTGTGTCGTATCATCTTTGTAGACTCTACGATTGTATAGTTCTTCCAAAAAAAGTTAAGAATTGCCCCAATTAAAATGTTATGTGGCTTATGTATGTTCAGATTTAATTTGGTATAATTGAATTTATGTTTATCCTTAGAGAACTCGTGGGGCTGCCAGATACAGACAGGAATCATTTATACCATGGAAATACTATGCTATTAGATTTTTTTAAAGGCTGTAGGATTAGGTCTCAATAAACTGTTTCAACAGCATTTCAAGACTTGTACAGTTGCTTCAACTTACTGCGTGGGTATTTGCAAAGGGAATGAAGACAATATTGTTGTTTTCACCGCATGTTTCACTTGCTTTGTGTGCTAAACCACTGCTAAAAATGTGATATGGTGCTTCCTACTTAGCATTAAATTAATTCTTTTTATTATGGTTGAAAGGAATTTGTGAAGTCCTGCGCTCTATAATCTATGATTTTTAACTCCAAAATAAGTTAAGAAGAAAGCTGTCGCAAAAAAAGTGTCTCCATCTGTAAAGGAAGAAGCCTTTCAGATTATTATCAGGTGAACCTTCTAAATACCTGAAGTCTTTGAATTTTTTTCCAAGAGTGTTTCAGAGGTGGAAAAGCGTTCAGTTTGAAGAGACACAACCATCCTTATGTTTAGTGTGACTGAGAGTTGACTTCAGAAAATAGTATCATTTTCTGTGCTGCTCATATATTAAAAAATCCTCAGGCCTCTTTTTCCAGACATTTTGCTTTGTGTCCTGTCTTGTGTTTGACTGACACAAGTGGGGTTTCTTTGCAGTCGTCCTGGGGGAAGGTGCGCATGTTACAGTAGATGCTCACTTGCTGCAATAATAGTTGCGATACTGAAATCCCAGTAACAAGCAAACTCTGTACAAGGAGCAAACGTCTTCCCTGTTTAACACGCAGGAAAAGAGCGGCCCAGATGGGATGTGGGTTCCCTTTTCCTGACCTGAGAATCCTGATGTACTGTCCTTTATTTTAACAGCTGAGGCATGTTCCCATACTGTAGTGGGGTCATTTTGGAAAGCAAATATTTGTCGTCCTCAGCTCCGTCTTCTGGATTGAAGTCTGGCTTTCTGATAGTTGAGAAAATTGCTATAAAGGGCAGATACTATTCTTTTTTTTTCCCTTCCATTTGGCTTCAAAACAGCTCATCTTAAAAAGAGCAGAAGTCATCTTCTCTTGGATTAGAAGGTGGATCAAAATGCAAAATTTGTTGTTCGGCAGTGTCTCTGAGACTTGAGACAAATGTCCACAGAAGATAAGAAGTTCTGCGTGGAGGTTATCAGAATCCCCTTAACTCAAACCTGACTTGCTCAGGTATTGCAAGATATATGGTATGTCAGATTATGTATTGTTTTGAGACCCGCTGTCAGAGAACCAGATGTGTTGGAATTGCCTAAGTAAAATAACCTGAGCAGAGGCATCTGTGTACCTTTCATTTGACACTTTGCTGTGGCTTTCCATCTGAGCAGTTACCTTAACAACATCATTCTGTTGAACTGTCTTTTGACCCAGAGATGGTATAAGATCTCAGTTGGAGATTTTGAAATGTTGTTTTCCAGCGTATTCAAAGGGCAGATTTATCATCTGAATCAATTCCCTGGAATATATAATTTCATAAGTAGGTGAATTGGCTTGGGGTAAAGTTCATCCAGGCGGCACTTGGGACTGTGCAATTTACCCTTGTACTTCCTTATAACTAAGATTTCAGTTCGTGATGTCAGACAAGATACTTGTTTAGTTTCAGCTGCAGAGAGGTCAAATTGCCACGCTTTAGAAGGAAATAATTGAATCAGTCCTTCATTGGTCATAATTTTGAAAAGAGCAACAAGTTTGGGCTTGAAGAATTCTAGAGCTTGCTTTTTAAGGAAAAGAGATTTCCGCGTATTTGAGTGAGAGAGGGTAATAGTCACATTTCTTTGGAGGATGCAAATGCCAGAAAAGGAAGGCAATTGTTCTAGGATCATGTATGGAAGTAAAAGGTCTGTAGATAAGATGCTCCCTGAGCCAAGAACCGGGCCTGTCACTTCTTCTAGCAAACAGCACAACAGAACATTGTCTTGAACCGGGGTTCCCTGAGACTGGTACAAGAAGTAACAAGCAGTAGTAGCGGCATAAAACTGGGCAGTGGAACTGGACTGTGGTTCCTTTGCCCTCCCCCTGGAGCGGTGGAGCCTCCCAGGCTGGAGCCATTTAAAAGGCTGTTGGAAAAAGGGCTGGTGAATGTACTGCAGAGAAAAATCCTCTTCCACAGGGGGATGGACCAGATGATCCAGCGTATCTTGGTATTACGGTTCTATAGCAACACTTGGAGCACTTTAGAAATAGAAACACGATCAGCTCAGGGGTGTCACGGTGTCTCAAACATATTAGAGATGCCAGAGTGTGTGGATAGCTCTAGCCCAGCCTCCTGGCTTGCACACCTTCATTATTAGGGCACTCTTCTTTCAGGACGTGTCGTAGACAGTGCGCTGCCACCACTGGACTGGCAAATAGTTTGTGGGTTGCCTGTTGTTGACCCCGACACCTTTCGCCTTCAGACGTAATATACCTGAAGTATATCTGAACAGGTTTATGAACCTCTTCTGGATGTCAGATTGTTTAACTAGCAGGAGTATTATTGGTTCTGAGATTTTGGTGAAAAATGAGCACCCCAGAATTCCTTTACAGTTTAAGTAATTGTGTTAGAGGGCAAAAGTACTATATTCAGTGCATAAATTTGAAGGAAAACTACTTTGCTCGTTTTGTTTATGTGCATCTGTTGAGTGAGAATGATGCTAACTTGCAGGTAGCTGTCAGGGGGTGGCTCCCCTTCTGTAAAAACACTTTTATATCTTCAGAAAGGAAAGGGCTCCAAAACCTTTTTTTCTGGTGCAGAAGCAAACCACTTGAGGCAAAGACATCCAGCCCTGGTGTCCCCAGTTCTCATTTTAGTGACGCTTGGATTGAAGACGAACTGTGCGTAAGAATTACGAATTGAAGTTCTCCTTCAAGATGTAGAGCATATGAACAATCTTCATCTCCCTCGGGAGGCAAGCTAGCCCAGGAGCAGATTCTCTAGAGGCTGGAAATGCTCTGAGGATCTGCTTTCCTTACCTTGCTCTCATTATTCAGCAAATATCCCTGTGCTGCAAGGCAAAGGGACAGAATAAGCCTGGATGCTTCACTGCTCCCTTCTCTAAGCCCAAAGCAGAGAGGAGGCTTTAACTGAGGAACTGCCCCCCTAACCCCCGGTCTCCCAAACCGGAGCTGTCCTCCTTGTCCCTCTAGCAGGCCAAGGCAGGGTAACCGATTATTGATTCTCCTTCCCAGCCCATCTCTGAGACCCCGCAGGTTTGTGCCGATGGGCAGTATGTCGCGCTGTGGCCGGTTGGCTCTACCGTCCCTGCCCCTGGGACCTGCCTCTTCTGTCCTGCCCACGCTACTTGAGCATCCCTGAGAGAGCAAGTCAAGTACCGGACCTCATGGAAATAATCGGTTCTGCTTTTGTGCTGGGAAGGTCTCTCACGACCTTGTTTGTATATATTTTTAAAATAAATCAATAGGCAGCTTTTATGCAGGATGTAGCTCAGCCGGGTGGGAGCCTCGGGTGCTGCTTGTGGAACGGGTGCATAGGCTTCATTGCCTCTTTTTTGCACCTTCTTTCGGTAATGTTTTCGGTAAATATCAACTATAAAGAAATCACACATTTCAGCTTTATGAGAGGTGAGCAGTACATTGTTACTACATCAAGAGAAAATTTCTCTTTGGCTTGGTGTGAGATGGCTGCTTTGTTTTCAAAGCTCTTTAAACATGGGGCTGCTGTTCCTGTTTTTGATCAGCTGCGTTGTTCAGGAGGGAAACCTATAATATCCTTTCATTCTTTTTCTCAGTGCCAACCCAGTTCACAAACTCATCTATTTCACACCTTCTGAAGAGCACGAGAATAGTCTGCAAAGCAGCTGCCTTACTCATTTCTGATAAGAAAGGTTACAAGGACTGTGCTTCCTTGTACGATTGTGGCACCTTTGCGGGGGTTTCCTGTGTGAATGAAACCCTGGTGCAGCTGTGCTCACTGTGGTATCGGCTCTGGGGGAGGGTAGTGTCTGGCTTTGCTTGAGGGTTTCTTTTTTTCTTTTTCTTCTTTTAAATCTCTGTTCTGAAAGTGTAAGGTCATGGCTAAAGCTATGGTAATATGCACCCTTTTGGCCTGTAAATTCAAGGCATTTAAACCTAATATGTGGAAAAACATACACTTCCAGAGGAATATTCCTAGGCTGCTTGGTTGCCGTTATATATACTGACATGAAAAGTAAGGAGGGATAATAATCCTCTGTATTAAGCATATCGTTGCTGGTAAATTTTGTGCTAGAAGAGCGTGATACCCATCTTAACTTGGTGCTTGCCTTCTCTTCCTTGCTTTGCTACTCTGAACCGCACCCTTGGCAGCTTTTTTGACAGTGGTGCCCTTCTTTCCACAGCTGTATCTAGTACGGGTCAGTCATGACCAACTGGAACCTCGTTTAAATAGTACCTAAGACAGGGTGCTCATGCACAGATGATTCTGCATGTGAGACAGAAGCTATGGGTGAAGGTAGAAGTGAGACCAACATGGTGTTTGTCGTTGCATGGGTGTAACTGGCACCAGTCATGTACAGAAGAAAACCTTACGTCCTTTCCTACCTCTCGAGAGATTTAACAGCTCGGTCTTGTTACATTGCCTATAGCCTACCCTGCCAGTAATTTCGATTCCCTGTACTTTTGATTCCCAGTAATTTTAATTCCCTGACAGAAAGTTTGATTTGTGGTATGCTGAGGTGTTCAAAACGTGGCCCAAGCACCAAAACCAGGTGGCAGGATCACTCCATATATCAAGCTTTAAGAATAATTCTCTTTTCAGTTCTAGGGAGTGAGACGCAGAAGTTGTATCCATCAAATATACCACAGGACATGGGCTTAATTATCTGGACATCAGTTATCTGCATCTTCCTGTTACTTGAACTTGGGCCGTATATTGCCAAATCTATTAACTAAATGGAAGATATGTGCAATTTTAAGAACCTCAGCTATCTGAATTCATTCACCTTTCCCTGGGGTGCCTGGATAATTGCTGTTATAATTTGTTTCATATATTATTAATGATCGAGTATAATCTGAGGGCAAGGGGTTTGCAGGGGAGGGGAGTGGAACTGCCAGGACTGTCAGATAACAGTCCGAATTCTTCCCGAGGAGGAGGCTCGTAAGAGGCCCTAAGACAATGTTATTTCATGTGGATCTTCTTGTGCTAGATCCTTCAGTGGACTTTGCTAACACTGTAGAAAGGCTGGTATTTTGTAATTGATACTAGCAATATGAATGGGCATTTGAAGTCTCTGCTACTTTTTTGGCCAGAGTGTAAAATGCGGCAAATGGTTTTGGCACTCAGTGCTTTCAATAAATCACTCTGAAGAGGTCTACATGTTAGTGGTGTTCCACAACTCCATTCCCAAAACGTTATTAAAATAAAGTTGTAGTAATAAGAAATGATTTAAAACAAGCGGCAGTAACCTCCATACATACTGATCTAGCGAAACACCCAAAACACACCTGAAGAAGCTGATCGGAATTCATTTTTAAGGTTGGCTGCGTTTTCATTACAGCAGTAGTACCTTTTCAGTATGAATAAGGAGAAGGAGCCAATTTCTTTGGTTTCATCGTAACGGATGATGCATGTCTTGCCGCTTTTAATGTTCAGTGTAAAGCCCCAGTTCCTGGAAACAAGCGATTAGTACAGGACCTCAGGTTTCTTAATTGCCAGGCACGGGGGAACCCCAAGGTGAATCAATTACAGACAACAGACTCAGAAACCAAAAAGAAAGCAGAAAGAATCCATCAGCATTTTTATCATCTCATGAATTTTAAGACAACCATGTGATTTTGGGGCCCTAATTCGCAGAATTTGCAAAAATTAACTGCTTTGTGCGGCATACATTGGCCTGTACCTGAGGGTGTTGTAATGTTCACTTCAGCTCAGTCAAAAATGGCTCATTGTAACTTCTGCAGAGAATCATTCATTTTCAGTCCTCAGCAGCATGTAAGTGAATATTTCTAACAAAAGACCTGTGTGGAACTGGCATCTGCACCGTGCCGCACAACTCAGCCTGCCAAAGGACCACAAATACTAGGCAGACGATAAGGAAAAGTGAACAGAAAGAGAGCGATCGGGCTTCTTGGGCACCTTCCTATTTCTTTGGCACTTTTGCACCAGGAATCAGATGTTTGTAGGACAACATCTGCAGTTTCCAAAAGGCATGCACGGCTGCTAAAAGTGGCAAAATTCCCCAAGGCTGAGCATCATCGAGATGCCTACAACAAGCTTGTAGAGCAATGAGGCTAAGACTTGAAGTCTTACAAATCTGTTCAAAGTAATGTTGAGCCAGATGTTTTGCTTAGTGAGCACTCTGGAGTCGTAAACCTCCACGCTGCACCAGCGGTGGGGGCTACTGAGATTTTTGCCCTGTACAACAGATCGGTGTACTGTTTAGGGAAATTCAGGAAGAAGTCTTACGTGTCCGGCTGTGCAGTGCCTTCAGCTGGATTATGGGAATTGTTCACTTTTGAAAAACAGCAGAGCTCATTTAGCTGGAGCGCTGGGGGAAAAAGGCTGTGGAGAGTTCTCCGGGGAGCTGTGTCTCAAGTGGTAAGAGGACTCCTGGAGAAATGACCACCAGAAATTGTTCCCCTCTTACTACAATAAGGTTCTGTTCGGCTTCTGTGCCTGCGTTTGCTCCCTTTTGCCAGGAGCGCTGCTCTGGCCTTCCTTCCCCTTGGCTAATTGGCACTCTCATTCGAGAGCACCATTTTAGCACCACATCTTCCTTTTGAAATAGTACCAGGCTAATCATAACGTAAAGCGTTTTGTATCTCCACAGAAGCTGTAAGATGCTAGTGAATCGTGCCTGGTTTAATCCCTTGGAACAGCACTGGAAGTTCAGCACTGCTGTACTTGCTTCTGCTCCCTCTTCCTAATTAAGTGAAATTAAATGTCCTGAAACTCTAAATCCTCATCTGCCTGCAAGTAGTCTCTGTCTTTTGTTTATCGTATCAAGACTTCTCTCCAGTTCCCATTTATTTTTCATCTGTGAAGCTTTTAGAACTTTACTAATTACTGTTGTCTAAAATGAGGCAAAATGAAGTGGAATACAGAAGTGTGATGTCTTGAACTCTTTCAGGGGGAGGAAAACTTCAAAGTTTTTGTGTATGTGTATTACAAAGAACTGGAAATCCCTTTCTCGACTTGTGTGTACAGTATCTGAGGCAACCCTGTGATTTGATTCAAGCATAATTTTTTATGGTTTACTGTTTAATTTAAATCAGTGTGGTATGAATTACGTTACTAGTGAAAAATGAGCTTTTGCTGAGATAAATGCCTGCCATCATCCTGAAAGTCTTCTTCTGTTTTGACATTTTTACTTTATGTTTTTCTGCGTGGTGATTAGATGTTGCTGTGCAAGCTTAGCTGTTTGCCCTCAAAGAGAATGAGGGTGGGAGAGAAATAGAAGGGGGTGGAATTGGTTTCATGCATCAACAGGAGTTGGTGTTGGTAGCACCTTCTTTGACATCCTGTGTTATTCAGGGTTGTCTTCTGGGTAGCAAAACTACACCTCCAAAGCAAGAATATGAGGAGTGGTATGTACAGGAGAGGGAAAGCAGAGCCAGTGTTGATTTTTCTCAAGAGTTCTTGGCTTCTCCTCTTTACCCCTTTGCACAGAACTTGCTCTGCCATGTAATCAATACAGCGTCTGAAACACTGTGGTGCCTGTTGCATCAGGCTGCTTTGTAGAGCAGGAGATGCTTTCATGGAGATCATATTTAGCGAGCTCTGTAAATGGTGTACTATTTAATTATTGCTGCTGTTGGTTTCTCCTGCGAGGCTTTGTATTGACGGTCAGGTTTGATGTATGTTCAGCTGGAATGAATCTGCTGTGCTTGAAAGACACATCAATGACACTGCAATTTTGCAGACTTTTTATCCTCATGCAAAGTTAACTGACACATAGGAAATACTCGCTGGCTGTTTTGTGCTGGTACGTAAGAGAATAGCAGTTAATAACGGGCAGACCTTGAAAAGGCTCAGTTGGATTCAAATACGCTCAAGAAACTCAGCCTTGCTTACAAAGCTTGTGTGAGCTATCCAGACTCCTCTGCTTTGGAAATTGAACAGGACGTTTTGGTAGAAACAGCCTTGTTTCATGTGATTTCTCGTGTTCTTTAGATGTGGTGGAAAAAAGAATGAGAAGGTTATTTTTCCGTGACAAAAGTATGTCTCGGTAACAGCCTTCCCTGCAGCTTGCTGATGTTTTTCCTTCAGGTCCTTCATGAAACCAGATAATGCAGTAGCACAACAGCAGACTCAGAAACGAATACACCAGTGGAAAATTTCCACTCCAGATGCATGGCTTCGGTGGGAGTGAAAGTTCAAAAACATTTGTTCTTTTAAAAACCTGAATCAGTCTCTCTCCCGGCGGCTGCAGCGGCGCGCTGCCTCCCATGAGCCGGCAGCGGCACCGGGCTCGGCGGTGGTCGCTCCTGCTTCTGCCCAGCATCGCTGATCTGCCTGCCCAGAGCGCTGGCTCTCCAGCTGGGTTACCTCTCGCCCGTGGTTCTCCCCACTCTGTCTCAGTACTAGCGAGACAGCCACATGCTTGTTTGACAGGAGGAGGTCCGTAAAGATTTCTTTTCCTCTCCTCTGAGCTTTCCCAGTGTTTGGGTACGCTGGGCTTTTGTCGCAGGGCCTGTGGTTTCTGTGTGCTGCCATTCTGCTGAAAATCTGAAAGTCTGCTTGCAAACAGGAGTGAATGTGGACACTGAGGACACTCCCGAGGATGGCCACACAGCCAGCTGACGGAGCTGGGAAGTCAGTCACAGATAAATTAAGTTTTCTGATCTACAGTCATTTAACAGCACTAAGAACTTTACTCCCAGGAGAGGTCCCTGGAGTTCCCTGGACTACACACGTACACGCGTCCCATGGGCGTGCACGAGTGTTTTGAAGATGAGGGCCTAAGTAGCTCGCTCAGGGTGATGGCGAGAGGTCTACTGCACACGTGTAAGTTAAAGCACAGGTAGAGGCTTTCAGGGAATAGCATTTTCTCTCCTTATCATCTGGCATTTCTGGGGATGGGGAGCTGGCTCCAGGCTGTGCTGGAGGACCTTACGTTTGGGCAAGAAATTTACACAAAGAAAAGTAGTTCTCGCTGAATATACTTAGAGCTTTTCCTGTGGCCCTAAGCTGGGGGCAGCAAACAAGTTGGGTTTGGCTCAGCTGCTCTTCCCATCGGTTTTCAGTGCTATGACCTGTTTTTGTCTGACACGTTTCTCATTAACTCTTTGTCAAATCACCAGGAAGCCTGCTTAATTGCAGGCGGAGTGCTGAATTTATGAGTTCATCTAGGCTTCATGTCTACATATTGACAGAGGTGTTTCTCTGGATGAAGTCTTTTTCTCTTCATTTTGTGGCAAGAATGGACTTTCTGTTTCAGTTACTTCTGAAAGTCATAAATTGTAGCAGTCCCTCCCTCCCCTTTATTTAAAAGAAACACAACAAAACTTCATGGCAACAGTTTATTGCTCTAAATCAGCTTGTGGGTCATTAAAGCAAAAAGGAAAAAAAAAAGGAAAAAATCTCCCTCTAACTCCTGCCAAATAAAATGCGTACATCAGCCAAACTGTCAAAGGCAGATCCTGCAACTATGGGATGAGAAGGTTTATTACACTTTCGGCTTCTGGGGAGGGATGTTATAGCAACAGGACGCTGGGTCACTGATGGCAAACTCATGGTTGCTTCGTTTCTTCATGCACACTAGGAATCCATTAAGCTAACTGACGACAGATCCCTAGGCATTCCAGTCCTACAGCACACCTCTGCGGAGGCCAAATGTTGGACGCTGCCCATTAAAACGTGAAAGAAACAACCCAACAGAGAGCCCACAAATTAGAGAAGCAGGAAACCTCAAATGATGTGCAAAAAAAATTGTAAACGTTCAAGAGAATTTTTCCATAACTTTTGCTTCATAACTCAGCATTTCTGATGTTAATAAATTATGAAACAGAGCCTTTGCAAGATCAATGAGCCTTTTGGATTCAAATCCTGAATGCTGCTCAGCAGACAGCAGATGAAGCTGCAAAGCGAGTCCTGGAACATGACAACAATTTCCTTTTGGCTGGGTAGAGATGAGTCTGAACCACAACCACAGCCAGCATTCTGGGTCTGGATCCAAAACTCATGTCTCTGCAATGGGCCAGTTTAAACCCCTATAATCCAAATGAACGTGAAGGTGCGTTTGTTTTAACCAGATAGGCTGAAAAGGATGAGGACTTCGGAGTGGGGAAAAGACAGCATTCTGTGAAAAGATAGCAAACATCTCAGCAAGACAAAATCATGGCACTGTTACCAGCAAGGAAGGGGGGTGGAGTTGAGAATACTTGGATGAACTGTTAGATTTGAAGACAAAAGCGATGGGAGGTGCCTTGGGTTAATAAATAAAAGTATATACTGAACTCACCATCTGCAGCAGAGGGGAAAAAGATGAACTTAGTTTTTGGCATGTTCAATGAAAAAAAAGCAATGAGCAATCCATGATTAGATGGGTGGGATAAAATGGAAGACTGGTCAGAGGGAGATGAGGCAAAGGAAGTGCTCCCACAATAATTAACTTAATGAGAATGCCCACAGGCTGCAATCCAGATGAAAGCTTACTTTTCCAACAGATCTACAAGTGCATGTCTGTCCCAGACCGCCTGTAGTTTAACCTGGGGAAGAGGTGAGACAGACAAAATGTGTTCTTGCACTGAACACAGCTTTGTGGGGCAGTGATACTGTAGTTCAGATCGCAGATAATCAAGAAGCTAAAGTGCATTGCCCTGAAACTGACTGGAATTTCAGCACGTAATGGCTTTAGACTTGCAAAAATTTTACCAATTATTAATTATAAATTTCTCTTCTCTTTTCCTCCCCTCCTTTATCTTCCCCCTTTTTTGTCCTCTCTCCTTTTTCTCTGATAACTTCTTTTAATGTCTAAGCTAAATTATCCATCAGAGAGACCTCTCTACTACCTCACTGATTTCAGAGCCAGCCTGAGTGCAAAGAGCAAACAGAAGTACAACTATTAAATTTCAGCTCCACCAAGTCACAGTCCTGCTAATTACATGTGATTTTCTGTTGGGTTTTTTCTTCCTGTGGCATCTTTTGTTTGCTGTTGGTGCTAAATATCTGATGTCAGCCTTCACCTGTCCAGGAAAACAGGGATATCTATGGATGAATGGTCTTACGATTGAAGCTACTGATTAGTCCTTGGTAGAGATGAACTTAGTTCTGGTCTTAACTGTGAATAACCAGTTGCTTTAATAGAGCTAGATAGGACTATTTTAATGAGTACATGCCAAATCAGGTGGCTGTGGTGAATTGAGCCTTCCAGCAGTCCGCTGCGGAACGAATCCCTCCGTGCTTCCGTTTGCTGTCTTTAATTTACCCATATAGATAATACTATTTGCCTCCCTTTTCTTTCTCCATTTGGTCGTCTTCAGAGCATCAGTTATCTTAGTGCTGGTCATGCTTCTTCTAAAAACCACATAAAAATGAATGATTTATGTGCATTCCAAAAGCAAGCCTTCAAACAGAAAATCTTCTTTGTTACTGACAATGACTTGTAAACAATTGGTTTGAAGAATTTTGGCAGAGGAAATTTCTGATTTCCTTCTGGTCTAAACTGGAAGAAGATGTGGTAAAAGGTTTCAGTTTGTTTTTCCGGAGTTTTTTAAGGTGGGGGGAAGAGGCACTTAGAATATTGTTCTGTGTGCGCACGTTTGACAGAGGAAGAAATTTATGCTGCAGATAGTAATTTGTGATTACTGTTGGATTTCTCAGTATTTTTTAAATTGTGATATGGCGCTCATATAGAACATCAGAAAAGAGCATGTGTGTGTGAACTTGATCTTTAATTAGCAGCGTCAGCCACAAAGAGCTGGACTCACTCAAGAATGCCCCTACTCTGTAACTGGTCCTGCAGCTCTTTGTGTGATAGGTTGGTTACACATACTGTATCTCACTGAGTCTGAGAAAAATCATCCTTTCCAGACAGTTTGACACTTTGTTAGACAAATATTGAAGTGTCCTAGTAAATTAACATTTAAGGTATTTGCCAACCTTGGAGGTATCCCCTGTATTTCTTACTTCAGCTGTAGGGGAAAGGCATATACTATGTGTTTGCAAATACTGATACTTTTATGGAACAATTGTCATCTAAAGGCAGGATTTATAAGACTAACCTGTGTTCTTGTAGATGGTGTCTTGCTTTTATTTTTGTACCTGCGATAAATTGCAAGTATCTGACGAATACCTAACTGCCAGGGACTAAATAACTAGTAGTTTAACCTATACTTACCTTCATTTGCTCCTGGATCGTGGGCACACAGAAAAAATGCTAATATTAATCAGGCAGATCATGTTCCTTGAAAATTAGAAAGCTAGATAAATCTAGGCTTACAAGGGTTTACACCAAGTAAAACTGTAGACCAGCCATTCTAAACAACTTTGCTAATAATCTGTTCCACGTCATTACATCCTATTGTGATTGATTTTTCCTCATTCCTGATGAATGTTTCTTCCTCAGAATTAGTGAGTGAGCAAAACTGCAGCACATGGAAGAAGTGAAAGTCAGAGTCAGGTCTCTCTGGTGTGCATCAGAGGTAGCACACCTAAAATGTACAGTTTTGAATGAGTTTCTGCTTCTACATCTACACAAGGGGTGGCAGTGGAAGCCCAGCTCTCTGCCCCTTGGTGGCAGGTGCAGTCTGAATGCAAAGGAAGGGACGTCATTCAAGGAAGATGCTTACAGAGGTTGAGAACTTGATCCCACATGTCTTGACTCCCTCTTCGGTGGCTTAATTACAGGCTCAGTATTTCCTGCCTTTTTGTGCTGCTGGATAGCGATGCTTCCATGGTTCAGGGACGTGACGACTGAGTGGTACTCCTCCTTTTCTGGTGTGTTTCAGTTGCTTGTACATTTTGCAGTTCTTCCCAGAATCGGCCAGCTCCACGTGCAGATACTCCACCGCACACTGTGCTGCCACAATTGCCATCTTAGAGTCTGTCCATCTGCTCAAATGCAATTATATTGTTTCAGCTCAAACTGTAGCCTCTCATCAGTGGACTGCCCACATGCTTCCAGCCCGTTGCACTTGCAAAGGAAAAATGTGTTAGCAAAAATCCTAGGAAATTCCCTAGTTAAAAATAATGCCTTTTACTAATATATGTAATGGGATAGGAGAACTCGCATAATTGCTTCACTGTGGTTCAGCTGGCAAGTGATAACTTATTGCAGTTTAACAACTGTATTGCTGGTAATACTCTGTTCACTCTCTTCTACCTCCGTAACATTTATTTTGTTTTCCAGCTGTTCCGATTTCAAAGGTTCCTTATTGCTAACAACAGAAGCATACCATTCGACAAGGGATAGTACTATGCAAAATACCGTTCAGTGACGCTGCTGGGCCTTGCTTCGTGATGCCTTGTTCTATTTAAGGAGTAGAGTGAGTGTGTGTGAAAAACAGGGGCTTAAGTTCTCAGGGTTTCATACAACCTCTTTTTTTCTCATTTTGATCTGTGAGATTTCACACCCCCTGTTTGGGTTTTAAAGCTCCACTCAGATAGAAACACAGAGTTTCAGGTGATTTCTAGCTAAGACAGGACCTCATTCTGAAGCAGAGCTGTCGAGCCTTGTGCAGGGGCCCTGCAAAACAGTTGGTGAATTTGAGCTGAATTCTGGGTTTTCCCAGAGCTATCTGAGTGTCTTCAACCAACCAATTATAGAATATGAAAGCGAATATTTGTAAGATGCAGCTATGAAATAAGATAGACTATTTGTGTAGTCCTGGAGTTTGCCATATTGTATTCCCAGGGTGACTTAATTTCACTGATTGCTGCTGTATAAATCAATGGTACTGGGAGGTTAGTGGGCTGCTGCTTATTCAAACCGTTAAAAACTATATGCTATATACCCAGAGTGGCTTCAAATCAACAGCTGAACATTGATGATGGGAGCTGTTATCACTTTCTGTCTAGGTGTGTCCCCCCTCCTGCCCCTCAAGGTGCTGGCTTGGCTATTCTGCTTCGTTAGCTAATTTGGGGTCAGTAAGGCCAACACAAGTACTTTAATCTCAACAACAGTCAACAGCTTTAGTCAGCCTCCATGTTCCTAGAGGTTCCCTGAGATAAAACAGAAGTTATTGTTATTTTAGCTTGAGTAAACTCAGTAGAGTTTTTCAACCCACATTAAGAACGCTTTTTTTTTGTTTTTTTTCTTGCAAAGTCCAAACTACCTTAAATTGGCTTCCTGTGACGTTAGTGCCGTGTATCAGGCCTTTGCTATTATGAGTAGAGCTCAAAGGGAGGTAAACAAGGACATCTAGAAAGTACCAGTTATTGAGAAAGTCTAGTTAGGGAAGAGCAGGGGCTTTGGTGGGCTCTCACTTCCCCTCCGAATCTCTGAAGAGTAAATTCAGCACCTCCAGGTGGTTCTTTTAAAAACTTCAGGTCCCTGAATAAATGCAGCCAATTTTGAGGGAAGTATCTACAGTAAAAAAGAGCGATCAAACACACTCCCAAAGTCCCTTTGCATGCACTACGTCTTCGATTTGATTCATATGCGTATTTAACATCTGACATAAATTGGTGGTTCCTGACTGGGTTTTCACATTGTCCTTTACTTTGGCATGAGACCTAACCGTGGCAGTCCTGGTGCATTCTGGCGGATGGAGGGTTAATTGCAAGTGTACAGTTTTACATGTTCACTGTGGAAACAGTGCTTACGGTTGGACCCAGATCTGAGAACCTGTAGCCAGTGCAAAGCACAGCAGCTCGTCTTTTAAATGTGGGGAGCTGGAAACCCCAGTGCTCCTGGCTGTGAAATGGCTAGCTCATGTTGTTGGGTTCAGCTCTTGGCTACGTTCAGTAACACGTTTTAATGATCTGAGACTCATTTGCCTAAGGAAATTCCTCTGTTGCCTTTCTTTTTCCCCTTAGAAAAGGGAGCTGTGTTTATTGTGGGAGAAGAAATGAGGAGAGGCCTTGGTTGTGGTTGAGAAGGCAACTGGGAGATGAAGAGAAAAGCCAGGGGAGGGCTGGGGTGGAGTTGTTTAACTGGTGAGTGATGAGAAGTGATGGGATTGAGTGCGACTGACTCGGCGGGGCTGTGGGGACTGAAGAGTGAGGGGGGAGCGGGCCAGGGCTTTGCAAGTGAGGAGACCTGGTGCCAGGTACAGTGGAGGTGGGAAGGAGGGAGGAGAGAGACTGCACACGAGGAGCGGGGACCGAAGCTTACCCTGGCAAGGGGACAGGCATCGAGGATATAAGAGGAGAGGTTTGCAAGCTCAGGAATATGTACTGGGGCAAGACAGGGGAAGGATGCTAGGGTTGATGGGCAAGGAACCTGGGACTTGGAGGAAAAATTCTGAGTCCTGAAAGTTAGGGCTGCCTGGCAAAATGCTTGGGACTGGGGTTCAGAGGCAGGGCTGGATAACTTGGGATTAACTAAGTGGCATGGGGTGAAATTCGTGGAAATGGGCAAAAGATTTGTGTTTACTGCACTGCAGCCCTCTCGAGTGCCTGAATAAATGTCACTTACCCTCTCCTCTGCCACAAAGTCTCTGAGACTGGAGAGCAGAGAGCCTGAGAGCTGCTGAGGGGATGGGGACTTGCTGCTGCCGTTGTGCTTGCACGGCTGCCGGGTTTGCTGTGGTGCATCATGAAACCTCCTGCAGCGGTGAGCCACGTGCACGACGTGTAAAAACACAAGGAGGGATTGCTGCTGTTAGAGTTTGCTTTAAAAACAAAACGAACAAAGCAAAAATAAAACAAATTACTGAGAATTATCTCACATAAACCAGAATTTGCTAGTATAATTTTAAC
Organism: Aptenodytes forsteri; assembly: GCF_000699145.1. Lineage (NCBI taxonomy): Eukaryota > Metazoa > Chordata > Aves > Sphenisciformes > Spheniscidae > Aptenodytes > Aptenodytes forsteri. The sequence continues at coordinate 1,381,067 of NW_008794753.1, read as the reverse complement.
AAGATGGCCAGCAGAAAATGTCTTGCAGTGCAGTTTTTGACTCATGAATTACATATTGGTTTGGACAGGGGAGCTCTCTTTCATTTACTGACCCTGGGTAGATAGATCTGCTCTAGAAATTAACTGGGGCAGTGTGGCAAAGGACGTTGCCTGTGCAACTCCTGTTTTATTTACTCAGGAAGCTGGAATGCGAGGCATGAACAAGGCAGGGTTTTTCTCCAAGAGGAAGGATGGTGTTTCGTGGCCAAGACAGTTGGATTGAAAACTAAACTCCGCCACTGCTTCTGCTACTGTGTTCTGAGGAAGTCATTGAGGCCAAACTTGCCTGAAGTGGCCACTAATTGCGTGTTCCTCATTATCTTTGTCTGAATGCCCAGCTTGAGACCTGGGAGTCTAATCCACAGATGTGCTGCCAGCGCCAGGTGGGGCTCTGCTCCGGGTACGGAACGTGAGCGGTAACCTGAAAACATGGGAACATGCAGGAATGCTCCAGGTGTTTAGCGTTCATCTCTTTGTCTTATTTCTTGAACTATAAAGTGAGTTTATTAGGAATCCCTCACAAGTGTGTTATAAAACTACAGGACGATTTGGGTGCATGGTGTTGCCGCATGTGGTTTTTGTTTAAAATACTTTGTGTGTTATGCTAATGCAGCTCGTTGACCTCCTGCGCTTTACTGTTATTAGAGACAGAGCCCATCCATTTAGCTATACCTACTGAAGTCTAATCGGTAAGCAACTGCTCTGCTCCGGGTACGGAACGTGAGCGGTAACCTGAAAACATGGGAACATGCAGGAATGCTCCAGGTGTTTAGCGTTCATCTCTTTGTCTTATTTCTTGAACTATAAAGTGAGTTTATTAGGAATCCCTCACAAGTTTGTTATAAAACTACAGGACGATTTGGGTGCATGGTGTTGCCGCATGTGGTTTTGTTTAAAATACTTTGTGTGATATGCTAATGCAGCTCGTTGACCTCCTCGCTTTACTGAATGCAGCTCGTTGACCTCCTGCGCTTTACTGTTATTAGAGACAGAGCCCATCCATTTAGCTATACCTACTGAAGTCTAATCGGTAAGCAACTGCTAGAGTGTTCCTAAGCAGGGGATTAATGGAACTGAACACAGGGAGGGTTGTTTCTCTCACCAGTTCTGTCCCAAACACACACATTTTCTGGGAGCTTCAGTGCTATATTTTGATGAGGAAGGAAGAAGCCAAATACTAATGGCATGATTTTCCCTTTGTCCATTTTAACACGTAGCTTGACAAAAAAGGGTCAGTGCTGGAAGTGAGAGGCCAGGGTATGTCTACTGGGACTGGTGCAGAGAGGTGGGAGCTTTCTTGGTGATGCTGCGGGCTGCCTGGCTGGGTGGCCAGCCTGGGCTGGTGCTGGAGGGTCGCAGAGCCGATGCTGGCGTGGTCCTGACACTCTGTGGGTGTTTGGAGCTGTGGAGCCAGAGTCTCAGCTGACAACGTCGCTCCGAGATTTCTCAGCCTGACCTTATACTTGATTTGTTGCTGTCGTCACTGTGTTTTAATTTTTCCTTTCCTTTGTTCCTACCTTTTCTTTTTTCTCTGTCTTGAAATAGATGGGAAAGTATTATCGTATCCCATGAGATTTTGAGAGAATTAATTGCTAGTAAAAGCATGTTAAGAGCTTTTGATGACTGAAGTGATTTGCAGTGACACAGGGTCTGGTAGGGGTAGAGGGAAATCTAAGTCTAGGGAAAAAAGGAGTTTCTGTAATAAGGAGGCCCACTTACGAGCAGAATACAGTCTTGCCATCCTTAGGACGCAAAGGGCTTTTCCTCATTTTGGTGGTGTCCTGTGTAATTTTTAAAATGTGCTTTTTTGAGTGAGTTGCAGAATGGATCATCAGAAACGTTGGTATGGAATGCTGAGCATCTTTTCTGTTTCTATGTCATCGAACTTACTTTACTGTCTTAAGAAAGAAAAAGTGCTAAGTCTCTTCCTGATAAAACAGCGGTTTTCTTTAGACCACAACCCTTTAATTAACCCTTTTTTTTTCACACCTGGACTTTTAAGTCTTTGAGGGTTTTCATTTGGAAGGATTCCTCTTTTGCACACTAGCCAAATTTTATCTCACCTTCAACCACATAGATCCTCTGGTGTCAGTGAATCTCTAGTGTTGTAGTTATATAAATGAAGGCATCAATTGTTACAGCGTTTTTTAAAATATAATTTCAAAGCACTGTGGAAAGTGACCTGTTTCGAAAATTTACTAAAAAAAGGAATGTAATTTTTTATTTATAATAAAAAATGATCCTGCATGAAAGGATAAAATGGATAATGTGAAGATGGAGCCGTTTAAGGGCCATTAAAATCAATACAGTTTGGAGAAGTTACCTGCTTTGATTACTTAAGCTGGTGTGGATACTAGAACTGTGTGTTTGTCTCCATAACGATTGTAATCCTGAGCCTGTTACTCATGGAGAACTCTGATGTATGTCCTTGGAGGTTCTGCTAACCAGGAACTTCAGATTATGCCTAAGAGCTGATTTAGTCTTGTCATATGTCCCTTTATTAATTATATGTACCATCCAGCTTTCTCCTTTCTATTTCTTGTTTGGAATCCTGCATTGCAAGTAATTCTCCTTTCTTTCTTCTTACTGTAGCTATCATTTGATATCAGATGACCCATGTATTTCTTCTTCTCCTGTTCTTCTACAGCTTGCTGATGACCTGGGAAATGAGAAATTCTGTATTGATGCTAGCCAGAGTGGAGCTGGGAACTGGCTGAAGTACATCCGTGTGGCCTGTTCCTGTGATGAACAGAATCTAGCCGTGTGTCACGTTAACGACCAGGTAATGACTTCAGCAATTACTAGGTTGCTGTGCTCACCTCACCGCTTCAACAGATGCTGGGGTTGAAGTACATCCGCGTGGCCTGTTCCTGTGATGAACAGAATCTAGCCGTGTGTCACGTTAACGACCAGGTAATGACTTCAGCAATTACTAGGTTGCTGTGCTCACCTCACCGCTTCAACAGATGCTGGGGTGGGTTGGCCAGAGGACAGTGTATAGTGACAGCACTGAATGGAAGCGACTGAGGGATTCATCTGTTCAGCGGCTCCGCTGCGGCATCCCTGAAATGATCTAAAGCCCCTGGACTCATGTGATCTTCCAGTCCTCGACTCCTTTTGTGGTGGGGAAGATCATGCGAAACGTTAACATCTGGCGTGAAACATAGGTTACGTTAACAGAACACAGTGAGACAAATGGAAACCAGTGGTGGGTATTTCGTTGCCATCAAAACCGTAGGAAGTTTATGTTACCACTTGACAGTGGTGGGTAAAGAGCACGATTCCAAGCTGTAAGCTCAGTTGTTGTCTGTATTTAAGAGGGGAGTGAGAGTGGGAGGTGGTTCGGGAGTCTGCTGAGGAGGAAGAAAAGTAAAAACCTAATAGGCGTATTACAGAAATGCTGGTAGAATAGTCTCTAGGTGTGGGTGTGGGAGAGGGATATTACATGGAATTAATAGGATTTTGATAGCTAATGGTTGTAAAGTTCTTTGAAGCTTAAACCCAAAAATGGATTCAAGATGAGCAATCCAAGTTGGGAGTTTCACAAACCTCAAATTGAGTACGATTCAAATACAAGTTACCGTTTCAGACCTAACTTAAATGAGAAATGCAGCCTTAATGTTATTACCAGTTAGCAAACAGGAGGCATATTGGGATGTGCACAAAAAATGAGCTGAGGATGGAAAAATACACTTCTAACAAAAACATTTAAAAATCTGTAGCTGACAGGGAAGCTAGAGTGAATCTGAAGTAAGCCAGCTCATGTAAAATGAGAACAGCTCAGGGTGCGCCAAAATGTCAGCCCACTTTGTGAACTTAGTTCCTGTTTTAAAATGCTTTTAAATAACTTAACTTTGGATGCAGGAAAAAAAACCCAAAACCCTAAATATCACAAATGTTCATGATTTAAGCAACCTAGAAGAGATTGAGGCACAAAGCTCTAAATTTCAGCCTGCTTAGTTAAAATGAGCTGCTGATTGCTTCAGTGCCCACTCACCACTACTCACAAGTGCTCTCACGACAAGGAGCCTTCTAACCAAGAGCCAACATTTATCATCAGCTCCTTGTCTTACACCGTGAGCTGCTCGGTGCTTTCTGTGACACACACAGGGCTGCTCCTGTGTCTCAGTTTCACAGAATGATAGGATAAATATCTTAGGGGCCATTACATTTTCCCTCACCTGTTACTTAGGTCTTTTACCGGCCTCCATTCCGCGCAGAAAATACTGGTTTGCAGGAGTCCGTGACTGACCCGGCTTCCTTGCTGTGCATCCTACAGCTTATCTGAGCACAGACTATTAGACTGAGGGATACCTTTTTGGACTCCCGGAAGATTCAACAGGACCAATGCAACTGCATACGCTATGTAATACTTTCCAGTGCTTTGCATGTAACTATAGCTTTAGCCAGCTAGATATGTTGTTCACTTCTTAGCAGTACAGTTTTGCTCAGTGGTCTATGCAGATTACTTTTTCCTAGCATTCATCCTTGCAAAAGTGTGGTGAAGCTGTTACTGAGAATTTTTACCAGTAGCATTAGAAAAGCATAAATATTAAAGGAAGAGAAAAACTAAATATTTTGAATTTGGGTTTCTTAAAAAAAGTCTTAGACTGGGGAAAGAAACTGAGTTCATACAGGTTTTTTTACATGAACACATTTCTTCTGAATTTGGGTTTCTTAAAAAAAGTCTTAGACTGGGGAAAGAAACTGAGTTCATACAGGTTTTTTTACATGAACACACATTTCTTCTTTTCAGAACATTACCTTGTACACTGCTGGCTTTTCCCAGGTTCTTATAAATGCTTAGATTAAGGACTACATATATATACAAAATTTGCTAGAAACCTGAAGGCTGTATCACATTTATTCTAAGCCCAGTCCCCTGCATGTCCTTCTGTCCTTGTCCTTCATCTGGAGATTTTTGGTTGTGCAGATTTTTAGTGCATGCAGCAATCTGACTGGAAAGAACAGCTGTTTATCATACACGCTCATCTTCTTTTCTTTATTTTTTTCTCTGTATGACCACTCTTTTAAAACTTCTTAATAAATAAATAAATTTACTAAAAGTCACATAAAAGCGGGTGAGTAGCAAGCAAATGCTTCTTCAGGAGGAAGAAAATGAAAAGGTGCGGAATATAATGAAACAGTAGCAAAGCAAAATGTTTTCTCCCCCTCAGCCACCTTTCCCAAAAGATTGAAGAGTCTTAGGTCAGGCCAGCTGGTGGGAATGAAAAAATCCAGTGTAAAAAGCAACAGATGATGGTGATTGATAACTAGGGGCACTGGATGCTTTGGGGGGGAGGAGTAAAGTCAGCGTAAGGATATACGGTTTCCTAAGCTATTGATTATGCCAGCCTATGGACTCATTTGAATGGCGGCAGTATTTAGAGCAATCAGCAGCGCATTAAAATCTTTGTGGATTTTTGTATTATTATTTATAGAGGAGACAATTTAACCATGTTTGCTCTGGAATTTCCTATTCATTCCAAGTTTTCTCTCACACCACTGCTACACAAAACCAAGTCTCGCTACTTTCTCTCCTGGAAAGATTCTGGTGTTAGTTGGTGGTTACTTCTTTTACTGAAACCGATAATAATTCTTCTGGATCGTGAAGCTTCAAAGGATAAAGATGGCTGTGAGTGTATTTGGTTGTCACAAAAACCAGGAGAGTAAGATGCAAACATGAATAGAAAAGAAAAATATCAAACAGTCCATAAGCACGTATGTCTGCGAGCTGACACGTGCTTTCATCAAACTCAGTGAATTCATGATTCACAAGTAGCCAAGGTGCATTTTGGATACACCCCCCTGTATTTGAACTCTTAGACACTCAAAATAAAATTACTAGATTGCAGAATCAAGTTCTTCGTCCTGGTCCTAAGAAACACTGGACTACTAAATACCAACGCAAAAGTGGCATACATTTTCAAAGATGCTGTAGTTAGACCTAGTTGGAGGGTACAAAATGTTTTTACACTGCATTACTTTTTATTTAGCTGATGTCAGTGTGAGTTCCATACTGATAAAAAGGAGGGGGGTGTGTGAGGGGAGGTGTTACAGATCGTCTTCCTGCGGATACCTCTGAGTGTGAGCAATTTTGTTGATGTGATTGCTTCGCTGAAGTCAAGGGCATTGAGCTGGATTCCTCACAGAAGCGTATGTTTCTGGCCAGGGCTGTTGTATGCTTTAAAAATGAATCCCCTCATTTTCCCTGTGGGATATATTTAGAAAACTAAATTTGTGTCGACTTCAAACTTTCTTTCTTGTGCACAAAACCCCACGCACAGTTTGTTCAAGGGGAGATTCTGCTGGGTGCTGGTGCTCTGAGCATCCTGCGGGTGAGAAAGGAGAGATCTCAGACAGGAGAGATCTCAGGCCCTTACGAGGGTGGCTTCTAAAGCCGGAAACGTTATAAATTTTCAGAGTGACTAAGCACTGCTGATTTCTAGCTAGTGCTATCTCCTAACGCTGCTGGTTTTAACTTTATTTAATTTCACATTGCTAGCAGGGTACATTTTTTTCCATAACAGGGACTCAAAAAACAGGGAGAAAGGCTTTATCATTCCTGTTCAGTAGGCATGCAAAGATTTGGTTTTTGTCTGTAAGTACATAAAGAAAAGAAAAGCTTTTGCAATAAAAAATTACCCACAAAATAACTAAGCAGCATTGTGATGATAAGAACCAGGACAAGCTTTTAATCAAAACCATTTGCTTTTCAGGAAAAAAATAAACATGTTTACATGGGGAGATGGTCCTTTGCGCCTCGCCCCCCCCCCCCACCCCCCCGACCATATTCTGTTCTTCTTTACACTCCTGTAACTTGGGAACATTCCCAAGAATGCGCAGAGAATTTTCCTGGATTTTTAGTGAAGTAATTGACAGCAGAATCTGGACCTCTGAATGTTTTTTTTCCCCAATTTACAGATAAAAGTGCTGCCATTTAGAAAGAGATCAGTTGAGACATTTCATTAAGTGTTTTTCAATTGTGAAACCAATTTTCAAATGTAAAATAATGTTAGCCAGTTTTCTTTATATTTATTCTTACTTGATAGGTATTTGAAAAGAATAGAAGATCCTTGATTGACTGAGATAACTGTGTTTCTAAAGGAGGACTGGAAAAGAATGGTAGAAAAAGGATATGATTTGCTAAATGCATCTGGAAAATGATATGTGACTTCTGTTTTATTTTTTCATGTTGCTACTGCTGCCTTCACGGGGCACATACTTCGGCTCTTTAGCTGTTCTTATTCAGGAGACTGTAATATTAAACAGAGTACGTGTAATAAATATAATAGCCATGAGCTTGCTTTCAGGATGATAGCTGCTGCTTTTGTTTGTGTTGCATACGTTGGAAAAAAAAAGAACTAACAGGAGCTACAGTGATGGAAAAAAATCAGACCTTAGTTTAATAAGCCAATCTTATATGTGCGTGTATAACAGAGATGTTTTATACGTTTTTTACATACATATTCCGTGACTCTGTTCAGGATTCCTAGGTATGTAATACAATGCCTTAAAAAGAGGAAATAAAAAGCAATGTGGCTTAGTTGAAACAAAGGGAAGGCGATTCCAAAGGAGGAAAACATCTGAACAAAAGGAAAATGTGCAGCCCCATTCTGGCCAGAAATACACGAGGCCAAACTTTTACGTGTTCGCTCCTCCTTGAGCCAGCCAGACGTGTATATAGGTCGGATAGCGTCTTAGTGGGTAGAAATATTTGCCTTGTTATTTCATTGGATTTCTAGTACAGTTAACTATTTGCAAGACAAGAACGTAAAGCAACTGCTTTTTAGCTCATTTTGAATTGTCTGCCCATCACCTCTGCTGCAGGCTGATGCAATTAGCGGGCGTGTTTTTTTATCTTTAGGTAAACACTGCAGCTGCTTTCTCCGTTCTCTAATGCTCCTTTTTTCCTAAAGTACAAACGTGTTGCCGCACTGAAGCTAAGATAAATACTAGACATAACTCATACAGCAGGTAAACAGTGCTGCTTCTTATGAAAGATACCTAAACACTGAGGTAATACTCGGACGTACTCTTCTCACTTGACGTGTTTCATCTCCATCTATTGCCTCAATACTGGAAACACACACACAATTACCACATCGCTTCTGAGCTGTGTCTGTCTCAAGAACACTTTTTCTGAGAAAAGATGTGCAGCTTTGATTACGTTGTGCTCCGCTCTGAGTGAGATCAGCCTCAGAATGTGATTGTGTGTTGTGGTTCTGCATTATCGATACTTTCAGTAATTGTACCAAATTGCCTGGCTATGTGCTGCAAAATGTTATAGCCAGCGCCAGCTTTCTATTGCACCGCATTTACATCCACAGACGCGGTTACAGAGCAGATCCGTATATCAAGCCCAGACTGGAAAAGGATTCCTCTGGGTTTTTTTTAACTTTCCTTTTTTTCTTCTCTCTTTAGTGCCCCGTGCCTAGAATAATTCTGATAAAAATCAAGAAACGTAGTATTTTCAATCGTCTGTGAGAGCACTACCCAAACCCTAGTTATATTGTTAACTATTTTGTGTTAAATAAAACTGACTGGTGGTTAGGAGAGGTGCCCTTTTGTTGTGAGAAGTAAGCAATGATAATGTGTGGAATTTTTATATAAATGATGAACATAAATGATTGATGAATGTAAATGTTCTGATGGATTAGTAAATCTGACCTTTTTCGGTGCACAACAAATAAAAAAGGAAAGGAAACACAGCAGTAGTTTTAATTAATTCGGACCATCGGTAGCATGATTGCAAGATGAAGTTAATTATTATAATGAAATGTTTGATGAAATTAATGTGACTCCAGCAGAATCCAACTTTTCCCTGATCATTAGTGCAGCTTGTATTGTATTTCTTGGAAGACTGTAACGGACATGTTTTTAGATACAAGAAGCTACTTTGTTCTGAGAACAAACAGGAGAGGTAAAGGAGTTAAAGATTGTGATACGGTGGCAACGTTGGCCATTTAGTGTTATAATTCTGAAGGGTTTTTCCAATGCAAAATTGGTGACTGTATCTATGAACTAGGTGTACCTTTTAGACTGGGGTCTGTATTTTAGTGCTGATTTGTTTTTTGGGTTACTAGCTGAAAGAGAAATGTCCGTTAATAGCTATTTTGGGTTCTTTTCTTTTTTCTCTTAGCTAGCTGCAAGTGATGGCACATTAGGAGTTCTGTTTTACCGAGTCGAGCCCTGAGCTCTGTGCTTATTCCTAGTCTGTCTTTTGTTTTTCAGGCAGGTTTGCCACGAAACTCAGTGTGGTTTGGTCCTGGGAAAGGCTTTTCTCGTTGAACAAGCAGGCAGGAAAGAGAGTTGGAACGCAAATGAAAAAAATGAGAAAAAGGAGAATTTTATACCACTTGTAGTTTGCAGTGGAATCCGTAGAAATTAACTATCCGATCCGCATGAAACAGTTAAGTGCAATCTTTCAGAAATATGTTCAGCTCCGTACATCTATACATAGGCGTGTATCTTGCTGTCCGTTTTGTACTGCCCAGGATTTTTCGGCTGAGGATCTCAGAGCACTGCACAGCGAGATTCTCGGATCCTTCCAGCTGCACAAGTTCACTTTTTCTGGTTGTGTATCGGCTAGATGGCACGCGGGACGAGGATGGATGTATCTTCAGTGGAAGAACTGGTTACAAACCGGTGGAAAATTGTCATGAAAATTATGCTGAGGATTCTGGCAAGTGCAAGGATGGGTTTCTGTGCAGTTCGGGACACCTTGTAAATCACAAGCAGTTAGATTTCATTTCTCTTCTTAAACGTTCAGTTCTGTGACCATGTCACTGCTGCCGGTTTGAAACTCTCAGTAAGAGATTTTCCCAGCCTTTTCTGTTGGGCAACATTAATCTGTTTGTAGACAAGATACTAACGTTTCAGTTAACTTGCAGGTGAAATTGCGGGGAGGTTTAGAGCACGCTTGGGAGAGGATAAACGGAGGCAACTGGAGAAATCAAACACATCGTGCTGATCTCCTTTTACCAAAAGGGTTTTTAAAGGCCGCCCTGCAATAAGTAGGGGCTGCGTTACCTTGTTCCTGTAATGGCGATTTTCCCTCCGTCTAGCCCTCTCCCCGCTGGCCCCGGGCATTGCCGTGAGGGCTGCTGCAGAAACACCCACAACCCCGGCCCGAACTTCCCCTTCCGATCAGCGCAGCAGCGGCCTCCCTGCCCCGCGCCCTGCGAGGG
>NW_008794753.1:1351607-1370061 GCF_000699145.1 Aptenodytes forsteri | reverse complement strand
GGGAGCTCGTCGTGCCGGAGCGGTACCCTCCGCCGGGCAGTGCTACGGGGTAGACAGCACCGCTGTTCATAGGCACAGGGGTGCGTCTGCTTAAGCAATGTAGTATCTGGGGCAGTTTGCTGGCTTGTGGTAAAGGGTTAGTCTCGTGTCGGGCTGTAACGCGGGTTATTAATCTGTTGGGAGTTTCCTGAACTCAATCTGGAGGAAAAGTGCAGAGCAGTAACGGGATTCTGCCGTACCCGCCGAAGGGAGCGAGGCTGCTCTGGGGAGCAATGCCACATCGCCGTGCAAACCTTGGCAGCATCGGCTCTTGGGACGGAGCGGGCGAGTCAGGGAGGAGCCCGGGCACCTGCTGCTCCCGCCGGGGCTCGGAGGCACGCATCTTCCCAGGCCTCGTGCTTCTGCGCGAAGGAATGAAGGAGGCTCTGGGAGGAAAAACGCATCGTGGTGACGCTGTTAACGCAGCCCTCGCAGGCATTTAAGAGTTTTGTGTCTCTGTTCCCCATAAACGGTAGATTGGCAGAGACTGAGTGGCAGCTAATTTAGGGAATCATTCTGGGTAAATTGTAGTTGATATCCTGAAAAAGAATTTCATGCATTGCTATTAAAGGCAGTGCTAATAAAACTTTGCGGTTAATAACTATTATCTGTTAAATTCTCACGGTATTATTAGTAGAAGAGGGCAGGGTCCAGCATACTCTAAAAATTCGGAAAACATATGGAAGACACTGAGCCTCTTGGATTTCATGTAGTTCTGATCCTCTTTGTCAGTCACACAAACTCCCATCCCGCTGTTGATTTCCTTCTGCTGCTGTTTTCCGCTGTTTTCCTTGTGGAGGTTTTCATGAAATGCCCTCCCAGCTGAAGTTACGGAGCTCGCTCTCCACACCCAGAACTGCCCCAGCCGCCGCATTGCATAGTACCCATGGGCAGCACGCGAACATGAAGACAGATTTAGTTATCAGTCGTTACAGGGAACCAGCGAGCTCTCTGCCTGCTGATACGAATAAGCCACTACCAGCACACTCTGCCTCCCCGCGAACTCTGCCATTTTGTCAGAAGGAATGAGGCCATTGGGGTCCGCTCGCATGTAACCCAGTTGTCACTGGACGTACCGCCGTGGTTTCTGTTTGGTTTGGGGGTAGAACAGTAAAGATGAGCGTGTGGTGTGTATGAAAACATACGCTAATACGTCGATGCCGTGCAACGTTACACTTTGTTGCACCTCGGATAAAGGGGATTTCTTTCTCGTCGTAATATTTTCTAAGAAATGCATCCTTGGAGTGGGAAAATTCATTCTGGTTTGGGAAACCTGTGTAAGGCCTAGGTATCCTTTAAACCATGTTTTACGCACTTTTAAATGGCAATGTGAACGGGGCATGCAGCTGGTATGTGGTCTCTGCCCTTGTCTGAAGCCTGTTTCTATTTCTGGGTTCGTTCTCCGGTGTAATGACAAAGGTACGGTAGGTGAATGGTACTGTACGCAGTACGTTTCAGAAGGTCCAGGTTCTGTGGTTAGACAGGAACCCTGAATGGGGATAAACTGCTCACCTGGAATGGTTCAGAGCTTGTCTTTAGGGGTCAGGCCCTCAGGCTCGAGGTGAGAGTAATCTACAAAATAATTCCATGAGGATATGCTAATTCAGATCTCTAATTATCAGGCCAATTTTGGCTTAGAGAAGCAGAGACTTAAATGCGTCAATTCTATCAGTTTAATCTTCCCTTTGCTATAACAAATACACTAAGGTTATAGGAAGTAGGGAAAAGAATGGGAAGATTTTGTGTAATTTGAACGAGAGAGGCTGTTACCGTAAATACTACTTTATTGTCCAAGCTGCACAAAATGCTGACACACATAGAGTAAAATAAAGGCAGGAAAAAAGAGCTCTCAGTAGCAATTATCAGACAAATCAAGTGACAGCCTCCCCTATTAGCTGGAATAATTTGAGTTATTGGTTAAAATGTAAAATGCAAGTCTTTGCATATTTAACATGTCTCTCAATTTTTGTTTCTGATTCCCAGATCTATTATAAAGTTATTAAAGAAATTGAGCCAGGAGAAGAGCTCTTGGTGTATTTGAAGGAAGGTGGTTATTCACTTGGGAACATGGCGCCCAGCATGGAAGGTAAGGCCTTGTTTTGCTAGATAGGACCTTTTTGCACCTCTCACCAGCAAACTAGGAATGTTGAGAACCTCAGTTAGTGCTGAACTGGGACAAAAACCTGATCCAGTATCTGCCCCTTCTGTAACTGTTAATATTTTATGCTTATTTTCACTCTTTCTCTGGTGAGAGTAGCTGTCTTAGTCAATGATAGCAAGCAAATTTTTATTAACTTCAAGGCATGTAACAGGTTAATTTGCTTCTTCTCTTTGAGGAATGTTGTGGTTTTGAATATGATTGGAGGTGCCTTTTTAATTCGCAGGGTCACCATGTTTCTTTGGGTGTAATAAAAATGGGCCAAACCATTCCGAGTCTTGCAAAACACTGGTCTTTAGAGCTTTAGATTACACGGAAAAGGAGGATCCAGGCAGAGGATGGAAGAGTCGTCACGAGAATTATTGTTGCTAGAATATAGATACCTCTGAAACCCCGAAATGATGTGGTGAAGGCCAAAAGCGTGATTATTTTTAAAAGAAAGGTCACATTTTTATTACTGCAATGTCTCCTGCCTTGCAGTGAGTTGGTATTGCAGGACCAGGTGCATAGCTCAAATAGGCTCCCAGAGGGAGAAGTTTCCCTAACTGTGTATCGCGTGTGGAGCAACCTGAAAGACTAAGCCTTATTCACTTCTTCGTATATTAGCATAACCATTTTCCCCTAAATATCCTGCTGTTAATTACCGAAGTTCAGTCATCACACAGACTGTCTAAAAGACCGTAATGCTTTACGGTTAAGTGAGTGTTTTCTAGTAAGCTAGGGCAAGGAGCAATGTGCTAAGATTTTTGGATTCTCTTCCTACACCAGAATGGTGCTGTGAAATTCAAAAGCCATGCAGAGAGGGATGGGAAAAGAGAAAGAAAAGAGAAGACTTTGAGTCCTTATTCCTTTTTCATGGTGCTCAAAGATGGCTATGAAGTACTTACCTTTTTAATAAGAAAAAGCATGGAGCCTTCTGCTTGTTATTCTGTTAGATTGTTGAAAGCTTTGGGTTCAATTTTAGTTTCACAAAGATCCAGAAACATTTCGTAGCGAAGAGGAAGAATGGCCAGAATTCCCACAGTAAGATTACGCATCTGATTCAGGGGCTTGGGAAGGAAGCTCAGACTGAGCTGATGCACTGAAGAGGCTGTTGCAGGGCAGCTGGGAGGCGTCATTCCCCGGGGACAAGTTGCTGCTCACCTGCTCTTTGCGGGGTCCTTGCATGCTTCTCTGTAGTAGCTGTTGCTGGCTCTTGTCAGCGACAGGAGAGCAGGTTAGCAGGACACACGGCCTGAAATATTCTGGCAATCTGAGAGTGTCGCCAGGATTGTTTTTTTCTTTGTTAGAGTGGTGTTCTCAACGTTCATCTGAGACTCTGACTGATGTTTGGTATCCCACCCCTTTCACTGCAAGCGACAGAGCCTGTCGATACAAGCACTCTGTGCAGTGGAAGTGATCTCTCAGGAAAACTAGGAAAGATGTGCTACACCATTCCCAAAAACATTCTAAAAACAAGGCAACAGCACAGACGTATCTAGAGTAATCAAAAACTGTACAGAATCTTATTATAAAATGGTTGTTTGCAAGTCCAAATCTTTTCCCGAGATGAGTGCAAAACCCTATCATCACAGAGCACTGCAGAAACCTGACCTCATCTGACGTACATTGTGATCCTGAAATGAAATGAAAATCAGCCTGGACTTGCAATGTTCTGCCCTATTTTATAGGGTTCTTAGTTTCCTCGACGTTTGGTGACAGTGAAAGTTAGAGAACAACATAAAAGGTACATGAATTTTCTCAAGTGAAGAGATTATTGGGGCATACTACTTACGTCTTTTTCTGTTCATTCGTTGGACGCAGAGCCTGTTGCAGGTTTTGCCTTATTATTTGATGACTAATTTCTGTAAATATGTTCTCACCTACGAGTCTTTTTTAAGCTGTTAGTTGGAAATGCTGTTCTACATAATTAATGGCTGAAATTTGAGTTGTCTCACCTGGACATGCTACAATACATTTATTTTCTTTTACCTGTGTATGAATATAATTTTCAGATTCAAATTTGCAGTGAAACTCTTTAAGAGTATACATACAATATTAGTTATTCAAACAATTAGTTTGAAATATTTCTGAAAAAATGGATGGTTTGAGGATTAGTGCTGCTGAAAGCTCTTCTGCTGGAGGTGCATGGGTGAAGTGAATGAACAGGCAGTGTGGTAGCTGCTGTCTCGCTGAGATGTCAGGTTTGGGATTATTTTTTCAGTGTTCTGCCCCCCAAAAGTTAATAATTTTATTGAGACCAACACACAGAGATGAATAATTTCTGTATTCACAGTGATGGAGTAACACATACCTTTTTTTTGATGTCAGGAAGAAATCAGAAAGAAAACTCACCACTGTTTTGCATTTCTGTTTCTAATAGGCTTTTATTTGAACAAGCGAAAAGTGCTCCTTGTTTTCCATCTTCGTCATTGTGCAACATTTATCTGTATCTTCCTGGTAACGTCTAGTGCTTTTGCCACATAATTGCTCTCAAATTATAATAGGCCAACATTAAATATTTGACTTCTTAATACTTTTTACTTTCAGTAATGCTATCTTCCTGCTGCCTCGCACCCCCATTTCGATTCTGAATTAACAAGAAAGAAAATGCAAAATTGTTCCACACAAAGATAATTATCATAAAAATCTTTTATCCAAACCCCAGCCAAACACAGCAGACCCCTTATCACTGCAGGAATTTTGAGTAGGGCACTTGAACTCCTTTGAGATTCAAGTCTGGTAGATTAGCATGTAGATGCCACATAATTGTGTTCCCCTTGGTTTCTCTGAAAGCTATTAGGCACTGATTTATTTTTCTGTTACATTCCTGCTTTGTCCTGAGTGTTACTGATGGAACTTAAGATAGACACATATAACCATAGATTTGACAAACAAGACATAGAGAACAGGCAGCAATTTTTTTGTAACTGGATTTTTCTTTTCTTTTTATCCCCTTCTCCCTGTAAGATACTGAAGTAGTAACCTCTTTTGAAGGGCAGTATTTTCATTTGTGGTGCTTAAAGAAAGAAGAAAGCTTTAATGAGACCTTGTTTTGAAGGGCAGTATTTTTATTTTTGGTGCTTAAAGAAGGAAAAAAAAACCCTGTAGTGAACCTGAAGTCTACAAACTGGTTGTCTGATACAAAGACACAAAATAGATACCAGGTCTTCTTAGTTCAGTCCTGAGCCTCCGTTGTTACTTAGGTTTCATTTTCGCAGGGTGATGGTCTGGCCCTTAGTCTACAGGTCAGTTCCTTTCCCTGCAGTGGTATTTATTGAGAAGTCTGATCTCTAATCTTCTGAAGTTCAGAAATGGGAATGCCGGAGGAATGGATGTTGGATATTGGTGCGATATAATCAGCTACTCTACCAGCCAGTCAGTTCTCCCTCTGTTTAACCTGTCTGAGCATCAGAATAATATCTGCAACCAGCGGCAACATCTATAATGTGACTACAAGGCGTTTAATGGTATTTTTGTCAGTTTTCTAATTCTTCTTTTCAATAAAAATTTCTTTTTCCAAACCCAAATATTCTGAAGCACATACATTTCTTTTCTTATCATCCATCTTTTCTATCTATGAAAAAGCTGTTGTGTTTGGTGATAGAAGAGGAATGTTGTTGTTAATGAAGCATGAGCCTGTACAAAATAGACAGGGTTTTTTTCAATTTAGTGATGTGCAAGGGCTAGATCTGTAAAACCTGTGTAGCTCTGAAAGTATGCAAATGCAAAAGCAAAAAATGCACCTCTCAGCTGAGCTGTCTTGTTTCTTACATTTCTTAATAAAAGTCTGACGGGGCAGCTCCTCAGCTTGTGTAAACCTAACTACGTCAGCTTCTGCCGACTGAGGACCGTGTTATATTGCGTGTGATTTGTGCGAGTTCTGCTGACAAAGGACAAGGAGAATTAGAAGCAAAATCTCTTCTCTAACAGTTATTACTGAGGCTATTAATGTATTTCATCTGTCTGTCTGTCTACCTACTCTGTAATCTCATAGAAAGGACAAAAATAACGTTATTCGTGTTGATAACAACAGGTAGTGCTCTGTCAGGTTGTATACTGTGGTATACAAGGGGGTGCTTGTGAATTGTCCATCTTTAGCCAGGTATATAATAAATGGTTCTCCATGGCTGGTTTTCCAAACTTGAAGTGGATTTCTGGTTCCCAGAGGGTAGTTTGGGTGAAATAAGATACAATTAATCATGTAAATCTCAAACTGAAGTAGGAAGAATTTAGTATGGATTTGCAGAAGGTATTTTGATGCGTTTTCTCTGAAGTCAAAAAAAGAAAAAAAAAAAATCTCTTTCCTCCATTCCAAGTTTTCAGGTCTGGGGAGCTGCCGGTTTGAGCTTGAGAGATGCTGGGAGTTTCATAGGAGCTTCTTAAAAGGTGAAGCTATCTGGGAGTTCCCAATCCGGAGGGCTTTCAGTCGCTTCTACAAAAAAGCCTTCTCGTGTTGAGCCATCGCTGTATTTACGAAAGAGCAAAGAGGGGAAACCTTTGATTTGCGGGGTGAATTCTGAGGTAGGCGAACACCTTGCCAGAGCAGTTCCATGCTATCTGGAGTTACTGAGGGATTTATCCTGTTACTCCACAGTTCAGTGGGCTGCATGAGTCAAATGAACTTCTATCCCACGCACGTCTCCAAGAGTCAAAACCAGAACAAAAGTAAGGTCATGTTTGTTAGTGCCAGTGACACTTTTGAGTAGAGCTTGACGTCTGAGACTATGAAAACTGAACGTTGTAGCAGATAAACACTTGTTTCAGTGTGCGTGAGAGCTAACGTGAATTCATGAATAATGAGGAGAGATGTCATGATGAGATTATTGCCTCGGCCCATGCAGTGCGTGCGTTCGGGACACTTGATGCTGTCAGCTTGTCTCTTCTCACCCGAGTTATGGATGTGTGGAGAGTGAAAAGGTGCAACGCACCTAATCACGGCCCTTGCCCCCCCTCACTTGCTGCTTTCACGCTAAGAATGTTTTCGGCCCGTAAACATGTGTAGATGAAACCTTAAATTTTGCTAGGTAACATTGTATGCTTCATACTGTTGTTACAGGTAAAATGCAATAACGAGACGTATCATGATACTACAATTCTTCCCCCCCCCCCTCAAAAAAGGTAGTTTGGATTATTTTATGGTAGGTTATACATGGTCTCTCGATACTGCTAGGTAGTTTTTTATATCCTGATTTCCAGGTTTCCCTCCCTAGGGACATAAACCACATGAGATACATATTGGTACTGTTCTACAAAATGCTGGTAAACAGAATTTCTCTAAGGAGTAGAGCAGGGCTTGATCCACTTCATTGTGAGGGTGCTGATAGCGATTTCAGAGTATATGGTCTGTCAAAACTAGTTGAAATGGGAAAGATACGGGTATTTTCTTCCCTTAGGTCTCCTTTTTTAGTCAAAATCCCCTTTCCCCCCAAAGGAAAGCGCTGACCCGCTGGATTTTATGTCTTTTCACACCCCTCTCTTCTGCAGTTCAGAAAATCCTATAGCATCTCTGTATTTTATTCATTCCTTGTGCAAACGGGGTATAGTACCACTAGACATGCTGCTTGGATAAATAGCAAGGCTTCGCTGATTGTGTCTCAGTGATATTTTCTTTTTTAGCTGTGCTTGACTTTTTCCAGTTTGTGGGCATGTTGACACTTTCCGTGTAGGTGTGGACCACTTTGGGTTTCATCTGCCTACATAGCTTGCAGAAGCAAGTCGCAGACTCCCCGGCGTGCAGGGGCAGGCGTCGAAAACCACAGCCTGAGTTTAAACAGGCTGTACTGAGAAAGACGGAGAAAGGAGATTATTGCCCGAGCGCAAGCAGGGAAGCAAGGCGGTCTCTGGGTCTGACACTGCCTGTGTTTGTACTCGTGTCACACTTTTAACAAAATTAACCCTGATTTATATAAAACACAATTTCAGGCCTTAAAGCACAGCCTAAGTGGTTGTAATTGTGCAAAACTTTGGGCAGACAAGTACATGGGGTGCTTTAAACCAGGGGTTTGCTGAAAGGTTGCAGATTTTGAAAACATCTCCAGGCAGAGAAGCGGCCATGAAGATGCGAGTGCCACCCGCATCTTACCCCGTCATCCCCTTCCCCGCAGAGCAGCAGCGCTCGGGGATGGATCAGCTCCATTTGCTTTTGGCTGCATCTCTTAGAAAGCGTATTTTCACTCTTCCCTCTGAGCTAATGCATTTTACCACAAGCTTTCCTTTTGAAAGTAAAGTTATCAGAAAAAGAGAATAAAACTTAATACAAAACAGAGCCTCAGAGTCCAGAAGAAGAGGGTAGAGCAGGACAGGGAAGTGCTGCACCAGTGACTTAAGTCGTGACTGGAAAGCTGCTGTTTCAAGCTGGCTGCTGGGTGGAGAAACCCGGAGCTATCCCAACTCCCTCGCAGAGGTCGTTCTCCTGGAAAATTTACAGCTCTGAGCTGATTGTTTGGCTTGGCACTATGGTCAGGATGCTGCCTTGTAAACTTAATAATAGCTGCCCTCTTTTTAATTTGTTTGACCTTGACTACAATAATTTATGTCCATTAGATTTTTTTTTTTTTTTTTTTTTTTTTTTAAAACAAAACAGCACAACAACAGGGAAGTTGGCTCCCTTTTCTTTCTTCCATGGTACTCTGGTTTTGAACTCCTCGGGTTTGATGGCACGCTGTGCCTCTGCAGTTGTGCAGGACGAGTTAAGAGGATAACATTAGACAGACATTTTCTTAGAAAGGAGCTTCTCCAGGTTTGTGCTGTGGCGATTTGCTTTTCCCAGTGTCTGTTTTACAAGTATGGTTTGTTCCTTTTTTCCCTGGCAGCCCCTTTTGAGGAAGAGCTCAAAAAACCTCATTGCAAACAAAATACTCCAGAATAGCCCCAGTATTTTTTGTATCTGCTAATTCTTGTAGGTCTCTACATCTCAGCAGAGACCAGGACACAAAGAAAACAAGATCTCTCCTGGTTGTGCAATTTATTTTTTTTTCTTAGTGCTTAAAGTGAAAGCAATCTGCTGGCACAGCCTACCTTGGTTTCTCTCTCCTGTCACTTGCAAATTTCCTCTTTGTTTGTTTGTTTGATAGATCCTCACAGAATATTACATTTTCTTTACAAGCCCAGTGTTGGGTAAAATAATTAGACTTGTTTGAAAGCTCTGATCCACAAGTCAAAATCATCTTCTCTGTCTGTTGTAGAGGAGCACACATTTCGCTGCGAGGACTGTGATGAACTTTTTCAGTCAAAGCTCGACCTGCGGCGACACAAGAAGTACGCCTGCAATGCTGTCAGCTCCCTGTACGAGACCCTGAATGACGAGATCAAGCAAGAAGGTCTTGGAGATGGACAGGTCTATGAGTGCAAAGACTGCGAGAGGATGTTCCCCAATAAATACAGGTACCAGAAAATTGCCAGACTCTCCTCTGGCCTGCCCCTCTCTGCTACTCCTGCGCAGTCCTGTCTGATGGTGGGAAACATGGGACCAGGGTGGGAGCTGGGCAGCTCAGGACAGCTACGGGAGTATGCCTTTCCTTTCTCCCTAGGGTTCAGGAAAGTCATTTTTAGGATCCTTCAATGTCATTAGCTATTGGACGGCGTTTTATTGCACCTTGATTTCATAGCAAGCACCCACAGATTATTGGCAATATGAAGTTGAAATAGTTGTTTTCTGAATTCCCTGCGACTTGTTTCAGGGCAGTGACAGACAGGTTGATTGACCTGGTTAGTATCTTTGCAGCAGCTGCTCCCACGTGATCTGGTTCTGAGGGAAAACAGTGGTATTACGTTCTGCCAATATTTGCATGAAGACTTCTTTTATATGTAGTTCTTGGTCATTTGAGATCAGTGGATATAAAGAGGCGTTGTTATACCAAGAACTCTTAACATGCTCATGAGCTCCTATTTGATCTTGCAGAAGCAATTAAAAAAATTCTGTTCCAATCAAATTTTCGGTTTTAATTTTTTTTTAAAGAAAACGTTCATGAAACAATTTTTTGTTCACCAAGCATTTTTGTAATAGAAACGTAAAAAGGGAAAAAAGAAGATAGAATATTCTCCATCTCATATTTTTATTTCCAATAATTATTCAATTATTATTATAAGGCAACTCTAAACAAGAATTAAAGTGTTTTTAAAAGGAAAAATTCTTTGTCCCAATAAGTTTGAACTGAAAATTTCCATCTTTCAAGCATAATGTGATAGTAATCAAGTGCAGCTTTAAAGCAGAGATCTTTGAGATTTCTGGTTCATTTGCAATGTGAGACTCAAATGGTTAAATATTAGGAGCCAGTTTTAAAAAGTTGAGGGGTTTTTTTAATCATTTTAGGACTGTGTTTGTTTGCAGCCTGAGCCTTTAACTCTCAGGCTGTATTTTCAAGGTTTTCTCCACAGCATAAGGACTAGAGTTTTATCAGTTTACCGGAGGCTGAAGTTCACACATACTCATTTCAGTTGACTTCTTAGATGAACACACACCACCCATAGCAAGGTTTGTTATAAAATTGTGAGAACTGGCAGTCCTCTCTCACGTACTATATAAGTAGAGCAAAAACACTGAGCTTAAAGCCAATATAAGGCCTGTTTCATTTCAGTTAAAAATTTAAAAAGATGATGTTCACCGGCATTAGTCGTTTTGAACTTAATTACATCGTTACTTTCAGATCTTTTATCTAGGTGAGTAAGTGCAGAAAAAAATGTATTTTAAAAAATGTAGAGAAAGGTGAAACGTAAAGAACATTCCGCTAGTTTATCTGTACTGAAGAGAGCTTGGCTCTTGGCTGTGTTGTGGGCGTTTTAGAAGTTGGTAATAGATACTGTCTGCCAGTGACATCTGTATAGTGGTTCTGTTAGCACAGTTTGATGTCTTTATTCCTCACCCTGTGTTTCTACATTGGCTACTTTTGATTAGATACTAGGAGGCTGCGATTCTCTTAATGTTTTTACCTGACAAGAAAAGCAGAACTTCCTTTAGATGTTTTAAATATTTATGATTTTTAGTAGAAATTCCAGTTCTTTTATCTCTCTAGCTGTGTTAGAAACTTTCTGCTCTTTAGCTTCCAGCGCTCTGTAGTTTTTATGTTAATTTAGGAAATACCCTTTTGAAATGTATATGTCGTCTTCCCTTGGTAACATCTGTGCATTTCCTGGCTCCCCTTGGGGGCCTGGAGTGGCACTGTGTCCATTTTGCAGGGGTTTAGGGAAGCAGAAAGATTTTAAGTCCCTTTTTCCCTTTAGTGATTACTTATCCCTGTGGGTAAGATGTTCAGAGTCGTCTGGTGAAGCTAATTCCAGGTATTCAAATGATGTGGCTGAGTTAAGGTCCCAGTTTCCCTTGATTTCTTGGGAGAAGTGGGTAAGACAGACCTTGACTCAGTCTAAGACTTGACTCACCTTGGGGCACATCTCCATTGTGAGCGTTGCTGGCAGTGGAGCAGAGGGCTCCCAGCGCAAGCACTGCTTTTAAGTGTGGGCAGGTAAAAGGGACGAACAAATGGCTTGTTCAAAGTCAGACCAAAAACCTTTGGAAGGGCCAAGGACAGAACACCAATTTTACAAGCCCTGTCCCGATTTATTTTCAGGACCTTCTGTTTTCATTCTTCAAAATCGTCATTCCTAACCGTTACTTTACGGTAACTTTTTTTACTTTACTTTCCTTCTTGTAATTAAGAAGGAAACCTGGCAGAACATTTACCCGTCATCAGTGTGCTCAGCGCAAATATCTTGAGCTTGAGGCAAAAGTCCATGTGTGTGCTAGCAGGGATTTCCAATTTTTGAGCACCCCTAGGTGACGGAGAGGCCTTTTCGAGTTATTTCCAACTGAACTCAGATGGAGATACTCCGAGTCACTAGCCACAGACCTATTCGCTTGGGAAATGCTTGGAGTTGTGATAGGGGCTCCTGGGCTCAGTGGCTGCATTGTCTTTTAGAGCATTGATTCCAAGTATTTGGGTTGGGGATTTTTTAAGCAAATAATACCAAGTCATTTTTTCAACAGGGGAAAGATAGAGTCGGCAACATCACCATTCAGTGTACTACACACTGATGGATTTAGTGGAGCTGGGAGAGAATGTCCACATCTATCCCTCCCCCATCAATCTGCTGCATTTTATGCACTGAGAAAGCCACTAAAACACAGAATATATCCAGTCAGCATACCTAGATGGTCTTACAATTTTTCAGAAGTTAATACAGATCAAATCAAGAGTGCCACTGGGGAACGGAAATTGAGCATTTAGCAGCTGACTAAATAAACAAATGTTTTGCTAATCCCAGTAGGTACTTGCCTCTAAACAGCGTATTAGTTTGTCCATATTTGTGCTAAATAAACTCATAAATCACAGTTAACAGGAGCGTATTTTTGTATATGTATATGAAAGGTATATATTTCTTTGTATGTGTAAAAAATTTTGTAGTGTTAAGAACAGCATTTCTTTAGCAAAATGAATATTGCTTCTTTAAAATTACTGGATTGGCAGTTTATAGGGGCATGTTCATGAATATTAACTATCTGACTTGAAGGAAGAGGAGGTTCTTCAAGGGAGTAGCAGGCTGGTGGCTGCTTAGCTTCGTATGTGAGTTGCAGTCCCACCAAGCCCACTTGTGATGAAGCCACCTTCTACAGGGTTGCCCTTGTTCCTGTGCCAGCAAATGCCCTCAGGGCACAAAGATTTCAATGCAGGTCAATTGTCAGTGCAATTAGCCTTTACACTGGGAATTTCGAAGGACCCCGGTGTCAGGTCCCTTCTGCTCCACCCTGGTGCAGGCAGGTGCCTGCTGGTGCCAGGGTGCCTGTCCATGTACAGTCCCACTGGGGATGCAGGTCCCTATGGGCATCTGAAGAGAATGAGAGCGGTATAGTCCTGAGGACGTGTCAAGGCTGAGTCGATTCCTAGGTTTCTAAAGCCCTCAGGCTCCGTGGAAATGCCCAGGAGTTATCTGCTGCGAAGTCCTCCTGTAGCATTTAATGAAGACTGGCAGGATTTTCTAGTAGTGTTTAATGTTCCTATATAAAATATAGCCGTGCTTTAAAGTTCCATAGGAATGGTTTAATATCGATCTGTAGGGGATTTCAGGCAGTAGCAGATTTCACACAAGTTTGTCCTTCATCAGAATTCACAGTGAGGAGGAGTATTTGTAACTCCTGTTAAACTGTGCTGAAGGCAGCAAAGGACGCAAATTGTCTTCCTTCGTTTCTGAGGACTGGCCTGAGGTGCAGGATTTCCAGCCCACTTATTACGTTTTACAGCGCCCAGTCGTCAACAGAATGGTTTCCCAGGCTCTGTACCTGCCCCACTGCCACCGACAGTGCGTTCCCTTGACTGTCACACCTGGTTTGGTGGCCCAGCAGAGCGCTGCGTGCTGATGCACAGAGACAGCGCTTTGGCATAGGGGAAACCGAGCACCCTGTGCATTTCTCTGGAAAGCCATCCCTGCCGTGGCCCTGTTCCAGCAGCCACTTTGGTTTGCCATCATCCTCCTGGTTTGGGAGAAGCTGCCAGTTGGCAGAAGTTGAAATTGCCGAGTTAAGTAATAAAAGATGTCTGACTTTTAGAAGTGAAATGTGTTTGCACCTTATCATGTTTCTTTCCAATGTTAAGTTGCTGTGTTCTGGGAAGCTGTGGGCTTTGTGCCCATGAAAACGGCAACGTGATAGTCTCAGCAGCAACAGCTAATATCTTGTCTTTCCCTGTGGGGATGCCATAGAAGTCTTGGTCACAAAGTGCTCATTTTTCCCTTCAGGAACCTGCAGGGTCAGGTCTGGTTTTACCTTCCTTTTCCTCCTTGTAAATGGACTCAGGTATTTAATAATAAATATCATAAAACGCAGCGACGTTTTGAGGCAGAATAGGGCAGCTTCCATCTGTGAAATAAATGCCAAAAAAAGAAATGGTGTTTGCGTGTCGCTGCACCCCTCATGGTCGATGTGCTGGTCACCTCCCCTTCCCCCTGCAAAAAGGCTTTTGCAGTCGCGCTCTGCAGCAGCAGTGAGTCCTGGAAACCCCCCGGACCCCACAGGCTCACGGCCTGTTTCTCTATTGCCATCTCTAATCACCTCTCTTGGTCTCAAACCTCCCTGATACGGGGCAGGAGTTCTGTAACAGTATATGCCTTGACAGTAAGTGCCTGCTTCAGGTGGGCGCTCGGAGTTGGGCTCCGTTCGCCACCGGCCCGGGCTGTGGGCCACCGCCTGCCATGCGAGGTCAGCCAGTCTCTCTTTCCCAGCCTGGAGCAGCACATGGTAATCCACACCGAGGAGAGGGAGTACAAGTGCGACCAGTGTCCCAAGGCTTTCAACTGGAAATCCAACCTGATTCGTCACCAAATGTCTCACGACAGTGGGAAACGGTTTGAATGTGAAAACTGTGTTAAGGTACGGTGCGGGACATGGTAACCGTAGGCAGCTTTGCCTGGGAGAGGGTGCTGGGTTTTGGGGGAAGGGGTCCAGAGGATGGGTGACCCATGCCGGCGTGGTTCGGTGGCCCGGCCGTGGTGTGGAGCGTGGTAACACAAGGGGAGTGGTGTGCTCAGCTGGCCCCGGCACGTCATCTTGGATGTGGAGCTCAGCCTTGCCCCGAGCAACTCGCCTTTGGCCTTCTCCCAGGTATTGGAGAGTCTGCCGGGGTGGCAGGTGAGCATTGTGCAGGGCAGATGTAGGTAAGCAAACGGCTGTTAAACCGTGAGCACCGCACACTTCGGAGAGCGTGCCGGCAGCCTGGGCAGGACACGGCTCAGCCCTGCTCGCTTCATCATCTGTTTGCAGCAGGAGGTGAATATCCTGCACTCCTTATGCCAGGAGCGGTGGTGACAAAAAGCGGAAAAAATAGTCAAGCTTTTGACGTATATGCTCTTCTCCCTACTGCTTCGTTTCCCCTCCCTCAAGGCGTTTTCTCTTTCAGGTGTTTACCGACCCCAGCAACCTCCAGCGGCACATCCGTTCCCAGCACGTTGGCGCGCGGGCCCATGCCTGCCCGGACTGCGGCAAAACCTTTGCCACCTCGTCTGGTCTCAAACAACACAAGCACATTCACAGTACTGTCAAACCTTTCATATGTAAGTTGTCACGGCCATCACAGAGCTCTGGCTTTTGCTATAATTGCACGTATCCTGCGGGGGCCCCCCAGTACTAGCTGTCCCTCTGTGAGCAGCCGCTGTAATTTTATAGGTCAGAGCACAAGATGAAATTCCGCAGCGATTTTTTTTTTTTTTTTTTTTTTTAATGCTCCCTGTTTTTTCAGTAAACATTCATGGCAGTTTTTGACTTTCTTGACAAGTTAAAAGCTGAGCCTCTCAGCAGTCCTAGCGATGCCATTTTCTCATATCTTTTCTTTCTCTCTTCTTTTTTTCCGTAATAATTTTTGAATGTTCATGTTGGTGACATAAATAAATAGCTGACACGGCCTGATCGAAATGTTTTCAGGGGTGCCTCAAATCCCGTAGTCATTGTAAAGAATTTGGAATAGTCACAGAGACGAGAAGAAGGTGTTTTAAAAAGAGTTTTTTCCTTCTTTATTTACTGCATGTTTCATTTAGATAATGCTTGGTAGCCAAATAAATAGCAGATTAACTGTGTCCTTAGTGCTCTCTTTAGTGGAATATTTCCAAAAGGGCATTTTCTCTCGAGAGCCATTCATCTGATCTCTTGTCATTCTCAGGGTTGTATATTTTTTTAATTGACACAAGCACCTATTGGATTTTGATAACTCTGCAGAAAAGTGGATTGTGTCACAACAAAGGTATAGAAACTTTAGGGACTACTTCCTGACACTCTTCAGAAAGCGTAGTTCAAGCACAGAACGGGATCTGTGTTTGATTCCAGGCTTTGATCTTACGATAGGGAAGCCACTGAACCCACTTCTGCCTTTTTTTCCCTATTGGTATAATGGGAACAGTATGCAAGAGTATCCTGGGAGACTCGTTTCATTAATGTGTTCTGAGATAATCAGATGGGTGTCAGTGGAGGAAGAAAAAATGCTCTTATTGCTCATTTTGATGCAATCTTTCATTTGATGACGGGCACATGAAAGAGATAATTTGAATCTCATAGTATTGCTGCAGTGAGATGAATGATTTCTTCTCATAATCTCCTCACTCTCACCTCATAAGAATTAGGGAGTTGTCAGTCTAAATCAGTGTGTAAAACAACTTGAGACTGATTCTGCCTAGTTCAGATGTGCCACAAGCATGAATATGGAATCCATTAGCAACTTTAGGGAGCCATGAGGCAGGATTCGCTGGAAAGTTTTTCTTTCCTGTTCAGTGGAAGAAAGGGGGGAGGGTGTGGGTGTGGGGTGTTTGTTTGTTTTTTATGATACTATACCTGGCGTTAAAAAAAACCTGCAAAACCATAACTGTGTAACTGCAGAACACAGAACAGCAAGAGAGGGCATTACATGCAGAGTTACTAAAGCATTGTATAACTGGAGACTTAAATAAAAAATTTCCAGTTTTCCTTATTTTAGAATAATGATGTGAGCTCTCATACCTATAGCACTTTTCTTTAGGGAATTTTGTGCAGCATCATATATATGTAGCAACTCTCCCTGGGGTGGAAAATGGAAAAAAGGAACCCGATTCCCTTGGAAGATTTTGCTCTTGTTATCCTTAGTCTTACAGAGTTTTGCCGTATGGGAACAATATAACCTCTTCTTTGTCATATTGTGAATGCATGCAATAAAAATAACACAAACACCACAAACACAGTGTTGAGGCAGTGAAAGCTGACAGCGAGTGCACTCGGTTGTGATACAATCTGCTTAAGCAGATTAGCCATTTATTATAAACTTGTGTGTATCTTCTAAACCACAATGTAGCATCCCTTGGCACATGGCAAGGGAGATGGTTAAAATTAGAAAGGGGTAATTTTGTTCTGTAAAGAAAAATAGACAAACATCTTTTAAAGAAATCCACCCAAATGTGACATTTCTTTGGATATTATTAGTAATTTGAGAGGGAGCTTACTCATGGTATCCTTACATGTGGATACATGAACAGCTGCCTGTTCATTTGGACACACGCAGTCACTCCCACAACCCTAAAGATGCTGGCTTTGCATAGACAAGCAGGACAAGAAAAATACTCACCCATTCTAGAACCAAGGGTCAAGCAGTTAAAGTAGCATCAAAACCCGAGACGTGCAGCAGTGAACAGGCTGTCCTGACTAGCTGGTGGGGGGGCGGCACTTCGCATCCCTCGGAGGCTGTCTAGTGGCAAGTGCGTCTCTTGCGATAGCAAAGCACAGGAACAGCCCGGAGAGACTGAACTAGTCTGTGAGACTTGTGTGTTACGCGGATGCTGACACATTCCTCTGCTTAAATTTCTGTAGAAACAGAGATTGTTGTGTCTAATCGACTATTAGCTTTATGGAAAATAAATTGCATAGTGTTTCCTTTAAGAACTCTGTTTAGATATTTTTTAAGAAAACATTTTAAAACTAAGTAAAAAAGCTAAATAAACCCTTTCTTTGAAAGTCTAAGGTAGCTAAAATAATACATGCAACAGCCATAAAACTATATGTGTACAATAATAGTAGTTCAGAAGAACTGACACAAGTTTTTAAGGTGTGATTGCCAAAAACTAAGGATGGCTTTAGCATACTCATTTGAAAAAGCTGTTACTCCGACACTGAAACTCTTCTGATGACTTTCTAGTTCTCCTTCTGTTTGTGCTTCCTTTGCAGCTCCTTGCTGTATCTGGGTCCAAAGCAGAAAGGCTGAAATGCTCTGAGGAAAGATGGTTCATATTAAATTTCGAGTGCAATCAGAAACCAGACACAGCAGACCCTTCAGTGACAATCCACTGAATTTTGGGACGCTCATTTGAACTGAAGTGTCAAATTTGTTAAATTTTAATAATCTTTGCTTTGAATTTCAATAGAAAGGGCTTCCCCTTATATTTTCAGAGCTGCCGGTGAAATATTCCCCTGCCGGTCATTTGATATTCAAGCACTGATGTAAATCCTAAAGATTTAGAAAAAAATATAGGGAAAGTCACACTTGCATGTACCTGTCAGTAAAAGTTGGGAGGGAGGAAGGAAGGAAGGACCTCTTCGTCACTGAGTTGGAGGACGGGGTGTCAGAAGAAGGAGGGCTAAGGAGAATCTCCATCCTTTATTGGATGCAGGGGGGAAGCATAGTGACAAAGGATGAGGAAAAGGCTGAGGTACTTAATGCCTTCTTTGCCTCAGTCTTTAATAGTAAGACCCATTGTTCTCCGGGTACCCAGCCCCCTGAGCTGGAAGACAGGGACGGGGAGCAGAATGAAGCCCCCATAATCCAGGGGGAAATGGTTAGC
>NW_008794753.1:1344637-1350661 GCF_000699145.1 Aptenodytes forsteri | reverse complement strand
CCATCCCTGGAGGTATTGAAAAGACGTGTAGATGTGGTGCTCGGGGAGATGGTGAAGTGATGGACTTGGCAGTGCTGGGTTAACGGTTGGACTTGATCTTAAAGGTCTTTTCCCATCCTAAACGGTTCTATGATTCTGTGATTCTAAGAATTTGGATTCAGGTCCTTGCCTGCCCAACTCCGAACAATATACTTTCCCTCTCTTTGTTTCCGTTTCCGTGTTTACAAAATGGTGATAACAGCAGTTCTCCTGTGAAAGAAGTGTGTTAATTCACTAAGAAGTACAATTTATTCTTATGTTGAAAGAGGCATCAGATAATAAAAAGTTACGGTGTTTTGATATATAGAAAAGTTTGGGTGGGATTTTTTTCTTACTTTGCCCTGTTCCTTCCACACCAGCAAAGTGTGCAGGTGAAAGGGGTCATAAAAATTCACATTTTGAAAGCTTGGTATTTACAGGTCGTTAAAGAAAATGCTGGTGTAGCATTAAGTTAGCATTGCTAAGGTGTCTTACTAATTTAACTAATACAAGATCTCACCCTGCTTCTAGCTGAACAGAGGCCTGGCTGGCAAAGTATTTATAGAACATCCCTACGGAGTGGTTACTTACTATTAATGGCATTAAAGAAAGGGTAGGTTTGATTAAATGAGGCAAAGTTCTTCTCCCTTCAGCCTTCAGTGTTTCCTGCCATGCCAGGACTACAGGGAAAGCGGTCTAGCGAATATAAATAGATAGTATCATTAAAATGCATCATTATCCTTACTGAAAATTCCAAAAACATGTTTGAGCAGGAGTAGCACATCCCCTCAGATTTCTGTAGAGAGTCACTTGTTGAGAGATTCTCTAGGAAGGAGGTTTATTGAAAGGGAGATGTGTTGTTATTTCTGGGATGGTAGCCTCTGTGAGGCTGGCCTGTGCCAGCTGGGCGATGGCTGGGATTCAAACGAAGCATTGCTTTCTGCCAGCTGCTCCTGGGGGTCTTCCAGCCCGCTCCCCCTCACGTCTCCTCCAGCGTCCTCAGCCAGGATTCCCAGGGCTGCCTCTTCCTTTTCTAGATGTAGCCAAGATCACAGCCCGGTGAGGCTGAGTCCTGTATAAACATTTAAAGAGGGAGATAGCTTTTCCCACATGCTTGCAAACTAAAGAGACCAGATGGACTCATTAGCTTGATTTTATACAGGGAGAGCTGAAGCACAAAGAAACTAAATGGTGTGCCGAAAGTTACATAGGGAAGCCTTAGCAGGAGAAATGTGGAGCCGGGTTTCTAGAGATCCAGTCCAGCATATAGCTATAGCCTGCTTTTTACCTCTTCTTCTGTCTTTAGGGAAACGGGATTTCAGGGGCAGGGTGGAAGGGGTGGGGGACGCTGATGAAGCTCCTAATGAATTCC
The DNA here is from genome assembly GCF_000699145.1 of Aptenodytes forsteri. Lineage (NCBI taxonomy): Eukaryota > Metazoa > Chordata > Aves > Sphenisciformes > Spheniscidae > Aptenodytes > Aptenodytes forsteri. Next base: position 1,349,271 of record NW_008794753.1, on the reverse strand, counting down.
CTGCCATTTCCTGTTAATTTCATATTGCTTTTGTTGTTGGTTTCTGTTGATGCTTTAGGTGAGGTCTGTCACAAATCCTACACGCAGTTCTCCAACCTCTGCCGTCACAAGCGGATGCATGCGGACTGTCGCACCCAGATCAAATGCAAGGACTGCGGCCAGATGTTCAGCACTACCTCCTCTCTCAACAAACACCGGCGCTTCTGCGAGGGCAAGAACCATTACAACCCAGGGGGGATTTTTGCCCCTGGCCTACCCCTAACGCCCACTTCCATGATGGACAAATCCAAGCCCTCTCCCAACCTCAATCATGCCAGCCTGGGATTCAATGATTATTTTCCATCCCGCCCGCACCCGGGGGGTCTTCCGTTCTCACCTGCTCCCCCAGCATTTCCTGCCCTCACTCCAGGATTCCCAGGGATTTTCCCACCGTCTCTGTACCCCAGGCCCCCCTTGTTACCACCCACACAACTGCTCAAAAGTCCCCTCAACCACACTCAAGACGCAAAGCTTCCAAGCCCCCTTGGGAACCCAGCACTTCCTCTGATCTCTGCAGTGAGCAACAGCAACCAGGCCGCTTCAGGAGAGGAGAAATGTGAAAGCAGCCTGGAAAACTCCTACCTGGAGAAGCTAAAAGCCAGGAACAGTGACATGTCTGACGGCAGTGACTTTGAGGATGTCAATACAACCACAGGCACAGATCTGGACACCACTACTGGCACCGGTTCTGACCTGGACAGTGATGCAGAGAGTGACAGGGACAAAACAAAAGATAAGAGCAAACAGATAGAGAGCAAGCCAGATTTTGTCAGCAGCTCTGTGTCTGCAAGTTCCACCAACAACGCGAGTGAGATCCCTCTCTTCTATTCTCAGCATTCCTTCTTTCCTCCCCCCGAAGAGCACCTGCTACCTACCACGGGAGCGGCTAATGACTCTATTAAAGCTATCGCCTCCATCGCAGAGAAGTATTTTGGGCCTGGCTTTATGGGGATGCAGGAGAAGAAGATGGGTTCGCTCCCGTATCATTCCATGTTCCCTTTTCAGTTCCTCCCCAATTTTCCCCATTCCCTCTATCCTTTTACGGAGCGGACCCTCAATCACAACTTGCTGGTCAAGGCAGAACCAAAGTCACCCAGGGACCTCCACAAAGTAGGCAGCACCAGCTCAGAGTCACCCTTCGATCTCACCACAAAGCCAAAAGAGATAAAGCCAATCCTGCCGCCACCTAAAGTCCTGCCAGCCCCATCCTCAGGGGAAGAACAGCCACTGGATCTGAGCATTGGCAACCGCATCCGAGCCAGTCAGAACGGAGGAAGAGAGCCACGGAAAAACCACATTTATGGGGAAAGGAAGCTAATGGCAAGTGAAGTCTTACCCAAGATTTCCCAGTCTCAACTGCCTCAGCAGCCATCCCTGCATTATGCTAAGCCATCACCCTTTTTCATGGACCCCATATACAGGTATTAACATACCCTGCCTTAAGCGTTTCCTCTAATGAGCCAATTTTCTAGCTGACATCGCAACTTGAGGCAGACCGGGATGTAGGTTGTTTAGAAAGAGCAGTGAAAGTCTGCTGTGGTTGATTGTACTTCTCTCTCCTTTGTCACAGCATGTTGAATTTTCTGAATCGAAAGGGCTGAATAATTGAAAGGAGTACTCATAATCAATATGTATAAAGAACACATCCTTATTTTGATAAAGAAGAAACTTGACCTATTTAAGGACTCTCCCACGAGCCAACACTAAGATGGCACTTCTGCTGGGGAAATTCCAGAGGTTTGATTCGATAAGAATGCAGAGTTCAGATGCCTCGGAGCCCGGGCTCTCATGGCTTGGGAATGAGTCAGGAGCCCTGGGAGCCTGGAAATGCAGCTCTCCCACTGACTGACTTGATGGCCTTTTGTGAGCCACTTCACCTTTCTTCCTCCCTGCCCCCCTTTTTCTTTCTAATTCCTTTTCTTAGAGTTTTTCAGTTCATAGGAACTGCTGTTGTGGACCCAGCCTTTTGAAACATTTTTAAGTCTGGAGTAACAAGTACTATGTAAATACATGGTAGCATGTTATTATTTGGATCTCTCCCAGATACATTTCTTGCAGACTTCTCTTTCTTAGAAGATAACAAGGGTTTTCTAGTTTCACTTGAAACGGATGGTTATTGAGGAAGGCCCGATTCGTTATGTCATGCCTAGAATAAGCTGAACATGGAAGGCATGTGTAAAGCAGACTGGGTGAAGTTATCCAAATGCCAGTTAAACTTCCAGAAGGAATGAATTCAGAAGAAGGTGCAAAGGGAAGACTCGAGTCTTTTGTCGTTTTAGAGCCTTTTCTAAAACCTGTTTGTAAAGGAAAACTATTTTGAGGTTTAAGGTGAGGGTAGCAGGAAGTTTGCGTATTACCCATCTGGGCACTGGCGCTACCGTTGTTATCTTCCTGCTACGGATGAGATGGATTTGTCATGTAGCAAATACCGTTTGCTTGTTTTTAGCGAAGTCCAGTGAAGAGAGGTGTCCCGAACTAGTTTGATTTAGACACTAACATGGCAATTAATTCTCCCTTAGGATAGGATGCTTCATAACATCCATTTCGGTACGTGGGTTTGGCCCAGAGGGCTCCTGGGTTCAGTGTCTAATTGAACAGCCGGTTCCTGGAAGTGAATGGTTTGTTCTTGCGTTACTTGAGCTAAATGTGAATAGCGTGCTGCGGGGTTGCACAGTGAGCCTAGCTGTAATCCAGCCTGCTGGAAAGTTAATGGATGTGCTGCAGAAGCTGGTGTTTTCTTAGCGCTGGAAAGACTCATAGTGACCGCAGAGCGATTATGTCAGCACTGGGATGGTTCGCTTGAGTGTTCAAAGGACTGCGAACAACAACGGGTGGCGTGGCCTTCGCTGCCGGCTGGAAAAGCAGGCCAGGAGAACAGCACCTATGTCACTGTCTTGCTGCTATTGTACGGTTGATAACTGTGGGAAAAAATGATGTCAATGTCTAGCCAGGCCAAAGAACTGTCAGCTGAGATGAGGATTAGTGAGCCCTCGTTGCTTGCTATTAAGAAAGCGTCTCTCGCTTTGCCAGCACTCTCAGGGTTGATGCTGTGTTGCTTGCTTACATGCTTACCATCTGTGATGGAAACGGCTACATCACAACCCGGGACATGTAATGTATTCTGTCTGGGACCCACCATGGTCATCTCGTCCTGGAAAAATAAGTAATGATGTAAATAGTCCGGCATTTATTTTTGTAAAAAGTACTTCTGGAAAAAAATAAATAAATGGGATAGAAAGGCAAAAGCTTCGAGTTAGCTTAGGATCCTGCCACCTCTGGGCATTCTCAGTAGGAACGTTAAAATAACATGGGTTGAAAAAGCCGTTGCCAATTAAAATAGCAGCCTCAGGAGAACCGTAAAGGTCCAGAAGACAGATGGAAGTGAAAGCTGGGGGCATCATTTGTTGCATTCCATGGGATGCATATAGTTTTAGTAATATATTAAAATAGAAAGTCAGTGGTGGAGTTGCTTGCGAATCAGACTTCTGATGTAATGAGCTAAACAGCAGAGCTTCCAAGTCCCAGCTTAAAAAATATGGAAATATTTTGTTTCTAAACTTCTCTTTATCAGACTCTCTCACATCATTTGGCTCCTTCATTTTTCTCCCAAAGGCGACTTAAATCCTTGACATTTTCTCCTGGTGATATAATTTAATGCAGCCAGACAGCCTGAAATCAGTGCAGTTTTTAGCTCAGCCTTGTTAAGGTAACGTTCTCAGGCACTGGGCTGAAAAGATCAGCTTAATCCTCTGGTCACTGCAGAATTCAGCTCTGACGAGGAAGTTTGTACGTTTGTTGTGTTCTCATTACCCGACACCGGGAGATGGTAAAGCTGTGTGAAACGCTGTTGCTTCACTAAGGTTTTACGTATCTGATGCAGGTGGGGCTGTCTCTCCAGACGCCTGCTGCCAAGGTCCAGAGGGCATTCCCCTGGGCATCGTAGCTGATTTCAGCGCGTCACGGAGAGTAAAGCTTTGCTGGTCGGGGTGTTGCTCGCTGCCGTTTACTGTTTTACCTTGTGTCAGGGAGAAAATTTTACGTATTGTTTTACAGATTGTTGTTTTTCTGAAAACTCATGCCTGTAAAAACACGTACCTTCCAAAGCGCAGTAATTCCGACTGCATTTCAAATCCGGCTCTTCTCTTTTCTTCTACCTAAGAAAAATTAAATGCAGATTAAATACAGTTCGCTAAATAGCACTCTGCATGACTCTTCTTTTAAACTCTTTGGTAATTTGATCCACACACCAATCAGCTGAAATGCAGCAAAATAATTTGCTCTCATTTATGCTGGACTAATGTAGTTAAAATTATTCTTACTATTGGATTTCTGCTGGTTTAGCTGAGATGGACTCTATTCCGGTAATTTAAAGATGCAGCTGCGTTTATTGGAGTTACTTCCATAGCACTTTTTTCCCATAGAGGACATTTCAGTTTCTCTTTTTGGTGATTCCGCACTGCGGTTTCCCTGCAAGTAGAATATTTTGTGAAAGCAAAGCCAATATTTTAAAAAATAGGAGCCTAACTTTAGGATCATTTCTGCATAGTAAGGTGCTTAAGCATGGAATATTTGAATGGACCAGTCACATCAGAGAA
>NW_008794753.1:1315468-1344411 GCF_000699145.1 Aptenodytes forsteri | reverse complement strand
TTTGTGAAAGCAAAGCCAATATTTTAAAAAATAGGAGCCTAACTTTAGGATCATTTCTGCATAGTAAGGTGCTTAAGCATGGAATATTTGAATGGACCAAAGTCACATCAGAACTCAGCTTCCTAAGTCGCTTCAGAAATCTCCCACCAGTTCCTAACTTTTTAAATTGTTGTCCACATATGCTTGCCATAGAAACTCAATGCAAATTATATCTCAGCTGCAAGGGAGGAAATAAATATGAAACACCTAATGATTTCAGCACACTTGGGGCTGCAAAGTCTGGCCCAGTGTTAACTCTTAAGATAAAGACAAACTCTCAAAGACACATTTTTTCCATGCCTGGCTGCCTGCTGTGGACTCTAGAGCTTCTCCCACTTAAACATGGGTTTTGCTGTAAATGTAGGTTTTTTTCATGACATTTCACAACAGCAGAGGCTTATAAACCACTATAGTAGAGGCATTAGTTCTCACACAGAAAGATCAAAATGTTTTCTTAGTCGTCAGTCTGATGGCTAAAAAAATATTGCCCAAAGGAGGGGATCCATTTTCATATTGTTTCTAGTGCCTTTTGCGGGGTAACTTGTGGGTCATAATTTGTAGTATCCAGTAGAAGGGGAAGACAGACATTTGTGTCAATAGGAGACTAGCCTCATATATATAATTTAAACACCTCTGCGAATGGTTTGGCTATTTCTTTGCTGCCTGTAGCCCTGTAAGGTATGTAACCCTCTGTGTTGTTGTCCAGCAGGGTGGAGAAGCGGAAGGTGACAGACCCTGTGGGTGCCCTAAAGGAGAAGTACCTGCGACCCTCCCCGCTGCTTTTTCACCCCCAGGTAAAAGCAGTGACGTTGTAATGCAGTGTTGATTGAATGCCAAGAAGTTTGAGATGGAGCTGGTACAAACAGGTCACTTGGATCAGACACTTTCTCATCTGAGGGCCCGACTGGAAACTCCGCTATTTTCCACCAGTTACTTTCAGATACTTTTGATTTCGTACCTGGTTTGAGGATGATGGTAGTTATGCCTTGCTGTTTCTTTTGCATTGACAGAAGAACAGGGATGAGGTCTGGACAATTTATATGGTCTGCCAAACTCCCCTTTCACATGCCAGAATGCCCACGTAATTTTTCCATTGGGAACACCTGGTGCAGTCATTTGCAGTAGTGCAAAGTGGAGAAGGACTGTCCAGCATCGAACCAGGAGCATTTTATACCTGCCTGACATTCCCTTACATCATCTAGAAAGCGTGAAAGTGCGGGGCATTGGAGAATCAGGGTTCAGTTCTGCCTGCTCCAAAAGGTGATGGGTCACTTGATGGAGAACTTGTATTCTCTCCTTCCTGCACAGCTGCTCTCGTCTCTGTTCATCTGACAGCTCACAGATATTTGCTCCCTCTGCATCTCCTTCAGGTCTGAGTCACTGCAGAGCAATGGGAAATGCTGCTGGACAGCTTTCCCATTTGGCAGTGGACCGGGAATGCCAGCCCGTCAGCCCACAGTGCAGCCGTACCAGGCCTTTACCCCACAGTATTTGAAAGGCACAACTAAGGCCAGTGCAACCAAGACTATTCACAAGAATCAATGCCAGTTTGCAAAACCCCTTATCTTATAAGCGATAGCTAAACTCTCCAAGAAGCGACGTTACTCTTTGCCCTTAGGATTCCTTGCTCCATAATGGTAATGCAGTGAGTTCTGCCACACGCTGCCCGACATCCTCTCCAGTGTGATGGTTGCCAGCTATCCTCCGTCTCTCCTGCTGTGAACACATGCTGGGAGCTGAGCTCTGTGGTCATTATTGTACTCTCCTTTATATTCACATGCATTGTTCTCCTCTGATAATGTTTCCCACCTTAGATAAATAACTTGCAGGTTTGTGAAAGCTGGATCCTGGTTGCTTTCACAGCTAAACTTAGTTCCCTCATTGTTTCACATCAGCCTCAGAGTTTGGTTAATAACTTCCCCCGATTTTTCCTTCATACAGGCTGGATAATGGTGACAGGCTGGCCAGGAACATCCTGTGTTTGTGTGAGTTAGAATAGTGGGGATATCTGCCTGTAAAGAATCTGATAGCAGGGAGGAGCTAGTGTGGCAAAGCAACCCAACAAGACGATGAGAAACATACAGACCCTGAGTAGGAGCAAGTATTGGGTGGAAGGTTATTAACATTGTTCCTGAAATCCTGACCACGTCCTCTTCCCATGGCAATGAAAAGATGTGGAAGGTCTGGTTATCTCTAATAGCTTATCACACAGAATAGCCTAAAATTTACAATCACTCGAGCCCGAAACTTCCTGATAACTAATTTTTAAGAAAGCGGGTTGCTGTGTAAAGCTCACTTGATCTAGAGAGTTGCTGTTCCCATGCTATGTAATCAATCAGGTATTTCAAATACAGTGAACGAAGACAGGCCATTTGTTCAAGAATATGTGAGATTTTTACTACCAGATCCCCATCCGATATTATCCTGGATCTTTTCCTAAGAAATCATATTTTCAGGAGCTCCTGCTTCTCTCTTCTTCGTTAGGACCAATGTTCATATACCGGGTCAATTAGAGGCACACTCTACGTGTGTTTCTCTCACTCAAAACGTGAGTCTGCTCTCAGCCTTTTCTTCTGTAAATAATTCCCCAGCTCTCATAGAGGGCCCTGGGTGGGATGCGATTAAGCCAGAAGATGTGGTAAAGACTGAGCACTGAGAAGATGCTTTCTCTCTCAAAATGAATTTCAGGCAAATTTTATTTCTTAGCCAGTCGTTGACAGTAGTTTCTCTGCTCTGATGGGAGTCACTCTTACATTGTCTATTTTAAATGAAACTCTGGACAACATAAATAAATGGTGTAACTTTTTGAGAATTTAATGGAAAACCTTTTCTCACCTGTTAAGTTTCTTTTCTTCTTCCCTTCTTTTTTGTTATAACCAGGCAGTTGTTCCCTAAATAGCAAAGTGCCTTTACCACTGGAGAGGCTATGGCCGGTGTTTAGAATTTTAAAATAAGCCTACGGCTATCAAGCCAGCAAACATCTCTGACTAAGTGCCTAAAGAACAGGGCACAACAAAAGATATCTCCAGGTACTCCAGCAAAGGGCTGAGTGGCATAGCTCTGAAAGATCCGGATAGCATTTTAACATGATGGTTTTGTTACATGACTGGCAGCTGGGGCAGAGCTTTTGCTGTAAATGATCAAGTAACCTTTTCAAGTGGCTGGCGCTAAGTATTACTTAGTATTTATCATGGGCTGGGAGCCTCCAACTAAGGGGCCGTGGATCTATTATCGGGAAATGGGTTTTACTACTCCTCTTTTTTACAGCTTATGAATGGTTGTCAGCCTTCCACAATGTATTCTTTGGTGATTAAGACAACTTTTTTTAATAGTCATACATTTTAAACAATATCTTGGCTCTCTTCCCCCCCCCGAGCCCAGTTTAATAAAGTGTAAACGTGCAAAAGGTCAGCCCTTCCTGTACAATAGAGCATCTAGTTTTGATATATGGCTTCCTACTGCCTTCCGCTCGCTCGCTGTCCCCCCAGCTCTCAGGCTGACTCTCCATTCAGGCTCCCACTCCCCCCGGTGCTCCCTTCTTTCCCGGTGATGTCATCTGCAGTGAGGAGGCAGCTTTATTGCTGCCTTGTTTGTTTTATCCGTGTTTTCTGCTTGGTATCTTGAAAGTGCTCTCAAGAGTGCATAAAATTGAACGTTGGAGATGTCAGCGTAGTCCTCTGAGCTGCATTTCTCTCTTGGATTTGGATTTCCTGTTTTGCTCTAATGAAAGTAAAAGTGGTTTTCTTTAGGTAGGATTTTTATGCGTATCCTTTTTTTTGCACACAGGCCGACTTTTTTCTTTCCTTTTTTGCTTTCCCCTTCTCCTGTATCTCAGGTTTTTCCCTTTCTCCCTCTTTTTGGTGTGGTATTTAACCGAGTGTTTATGTGAGAATGTGGCCATTGCCGAGTCATACAAACTAAAGCTGATAAAGGCACCCAGAGACGTTTTATTCGGCGTCACATCTCTAGGCCTGTATGCCGGCCACTCCCATCCGAACAGGCTTTCAGTGTGTAGGTTGTGGTCCTCCTAACGATAACTCATCCAGCCACAGCTCACATAGAGTATTTTGGCTGGAGTTCCCTTTCACTCCAGGAAGCTCAGCCATCTCCCACCCATCCTTCCATCACCTTTACTGGCTTCTGAACCTTTCTTACATGTAATTAAAATGTTGGCCTCTTTGCTAGGCAAACTCTCTGTGGACCCACTCCATCCTGAGTCTGATCTTAACTCCTCCTCTTTCCCAGCTGCTCCCTCTTCACCCCTCCAGCCTCAGCCCCTCCTCTGTCTCAGCTCCTTGATCAGCGGTCACGCATTCCCCCGTGCTCCCTCCCACTCCACTTTGGGCAGGATTCTTCTGCCTCCTGCCCAAAACTTCTCTGTCCTCTCTAACCTGGGGTCATCTGCCTACTTGCCTGCCCGCAGCTCGCTGCTGCTGTCCCTCTGAGCCCGTGCGAGGGTAATGGATGCTGTGTGAGAAATGAAACCTCCTTGATTTCCAAGACTTTGTTTTGAGTCTGAGAGGAGGGTTTGGGCAGTGAGTTCTACATCCAGCAGTTGACCATGGTGTCTAATTTCAGTGTCATCCCTGGAAAAAGGGAAGCCAAGTATATTCTGAGATAATTTTTAATCTGAAATGCTGAAAGTAAGCACATGCACGTTGCAGAAGGTAAACGAGTGCCTCATTTCTGAGATCTAATGCTTACTGCATGGCTTTGCCAATTGTATCTTTTCTGATTTCTCTGAGCCCGATACACTATCTCCCTCTTTCCTGGCTGGATTCAGTGGCTCCATTTCACGCTGTGCAGCTAGCTTCTGAGAGTAAGAGCAAACATCAGCAACAGGCTTTGACCAACATACTAGTGCTAAAAGACATGTTTTATGCATCAGATATTGTTCTTCCTGTGGATTTTTATGATGTGAGGTCTTGTCTTGTACTTGTAGATGTCAGCCATAGAAACAATGACAGAGAAACTGGAGAGTTTTGCAGCCATGAAGGCAGACACCGGCACTTCCCTGCAGCCCCTTCCACATCACCCGTTCAACTTCCGATCTCCACCACCCACGCTATCCGATCCCATCCTGCGCAAGGGCAAGGAGCGTTACACCTGCAGGTAAGGGCCTGGGCACCCCGCAGAAGCGAGACCGTACCCCCAGCTTGTTGAGGCAGCCCTGGGAGAATGCCACCCCGGCTGGGAAGCTGCATCAGACACCAGCATGCAACAGAACAACTTCACATGGACATCTTTACTGTCTCGGCAGGGGTGGGAGGAAAAACAAGAAGCAGCAGAATTAGAACAGAGCATTCTGATGACTAATTCACTCTGAAATAGCTTGTTTTGTCTGGTAGAAAATCAGCATCTTCTATTTTCTTTGTAATTTTTAATAACCTTGAGAGCAGATCTGGAGATTCTCAAGCAAACAGAATTCTCCAAGCCAAGTCTCTTGTGTGTGGTAGCAAATGCCACAGTTTCCAGCGCGAGTGCAATCTCAGCTATGTCCAATCTCAGCTATGCAAAATAATGGAATTTAAAAAATGGCATACAGTAAACAACTTTTTCAAACACAATTGTAGCCACAGAAATACTTACGTATCCATTGCAACTCTAAAAGCTCCTATCAGAGCAGATCACCGGGGAATAAAAACCTGTATCTGCTTACACAGTTTTACCTGGAACTACCAGCGGTTCTTGTGGTGGCTCCCACTGCATTTTTCTTGGGGGCAGTAAGTGGGTGTGTATTTTGTTTGATGTCTCTCTTATGTTCGACTTTGCCACAAAAGCTATGGGCTCAAATTTCAGCTGAGTATTTAGAAATTGGAGGTTGCTCCCTACAAGAGGGACTAAACTTGTGTTTAGATATACACTCACAAGTTAACATTTGGATTTTCATTGTTGATGAACACTCACATTAACCATTCATCTTCAGGACATCTGAAGGTGCTGAATGTCTCTGAAATTACAAAAGTCTGCTCATATGTTCCTTCTCCAACAGTAAGCATCAGGTTTCACAGTCACAGAATGTAACCCTTCATCCTTAATATTTTATTTCCCAATTAATATTTTTATTTATACCTCCCTTCCTTTTGAGTTTACTGTGAATCAGAGTTATGGTGGAACGCAGTTCCTTCTCTTATTTCATTTCCTATTGCTGCATTTCCTTATTCTAAGCAGCCTGTCAGACTCACAGCAGTATATCCCGATAACAGTAACACAATGGTGCAGCATTTATCCAGGAGAAAATTCTGTGAATTCCGAGAAGGATGATCAAGTAGATTCTGTATGATAAGCAACTGAACAGGGCTATAAAGGAGATCTGTAAAAATCTCAAGCGACGGACAACATGAATAGGCAGTGATTAAACACTCCTTATCCTAATGCAGGACCGAGGTAGTATCGAGTGCAGTTACTGACAGGTTCAAACAAGCAGGAGGGTTTTTTAAACAACACACAGTTCTGCAGAGGAGCTCATTGCCGTAGGAGGTTGTGGATGTCCGAAGCTTATGCGCATTCAAAAAGCTTTTAGGAAAATAGATGGAAGAAACTCAGCAAAAGGGCATCGAACGCAACTATTGGACCTTAGGCTCAGGAGGATCTTCAACTTCAGATGGGAGCCGGGAGAACATATCGGGGATGGGTCACTACATCCTTACTGTGTTCCTATATACTTGCCCAGGCCTCCAAGATAAGCTACTAAGTCAGCCAGCACTGGGGTCTGAGCTGGCTGTTCTGATAGGGTTTTTTTCTTTTTCCTGCCCTTCCCAATGATGCAGTGTAATCGACTGTCGTTCTGTCTCTCTGCTGGACGTGGGTTACACCAGTATCTCGCCACTGTGAATCCTGTTATTCTGGGGCGGGCATCGCTCTGTTAGCTCCGCGCCGTCCTCCCTCAGTACCTAGGTACTTAGAGTTATTAGTGCACAAAGGGATTTTCCGATTTTGGGAGCGGTATCAAAATGGGTGAGGTCGATGGTAGCTGGTGATACAGTGTTTAGAAATGATGTGGTGCGGCGGGACTTTATGCACTGATGGTTACTTTGACTTTCACTGTCTAGGTACTGTGGTAAGATCTTCCCACGCTCAGCAAATCTGACAAGGCATCTGCGGACACACACTGGAGAACAGCCCTACAGGTGATGTTGTCCCCCAGATAAAACCCCTTTCTAACACACTCCTCATTCACCACTGTGTTATTTTTTCTCCTTTCTATAAAGCTGTGCCAACATAATACCGCAGTCCTGTAGCATTACATATAATGATTCATAGGATTGTATATTATGTGTACCAGCCAAAAATAATCAGGCTTGGCAGCTTGAAGATAGACACTTAACTTATATTTAGATGTATGCTGGCAAATGAGTGGTCTGATTTGCAGTGTTGTTTAACACTCACATTAACCATTCATCTCAAGGACAGCTGAAGGTGCTGAATGTCTCTGAAAATCGGGCTGTTTTGAAGGGCTTGCCAGTAAGTTAACTGCTGGGTCTAGCTAGATTTTTTTTTCTTTTCCTAATGCGTATCAGAGGTGCCTGGAGTAGTGGATCAAAAAACAAAAGACAAGAAAAGCCCTGTAGTATATCTGCTTTAAAATCTAAGTTAGGGAGTGTCCTACCTTGAGTCACGAAGTTTAAAAAGAGTGATCAGAGGGGGGGAAATTCACACGCTGTTTCACGTGTTCTGTTGGGTGTCTAAGGTAGAGGGCCGAACTGCTACTTTCTGCTGGCTGTGGACAAGGTGATCTGATTGTTATACTTCAGTCTGCATTGTCTCTATGCAAAAGGGCACACTGCAAAACTGCCCATCCCTTCCTGCGGACGGGACCCTGCACGCAGGCATGGCGTTCCAGCCTGGGCACACACAGGTGCTGCTTCCCATAAAGGGACTCCTGTTTAAGCGAGGGCTTTAAATGTGAATAAAACTTACAAGAAAATATATGTAAGTGTGTGTGTGTCCATAGGTATATGAAGGAATATTTCTCATGGAAGACCAGTGGGAATTTTTTCCCCCAGTATTTTCTCCTGGTGTTTTACAGTCAGTTTCAAAAAAAATTGGCAAAAAATATGCTTTGGTTGATTTCTTGTTAGAATAGGTGCATATAAGAGCAAAACTGAATGAATGATGAATTGAGAGCTCACTGAAAATCAAGCATTGTGTTTTCCATAATGTGAGTAAGTGTTTTGCGCATTGTCAAACAATAGTAACGATTCAAACAGTTTCATTTTTGGTAGCTGATATTATGGTATTTCCATACACAGTCATAAGTTCACAACAAAGCTAATGTAATAGTTGTTATATAAAGAGAAACACAAACAAATTTATGAGCAGCAAAAGGCCATGTGGTCAAATACATCAAATTTTTATGCTTAGTTTAACTTAAGAAGCTACTCTCTCCCACATTGTAATCCCTGGTACATACGGAGTCAAATTTTTTTTCCATACAGAGTCATACAGAATTTTGAGTGTAGACATTAGGTAAATTAAAAATAAAAAAACCTCGCTCCAAAGCAGACATATATCTTGGAACCATTCCCCGTTCTGATTTTTTCAGTTGCGTTATTTGATATGCCTTGAATGAATACTGTGTATTCACTATACACCCCTGTCTGACTAAAATGCTTGCTCCCGATTATTCAGAGGTTGTTAGTTCAGTTTTCTTCCAAAAAAGGAGACTTGCAACTTAACAAAGGTTAGGAAAATAAAGATTTATTTGATCTGGTCTTCTACCAGAAAATGGCCTGTGTGTTTTTTTTGTAATAGAGGTTTGACTTCTGGACAATGTTGCATTATAATAGCACTCCTGAGAGTTAGTGCTACGTTTACAGAAGAGCTTAATTGTCATTGATTTTCTTTTGCTCTCAGAGAACTGAGATTTCCAACTTTCACAGCAATAATTGTTTTGAAAGCTTGTTTTTTAAGTGCCGACTTTATGCAGGTAAAAGGAGATTGCTGACTTTTCAATGTTTTACTGATGGCTCTTACAACTTTTCTTTTGATTGTTTAAAAGTTTTTTCTTTTGATTCTGTCAGTGTTACATATTCATCCAAATATGAATTAAAATGTTCTCAAAGCTAACAAAAACTGACCAAATGTCCAAGTGTAGATGAAGAAACAGGCAGGCCAGAAAATAAGGTGCTTTGGTTTTGATTCCTGATTGTCATTGATAAGTGATGTGTTTTTTACCAAGTCACTTAAACTTCCTAGGTGTCTATTTAATTATGTATAAAGTAGGAATTAATAGCACATGAGCAATAAGGAGGCAAATTAATCCTTTTCGTAAAGGGAAAGTGCTACATGTTTTTTGAAGAGTAAGAAATACCTGGTAATGCACTTTACTTCCTAAAAATCAACTGATTTGAAAAGACTCAAAGACAATATGCTATACAGTGAAATTCAACATGCTTCTTTTCACTCTTCCACACCAAATCTAAAATTCAGTAGTACGTATTTCAAAACCCAGAGGTAAAAAGGACTATCAAACTTAACTGTTTCTTTTGGAGAAATGCAAAATAAGTTGGGCTTGTAAAATCATGTCAGACTTACCTGGAAACTCAGGTCATAAAAAATGGGACTTTGTTGTCGTCTGAGCTTACCAAGCAAAACCCAGAAGAGGCAGTTTTTAGCGAAGCTCCTTATGCTTGGAGCACAGGAACATATAAGGGTGTGTTGTGGTTGTGGGTTTGCTTCTTAGTTTTATTTTCGTTCTCTGGAATCACAGAATCACATAAACTACATAAAACCTGGACTGGGAGCAACTAAAAGCTATTTGATTCGGCAAGACTTTATTTTCTTCTTTCAAACGTCCATTCCCTCCAGGATGCCATCTAATTGATTCTTGAATTACACCCAATCCTGAAGCATTGCCTGTAAGGCTGTGATTCCTCCTATAAAGATGTGCTTCCTGACGTCTGTTTTGAATTTGTTTTTCTTTAATTTCCTTTTAGGCCCCCGTGTCCTGTTATCTGCATTAAGCTGAAACTAACAGCTAAAGCTGACGTCTACCATGGCATTTAAGATCGCATGTAGTTCAATAAAAATCTCTTCTTTCTTGTTTTCTTTTTTTAAAATGTAGCCTAAATTCACCCCTGGTATAAGTGCACTTGAGACTAAGGAGTTACTCAGAGGAAGAGTAGCTGTCCCTGTGTTTTATGCTTTGTAACTGCAATTCCGTCTTTACAGCTCACATTGATCATCAAATAAGTGTAAAATTTTGCAAGTGCTGTCACGCTGTTGAAACTTTACAAAGCCTGTGATCAAATGCCTTACTGCCACATTTGAAGTGTTACCAAACTGTCGTAGTCATATAGTGATTAGCCCAGTTACTCGTTCTTATGTTACTGGGTTTTGCTGTCTATTTTCCCCCTTCCAGTTGTATTATACCAGGTATCTGAGTTCCCTCAAGCTCTGAGGATTGCCTTCCATTCCTCAGAGCTCCTGAGTTCCAGCTTTGGCTCGTTCTTAGCCATCATTCACTCCCCCTTTATATTTTTTTAGCTCATTGGTGTGTTACTTTAAACTGATAAGGAAGAAACTTTACTGGCATTTTGTCAGTGTGTTTACAAAGCAAATACCACTTCTTTTGAGTTTTATTCTTCTCTTGCCTCTGTGTTCACCTCTTCCCTGAATTTAAGCTGGTTCCTCTGTCTGGGTTATTTATTTAGATTAAAACCAGCAGAGATCCAAGTACCGACCCCTTTGGGACCACAAATAATGCACTACGTCTCCCTCATCCCTTTGCTTTCAGACATTAGCTATTGCTCCTTTCGAATGCCCCTCTGTTTTCTATTTTTTTAACAAGCTCTTTATCCTTTCTCCGTACCCTAACCTGGATCCACATAGCTCATAGTTAGAGCAAGGACCTGTCAAAGGAAACTTTTCAAAGACTTCCTGAACATCTAAATAAATTGACATACAGGAGGCCAGACCATTCTTGCCTTACACACGCAAGCACTCCCTTTGAAGTCACTGGAACTGCTCACGTGAGTAATGTAGGCGAGACCCAGCGTGGGTACCCGGGGCAGCCGTAAGCACGGCGGCGCTCAGGAGCCCCGATGCCCCTGTTGTGCCGGGCACTAGGCAAACACGAATAAAGGAGAGCTTGGCTTAGAAGGGCATAGAGCTGGTGGGGACAGGCAGGGAGTGAAAACCTTGGGCGTCAGCAGAGGCGAGGAGGGGGCTGCTGATACGATACTAGTAGAACTAAGCTGGGCAAAACTGCTTATGAAAGTCCTGTGGAATAACAGGGATATTGGGGTGTTGGCTATTTTGGACATTTCAGTTTTCCGAAGTGCTGAACAGTAGAAGCTGCCGAAGCCTGCCAGCTCCTGAAAGCAGATTCATTGGTTGCTAGCAGATAGGAGGAGAATAAGAGCTGGAAATCCGTGCGTGTTTAACTCTCTGTGTATAAACTGTGCTTGTTCTTGCTGATGTTCAAATAACGTCTTGTTTTCCTCGGTTGTTTGAGTCGTGTTTTTTGGTTCAAATAACGTCTTGTTTTCCTCGGTTGATTCGTGTTTTTTGAAAAAATGAAAAAGAGAAACTTTTGAAGTCTGAGAAAACTGTGGTTTAAAAAGAGAGATTTTGCTTTCTTCCTAGGTTAATCGTAAGAAAGGTTCATTGTTTGAAATATCTTTATTCTTTTTGGTGATTTAACAGTAGGAAATTCGGAGGTGGACATGGAATCCATAAACATTCAGCGAGAGAGAGTGTTTCATAAATGTATCTCTGCTATTTCCAAAAATAATATCAATTTATTTTTAGAGACCAAATAAAAATCACAGCTGTAGCACATCTGGAAATTGTGTGTGTGTTTCACAGCATAGGTTTTTTTACACTCACGCCTCCTTCCCGTATTTGAACCTGTTGCGTTTATAGGAAACAATACTATGTCCTCAGTGTCAAGGCAAATCCAGTTTCATACTTGAATGACGCAGGCACGAGGTAGGTTCTGTGTGCCCTCTTCACATAATGAACTAATGGCATTCCTAAAACGTGCAGAAAGGCACCACCATCTTCCTGCCTTACCAAATAGTAGCTCAGCTCAGTGGGACAAATTTTGCTCTCAGAGGAGCACAGAGCAGTTCTGCCGAAGCAAGCGGTTTTGTTCTGGAATTACAAGGGCTTAAGAACAGTTTTTATTTTGTCCTGTAAGTGTACAGGATTTGCAGAGGTCTGGAGCGGAGAAAGGATTCTGCTTCTCATGGGTTTTGGAAGTAGAGCCGTGAGGAAAGCAGCTTTGTTGAGGTACAAATGACGTATTTAAAGTGAGATCTAATGAGGGATTCAGGCGGATTCAAAGAGGAATTAGATTTTCTATAGCTTTAGTACTGAAACTCTTCATTGTGGCTCAAAGCTGCCCTCTTCAGTACATGGGCTGCCTTCTCGTTCTGCGCTGGAAGAGAAGTAGAGGGCTGAGTTCACAAAGCACCACGGTTTAGCAAAGCCTTGTTTTTATTTGGAGGGAATCTGAATCCAGAGAGGGAGGTGGCAACTTTGAACAAGCTTCCAACACATCTACCATGGGTCCTGCAGAGGTTTGTTTCAAAGAGGGAACATTTCTTCACTCAGCAGTTTCCCTAAACATTCTGGCTTGGCTCCTTACATTCCACATTTTTTCATCATAAACCAGATATTCACTACATAGGAGTAAATCTTACCCTGTTTGGAAACTACGGTGTATTTCTTGGGAGCTATTGTACTATAATAATAACAACCATAATTACCTTTAAAGGCATGCTGTACTGCCTACATCTTGAGTACCACAAGGAATTTCACAAATAAATCTGGAGTTTTCGGTATGTCCAGATAACTGTGTTATGTAGGGATATGCTAGCTAATAACTATGTTATACGTTTAACCTCCCTTCTTTTTTCTCCTTCTGTCTTCTTTTTCCTCCCTCCACAGCCATATTTCACCTGCTTCCCCTACAAAATGAGAAGGGCGGAAGAAATAAATTCACCTGTCCTATTTTTACATTCGTGTGTGGAAAAGTAATTATTTTGTTTAAAATTCTTATTTGTTTGGACGACTCACTTCTTAATTAATCCTAATCCTTTCTTTGTGCTCCTTGAGTAACAATAATATCAGATTTGTCTGGAATGATTAATGCCTTGTGCTTCCCAGGTCCTCAGCCAAGTAAAGATTTATAGACCAACATTTTCTGGTTTTCTGATAGTCAGATTTTTCTTTTTCTTTTTTTTCCTCACGTTGCACTCTTTGGCATTTGCTTCTATTTTTCAGGTGTAAATACTGTGACAGGTCATTCAGCATTTCCTCCAACCTCCAGCGGCACGTTCGAAACATCCATAACAAGGAGAAGCCATTCAAATGTCACCTGTGTAACCGATGCTTTGGGCAGCAGACCAACTTGGACCGACATCTTAAGAAACACGAACACGAGAATGTTCCAGGTAGGAGAGGGCATGGCTGTGTGGTTCTGTTGGGGCGCTGGAGGGAGAAGACACCACGGTCTGGTCTCTCTGGTCCTTGGGAAGCCTTTGTGGAAAGCACTGTTTCTTAAGGCGGAACATCGTTAGGTAGCACAAAACAAACGCCAGCTCCTCTTGCAAAGATGCATTTATCCACAGTGCGTAATTGTAACACACACGCACTCATGCACAGTACTCAGCTCTGAAAAGCTCTTGTCAGGTATTACTTGTACGTGCCCTTTTCCAAGCCATAAAATAGCGATCGTGATACTGACTTCCTGGGGACTCTGCCCAGGCAGCATAACCTCACATTGTGAGATCTCCTGGTACAATGCTGATGTCAAACTCTACCAAGGGTTTTCAACCTGAAATGCATTTGTAGGTATGTGTGGAGTTCAAGAAGATAAATAGACCTTAAGATAAAAACTGAAGGAAGAAATTCCTGTGCTGAAGCCAACTAAGTGATTTCCCAGCCTAGGAAAAAAAAAAAATTATGGAAAAGTTATAGGCAAACAGCTATGCAATGGATAGTGGTTCTTAAATTGTATATACCATCTGTAAATGCTAAGTATCACCTATATTTCTCTCTGTAGTTCCAGTCTGGAAAACATGAGCTTCCTTTGGCAGCTTTGGTCCGTGAGATTTCTCTTAAATGTTACATCATTACTATATAGTGAGAGGATTGTTGTGTAATGTTCCTCCTTTATTTTTCCTCTTACTAATAGCTTTGACAATATCTGATTGTTTCTCCTGTTCTCTTTTCTTGTTTCTCTCACTCAGTGAGCCAGCACTCTGGAGTCATTACAAACCACCTCGGGACCAGTGCCTCTTCCCCAAACTCGGAATCGGACAACCATGCACTTTTAGATGAAAAAGAGGATTCGTATTTCTCTGAAATCAGAAATTTTATTGCAAATAGTGAGATGAATCAAGCATCAACTTTAGCAGATAAAAGGTAGACAAGCAAATAAAATTATCTGGTGACGTGTATTGTTAACATGGTTGAAAGACAACTCAGCCTCTGTCCTGCAGTACTTGATTTAAAATGCTCAAAAGAGAGAAATGTAACAGTTTGGAAGGAAAATGCATTCAACTTCAGGCTCGGAGCCCAGTGTTAAGTCTTTTAAGTGACTTAAGTTAGGAGGGCTGACACCAGAGAGCCACTAATGGTTGGAGATGTGGCTGCAACTGGTGGGAGCAGGCAGTGGAGCAAATTTCAAGAGAAGTTGCACTAAGAGAAGGCAGGCAGGCTGACTGCTGCCGTCGGCTCCAGCGCAATAGTTGTGAGAAAACACAATTTCTTCTCTAGATAAAAATGTGATTGTTGAACCGTTACCTTCTGCCGTGAAACCACGTGGCCTGTTCCATCACCAATCAGAGAGTACTGATTAAGGAAACCAGAGGCACCTGCTCTTCCAGTCGATCAGTTTGTTTCAAATCTATCCATATCACAAGCCTTATTTTGACTGAGTGATACTTCACCTGCTGCTATCCTGTTTTCACAAATAGCTCTTTAGTGCCAATAAGTGCCAATACTAAGGCTTAAGTCCAAAATGTAAGTATGAGAAATCCACATGATGATGTGATCCACGTAAAGAACAGTAAGAAGTGTGGAACGTGCTGAATTTCTGGTGAAGATGTTAATCTGATTTTTGTCACTTGTTGGCATCCTGTTGGGTTCCAAGTCCATAGCACTGGTGATCCCACTCTCGTTCTCTTAACATAACGTAAAACTGCTAGTTTGGTGGAGTCCGCTAGGTCCATACAGGCATGAATAGCAAAAGTAATGCAAGAGAGAATTTAGGCTGGCTGTTAGATTACACCGTGAGGAAGCTTCCTCCTTCTGGTTGCTCGAAGGGAGATTGTTAGAATACAGTAGCACAGGGAAGGAGGAAGGCTGCTTGTCTCACAGATGTTATCTTTTAAGAGATGGAAAACCATCATTTAAATCCAGACTAGACAAAATTCTAGTTTGAAAAGCATTGGGGTTGGTATATACTTGACACGCTTATTAGCCCCTAAGACACTCTGAAGGCTGATTTTTAAATGCCTGAAACATGTCAGTTTTCCTTTTCCTTGCAGTTTAAATAATATGTATATGTACGTAAATATGTCTCTGTATTCATACATATGTATAAAATTACCAAAGTCTTGCATTACAGTGAAAATGCATGACTTACACATTTGGCATCTTTTCTTTTTTTCTTTTCTTTCTTCTTCCCCCCCTTGACCAAATCTTTCAGGCCAGAAATCCAGGATATTGATGGCAATTCCCAGTGTCATGGATTAGCAAATGAGAAAACGGAAGATGTGGATGATGAAGATGAAGAACTGGAAGAGGAGGATGATGACAGCCTGACAGGGAAGTCACAGGATGAAACGGTATCACCCACCGCAGAGCCCCGAGGAGCATTTGAGGATGAAGAAGATGAAGAGCCCACATCTCTCACCATGAGCTTTGACCACACCCGAAGGTGAGGTGGGACATTCCTTTTGAGAAAAATGAGGCTCAGACTTCTGACCCTGTGTCAGTGGTAGATTGTGAGTGCTATTTTTTTATTTTCCAAGCCATGTATCATACCTCCAGTTTGATTTAAGCATTCACTTGAGAGATTCCATTTTCACCATGGTGGGGGACACGAAACAAGTGGTCTGCAAGGAGAATCTGTGATAAGGTGTATGTCCAAGACTTGAGAAGTTCACATCAGGAGAACAGTTAGTCTGACACAGAAAACAGCATTTTCAGGGTACCACAGTTCAGCAGATAATGTCTTTTTCTCTAAAACACTGGTCAGGGCAAAGGAAGAGGCATATGTATGCAATCCGTTTTGTGCTGCTCTGCCCATTTTAGTTGTAGCAAAATGTTGACTTGAAGTGGAGTTCTCAGAGCTCTGGGAAAAGCAAAGCTTTTTTTTTTCCAAGGTCAAGCCATGTCTAGACACCTTTAAAATTAGAGTTTGTTGCACATAGTATAGGCTTAGCTTTCTTTTTGCCTCAGTTTGCCTCAGTTTCCCAACTGGTATTTGTAACAAACGTCCCATGATGCAAAGTAGTATCTTACTTGATTTCAGTGCATCACTGTTTTCATTGCAACTCAAAGAAAATGCAGCAGTGTTCTTCAGACATTGATCCAGTGTCAGACATTTCAAGGAGTGGACAGCAATTGGACATCTCCACACGGAAGACCAAAGTGAATTGTAGCCACGCTGAATCACAAATATCTATAGCACTAATGCTTGGTTGTGCATCGTCATGCTCTCCACTTTTTCTTTGCTCCTTGCATTTTGTGTCATTTTCGTGTTTGTCTGTCTGTCAGTTCACGCATGTGGCTTGTGAGACCCCCATGGTATGTGCATGCAGGCACTGGGTTAGCAACACTCGCATTGGCTAGATGTGAACGGTGAGATGAGCTAACAACAGGTCAACCCCTTCCCCTGGTCATTGGTACAGGTGTATTGAGGAGGACGAAGCCGGCTTGTTAGATTTGGAGCAGATGCCGAATTTTGGGAAGGGGCTGGATCTTCGCAAAGCAGCCGAGGAAGCATTTGAAGTTAAAGATGTGTTTAATTCCACCTTAGACTCTGAGACAATAAAACAGACTCTGTACAGGCAGGCTAAAAACCAGGTAGGTATATGACAGAACATTTTATCTAGCTTGCCGCCAGCACGTACAATAGCATTAGCAAGCAGCTGGCCTCCTTTAGCTAAGGTTTATTTTCCCCTTCCAGTGAGCAGGAATTCTAACTGTAATGAGTGAATCATATGTGAACCGTGTCTTGTTGCAACTATACTGCAATAGAGGAGAAACGGAGCGGGCATCAGTTTTAGGTCACCAGATCAATTTATCATTTAGCCTGTGCTGTGAGAACATGCTTATATAGAAAGATAGAGGCATCTGTCTGTTTTTATCTGTCTGTATAAATGTTTTTATAACTATTATTTATTTAGACTTTGGGATAGGTCTTCAGTTGGTATATGCTAAGAAACTCAAGGTTTGGTCTGCAGAAACAGTAGTAAAGTATCCTTGGGTTTGATTATAAAAGGTGTAATAGACAACAGTATTTCCAGGACTTGTAATCCAGCAAGTCTAGAGGATTTCCTCGTTTATCTCCCTGATTTCTAAAAGCAAACCATAAAACAGAAGTCCGCCCTGTGGGCAAGACCAGTTCAGACCCACCAAGGAACCTCAGAATGACATCTCAGCAGCTATTGGAGTCCTGAGAAAAATCTGGAGGTATGGGGCAGATCCATTTGAGCTTTCTGCTTTTTCATTATACCAAAATACTCAGTCTGGTTTTATGAAGCTCATATCTTGATCCCTACAAAAGGATTCTCACAAAAGAGCTGTTCAATGAAGGTGTACATCACCGGACTGGACTAGAGAGAGCATACTCAACCCTTCGTGGGGGATGAGTACAGCTGTTGCTTTGGAGTCTCTTTCTAACCTTCAAGCAACAGAATTTGTCATGAAATCTATTTTAAATGTCCAGCAAAGCAGTAGCTTAATGCAGTTGCCAAGTAGAACATGATTTTTGATTTATCGTCACCCAAAACTTGTGGAATTCTTGTCCTCCTTCATAGTAGGTGCTAGTACTGAAGCTGGGGAAGGTCTGCTTGAAGATAGGACACAGCTTTTTTCCGGGTGAAACTAATTTAAACACAAGCCACTTGCCTGACTCTTACATGTGTCCTGTTACTAATATGCCAAGTGTACTAACTATTTAGGAACAGCTTGCTCTTCTAAAATTTGTACTACATTGTTAGGTCCAGCCTGTGCTTGGGGCGAGGGGGGGTGGAGGGCAGTGTTTTTGTTTTTTGAATCAATTTTAGAGTGTATGAGGTGCGGGACTGGTTACACTTAAATCACAATGAGTAACTTAAATAATTTGAACCATCTCTTGTGCAGGAAATGTAATAGTAAAACAACATTTGTGTGAGCAGCACAGCACTCCTTTGTGGCTGTCTTTCTTTTAAGCAATTTTAGAAGCATGCATGTCCATAACACTACAAAGCTGTACCTCTTCCAGCACACACCTACAATACATGAATGTGTTGACTTGACTTAAGTAGATCTGACTCTCAGCTTTTAAGAGGAGAGGCTGAAGTTGCATAACTGGTTAGTATTGTCACCGTTACAGTTGCGTTACTAAGGGTCCTACTGTACTGAGCGTTGTACTGATGTCCCAGATAATGTATGGTCTTTGCCTGTTGCCCTGCAAAGGATTGTGGGTGGGTGGGTGCAACCTCAGTGTGAAGGAGAGGGCTACACGGCCACAATTTCATTGCAGAGTAGGAGCATACATTACACCAGCTAATGTAGACCGGGGAGGGTGGGGACCACGTCCTCCCCTGTTTCAGATCATGGGTGGCAATTACATTGGCTTTCACCTCCAGTATGTGAGGTTATCATCTACCTGAGTCTTCACATCACTTGTGTGGGCTGTGAAAGGACGCAAAGGTATATGAGACAAGTAGCCTTGGAAGAGGGAGAGCATCTGGGTTACAAAGAAGCAAGCAGATTGTTACAGAGAAAACAGGAGTCTCCATGCATTTTTCTCAGCAGACACTTCTAACCATTTCACTGCAGCAATAAATCTACCCCGACAAGAACGTATGAACACACTGGTAAAGCCAATGAGCATTTCATGCCTGTGTTCCTAAATACCTATGCACAGGTTTCTACAGGCACCAGTGGGCTCACACCAAGCAGTGAGTCCAGATGAGTAGCCTGCTGCCCACAGCTGCCCGTTGGATTACAGCTAGCGTGGATATTGCTACGCCATTTCTGGGGCATGTGACCGGCCCCTGGCCTCACTTAGCCACTTGCTTGTCTGTAGGTGTACTTACTTATAAAGTAATTGGCATTCTGCATGTAGCCGCTTTCCTCTGAGAGCAGAGCCTAGAATCAAGTGTGTGGGTTTGTGACCAAGTGCAGAGCTGGCACAGAATGGATTTGGTCCTATAAAAGCCAATGGGAGTGACGGCCTCTCCTGACTAGCCCTACAACTGCCTATAAACTCTGGCAAATTTGAGTAGTTGGAGTGATGGGTGTCATCCTAGCGTGTGGATGTAAATTTAGACCTGCTGGCAAGGCTCTCGGCCCAGGCCAAAGGGTACTGACAGTCCTGCGTTTCCTGTATGGTTAGATGGTGCTGTGCTTCACACGGTTTATTATAGCCTGTCCTGCGTGTGTATTCACACGTGTCCTCTGCATTACTCTTTTTTCCTCCAGGCTTATGCAATGATGCTGTCCCTGTCTGAGAACGCTCCCCTCCATACGTCCTCCCAGAACTCTCTGGGTGCTTGGTTGGACATGGCAGGAGCAGCTTCAGAGTCGGGGGCCTTTAACCCCATCAACCACCTCTGAGAGGTCAACAAGGCACTGGCCAGAGTCCAAGCGAGGAGGCGGTGGTGCTGCAATTATCCTAGCAAAAATCCTAGCAAGCAGAAGATGGATGAGAGGGCCTCAGGGAGTCGTCTGGACTTTTGGCTGAGAAGGAAACCTGTCGCATCCGACCTACAAGTCCTGCGTTTTATCTATCCAGAGTTTTCATTTCTAATTTATCAGAATGAACCTCTCCAAAACTGGATAACCCTGATGCAGCCCTAAGATTTCACAGTCTATAGGAATAACATGAGCAAGACACGAATTGCAACAGTGCAATCAAATATTGGCCCCTCTAACATTACAAAACAGTATCACTGAGCCAGTAAAGCCTGCGTATAAATGAAAGCTTGAAACCATTCGGTAGCATATCCTTTCAGTTCAGCTGAATAGTGAAGTAATAAGGAAAGAGAGCCAGGTGTGACCTATCCCTGGTGCAATTCTGACATAGTCACTGGAGTTATACCAGGGAAGGGTAAGTTCAACCCATTTAATTGACCACAAAAAGAATTTGAAGTTCTGTGCTCCCACAGAAATACCGTCCTATCCTTTGTTCCCAACAAAACATATTGGCACAGTGCAAAGCTTCTCGAATGTGAGGCCGCATTGCCTGCAGTCATGATACACCATATGCGGTGTCCCGGTTGAGAAATCTTCAGCCTGGAGCACTGCTGAGGTTGGGGTTATCGATGTATCATGCAAATATGTGGTTCACGGTCATCGGCTGTGCCCTGAATGCCCTTCGGTCTGTGCCTACACTGCAAGGTTGAGTGCTTTCCGTCTCTGCTCGTGCCTGTGAGCCCAAGCTGCTGCTTGGACTTGAAGCATCCAGAGTGTTTCAGAAAAAGCCATGCTCAGCAAGTCTGCCGGTGGGGGGGGCAGCGGCACTCTGCTCTGCGCTGGCCTGAGTGCCCCGTCACTGAGCTGCTGAAAACGCGTGGGCTTTCCCAGTCAGAGAGGTCCCGGGGTAAAGCCTTACCTGGAGAGGTGTAACTGTGTGTGAGAAAGCATGTATGGCGGGCGAGTCTCGCCTTAGGAAGGGCAATTCAGACACATGTGATTTATCTCCCAGGGTTTTTTTAGAGTGACATCCTTTCAGCATTGATAGTATCCGGGAATTGTGGCAGAAATTTCTGACTCGTGCAGTTGTTTTGGTATGCTGGATGGTTGCTTATGCATCGCACACTGCTCTTTGGCCTATAATTTAAGTAGAAAGATTAAAATTCCCTTGCTTCAGCAACCTCAGGGGTACAGCCCTCTATTCAAGCACATACAGCTAAGAATTGAATTGTCTCTCTGACTCTAAAATTGCTCGCAGATAATTTTATGAGTGATTTTAAATCGCGTCAAAGTCTCATCCTCTTTACTGAGACAAAGCAGCCTCCAGAAATACTGTGATGTTTATGCTATTCTACATTGCAGTTACAATCTGCTGTTGGAGCAGTGATTGTGCTGAATTACAGAATAGTCAGGAATGCAGTTAGACCTTGCAAAGGATAACACTGGCTACACAGGTAAAGTTTAGAATGTGTGTCCTGAGAATTTTTGAATTACAGCATCTAAAAATTAGAAGTGCCAAGGACTGGACTGCTGCTACCACTGAGTGAAAACACGTGCCTCTGCATCTCGCCCATTGCAGTTCTGCATCAGCAACCTGCTAGGAGTCTGGAGGCGCTCTGGCAGTCTGGCTACGTAAAGATTGCATTCAAAGCCAGGGAAGTCGAGAGGAACTTTTCCCGTTAATGTCAGCGTATTTTAGTGCTGGGTGTACTTCTAGTAAGTATTTTATCAGGTAATAACTGCTTGCAGAACTGGGTTAATGGCCGATTTCAGAGAAACAGCATGCAGTCGTCAGTATATCTGCCTGTAAATACTTGACACGCATAGCCTCTCTGCCTGCTTGGTATGGAACAGAACAGACGGAGGCTTCTGTGCCAGTCCAGTGTGGAGAAACACAACGGGGAAGCCTCATTCCAGCATGCTAAAACAAAGGAGACAGCTACTCAAATAAAGCGGAGGTTGTGTTAGGAGCGATACCTTTGCAATTCACTCTTTGCACCCAAGAGCACATGTGAGGCTGTTTTTAGATAGCCAGGAGCCTCAGACTGTCCATGGAGGAAAGCATCTAGGGTAACGTTGGTACAGAAGGAACAAAAGGTAAATTAGCAGCACCAGCGTATTTTCCAAGAAAATTTACCCTTCCTTTTTGGTTTTCCACAACACCCTGTGAAAGTGCCCAAGGCTCTGAGACCAACAGTCAGTGTAACCCGAACTGCTTCATCTATTTGCACAAAGCTCTTGGGTAAATGGAGCCCGAGAGCTGACAACGTCAAAAGAAACCAGTCTCTACGAAGGAGATGGGACGTTCCCCTCCCAGCACATCTGCCTCTGCTGCTGCTGCAGTACAGCCCTGCCCAGGCGCTTGGCCTTTAAATTATTCCCACAGGGGCCAACTGAAAATAATAAAAGAATTGTTTCTTTTCCTGATGGAATTTATTTTAATCTGTATATAACTTGTAATTTTTTGCTAATTCTTTTCTTATTTTATTTCTTCCTTAACAGTATTTTTTGCATTAGATATCATTATTGTGAAGAAATAATGTTAATATAAGTATGTAGTGAAGGACCAAAATTGTGTAATTAAGGTTGTATGTTGTATGATTGATAACCAGGGAGTAGGAAGATTTTGTCCATGTGCCAAATGACCCTGATCAACCCTGCTAGTCTTGCTGCCGATTCTCCAGACAATCATCTGTTTTGTTACATTTGCCTTTAAGTGACCGTTGCGTTAGACCAAGGTTTCTATTTATTTCCTTGGCCGGTTGGAAAGCAGCCTCCACCAGAAAGCGGGCAGCCCTCCCCACGTGCCCTTCCACCGAGCGCGGCGAGCCAGGCTCCGCAGGGCGAGCAAAGTGCCGGCTACAGACCCGGGAGCCGTCGGGTGCAGCTGGGGGTGCCGGCAAGCGATGCCACCGTGCCGGCAAGCGATGCCACCGTGCCACGTGTCCCACCGGCAGCCCCTGCTGCCCTCCGGGACTGAGGTGCAGACTCGGGAGCTGGGGGACGTGGTGCTGCAGCCCTGGAGGGAGCAGCCAACAGAGCCATGGGCCAGCGGGCGACTCTGCTGAGGGGATGCGGCACAGCAGAGCTGGTGGCAGCGCTGGGTCCTTGGAGCGGGGCGAGCCAGGCTCCGCAGGGCGAGCAAAGTGCCGGCTACAGACCCGGGAGCCGTCGGGTGCAGCTGACCGTGCCGGCAAGCGATGCCACCGTGCCACGTGTCCCACCGGCAGCCCCTGCTGCCCTCCGGGACTGAGGTGCAGACTCGGGAGCTGGGGGACGTGGTGCTGCAGCCCTGGAGGGAGCAGCCAACAGAGCCATGGGCCAGCGGGCGACTCTGCTGAGGGGATGCGGCACAGCAGAGCTGGTGGCAGCGCTGGGTCCTTGGCGGACTCACTCTTTGCAGCAGCAGGGGTGCACACCCGCACCCTGCCCTGGGAAAGCCTCCGGCTTGCGAGCCCTGACCTGTGCGGCCAGCTGCCGGCTTCGCTCCCCGGCACACGCAGAGAGACTCGTCCAGCAAGCGCTCGCAGGGCCAGGGGCCCGTTGCTGCCAGCACGGCCCGGAGGAGCACTTGGCCGCGATGGGACTGTCCGGCCCTGCAGGTTCCCAGACCCTGCTCCAGGAGAACACGGACACCTAGCCCGGCCTTAAGCATCGGGATAGATCGATTACAGCATTAAAGCCTGAGTTGCAGCTCCGTGGCTCCTGGAGTATCTGCCTGGAGTAAACCGTACATCTGAGCATCTTTCTGATAGGGACTGCAGCACTGTCTGCCTTGTTGGAGCAAGATCTATGGGTAATATTAAGTGTTTGCGTGCTCTGACCCAATGTTTTGTTCATTGTTGAAGCAATCTTTGAAGAGGTCGGCATCACGCTCCTCAGCATGAGGAGGTAACAGAGCAGCTGAAGGAGCAGCAGTGAGCTGGTCTCCAAAATGTGGGCCAAGTACTGAGGAACGCAAATGTTACTGTGGGGATTTATTTGGGGTATCTATGGTCTTCCCTTCAGTATCTCAGCCCTCCTGTCCGTTGCATTGTTCCTTCAGAAGCACGGTTTGTCAGCAGCTCCTAACCCTGCCTGAGCTTGTGCAGCCGCTGTCTCCCTCGCAGGGCTGTTCCGTGCTCCCTGTGGCTCTCCAGGAGCCTGCGGCGTGGTGCTGGCCAGGGACAGGGAGGTACAATCCAGCCAGGGATTAAGGACATGAAAAATATAGTTTTTAAAATCATGAAATGATTTTTTTCTTTTCATATTTCCTCATTCAGTTTTCTTCCTGTTTTCTCTAGCTAGTGTCTCTGTTTGTTGTAAGATCTCCCAACTCCTCTGATTTAGCACTGATTACAAGTTTTAATTTTCCCACAGTTCAATAAACAGAAAGCCTCGCCGAATCTCTATTTATCTTGTAGCTTTCATTCAATTGCACTTGAAATGTGTTGCAACTCATAGCGGATGTTTAGGTTTTGATTTGCTGTTGTAGGCAAAAGCAATCCCTTACTTTGAAGGATGTTTCCCGAGAGGTGCGTGTGTCGAGGAAGGTTCTGCCATCGGAGCGCAGCTTGCTTCCCAGCATTGGCGGTGGGAAGGGCCTGGGTCCCGTGGCTTCGATGGGACGTGGAGCTGCAGTGCTCAAGGCCATCCGACACTGCTAACGCATGGTGCTCGGGAGCCATGATCCTGGTGCGATACAGCGAGGTGTGGGTTGCGGTGATTGGAATATGGCCTGCTGTTTGTTTGAAAGCCAGGGCACCACTCGAGGTGTGATTTAAACCAAGAATATTTGTGTAGGAGCTATTTATTAAAAGCATTTTCACATCTCGTAGCCGTATTGCCACAAACAGCAAGGAGGAGAGAACGGGAGAAGCCCTGTGCATTTTTTGTATGACCAGATAAGGTTGCCAGCCGCTGGCCGTTCCCGGCTGCTCAGCGCTGCTGAAGCGAAGGTGCTCCGAGAAGGGTCCTTGCTTCTCCTGCATGCGACTTTGACCACAGATGAATCTTTCTGCCTGAGCTTGTTAGGGAGGAGAAGATAGGTCTGATGTATGTGCTTTCCCTTTCCCTTTCCCTTGCCTGCTCGGGGTCTGGCAGTCAGTACTGATGCGAATCGCTGTGGCTGATGCAGAAAGCTGGAGGTGCAGCCCGACTGCCGCGGTGCTGAGCGTGCGGGTGCACGGGGTTCTCCCGCGGGACGTGCCGCGCGCATGCGGGTCGGCGGCGCCCGGGTTGCTGTTTGATGCACACGGGTGTTCCTGCTGGGCAGCTGGCTGCTCCGGGTGCATGCCTTTAAAACGTATCCCGTGCCGGCTGGGTCCTGCGCTTCCCAGATGGCAGCAGGAACGAGTAGATGCGCAGGGCTCCACAGGAGCAGCCGAGTGCCAGCAGCAAAGCCAAACCAAACGGGGTGAAACAGCAAAACACAAGGCGAGTTTGCTCAACTGCGTTCCAGGACAAAACACAAAGCTTGGTTTCTCTCTTGCTTAAAACAGACTAGTGGAAGCTTTCGATTTCTCCCTAATCAGCACTTAGACTTTCCATAGACGTTCTTGAAAACGGCTTCTTTCTCACTTCATGCGAAGCATTTCGAAAAGCACTTGCACAATGACATGAACGTGTTTGACTCTAAGCATCAAAGCACTGGATTGTGAGCCCCCCTCCCCTCAGCCGATTTCAATCTACTGACTTACATTCAATTTTTACGTGCTGTATTTTGTGTGTGTGTGTGTGTGGCGGGGGAAGGGGGAGAGCATCATGGTGTAGGAGCCTGCCCGTCTCTGCCCGTTGGAAAACGGGCAGGGAGCGACGCAGTCCGCTCGGATCAGTGCTGGTAACATAAGGGCAAAAACCTCTGCTCCTAGAGGATGGTCAGTAGTGTTTTCACAAAGCCATGAAACTTTTTCTCTGTAGTGTTGAGTGATACTGTGATTAAAGTGTTATTGAATGATTCCAAGATTATTTTTCTCTTTCTTCTGTCATTAATTCTTATTACCACTTTGGAAAAAGAATGAAAAAGAAAAAAAAGGCAGCTTTGATTTCCAAATGTGCAATTCACATGTGAACAAAGTAATTCTGAAAGTAATTCTCAATGTATTTTACATTCTCGTTGCTCTCTTCAAAGCAAGAGATGTTTTGCCCTGATGTCATTTCCAGCCTGCAGAAGATGTAATTTAAAACATATATATATTGTGCTTGCAAGAATGATAAATCTGTGCATCCTATGTCATTCCTTTTCCCATTGTTACAATACAGATATGATTTAGGGTTTTTTTTCTTTAGAACTGTATAGTGTTTTTTTAAATCAATTGTAAATGTCTGGTTTTCATATAATGTTTAAAAAACATTGAGAAAGAGGATGGTGCTTGTTCCATATCATTCTTGATTGTATATTGCTTCTGTTATGTTTATAAGTAAACTGTGCATGACTTGTGTTTAGCAGTCATTATTGTGTCTGTTTGTGAAATTTTTATTAAAAAGAAAAAAATTCCGTAGTGCACTTATTTTGTGTTTAGCAGTCATTATTGTGTCTGTTTGTGAAATTTTTATTAAAAAGAAAAAAATTCCGTAGATGCACTTATTGTATATGTGATTAGATTTTGCGTCCGAGGCTAGAAGCCTTGAACTGCCAAGGAAGAAAAAAAAAAAAGTGTTGGCAGTTATTAATTAATATGAAATCGCTTTGTTGGGAGCATAATGAAATAAAAGATATGAAGTGTAGAAAATAATTAAAAAAGCGATTTTACAAATTTCATTTTGATGCTTGTGATAAAAGACAAATGTACTTGTGTAGAGAAATTCCTTTAAAATAATGAATAGGAAAAGCTGATTTTGAGGTTAATGCTGTAGAATAGGAATGTATACCAAATGTAATCTTTCCGATGCTACAATGAATTTATACATGAGATTGATATGCAATAAACCTGTGTGCTTTTATAAGCGATGGTCCTGTGAGCTTTCTTTCTCGGAGGAACGGTAGAGACACAACATCATGCACGGTAATGGGGTGTTTGGGTGGGTTACTTTCTTCCTTTGCTGAAAGGTAAGTTGTAAAGGCGTGATACGGACAGGCACGCCCAAGAGTGGGAGTGGAATGTAATAGAAATAGGAACTTGTACAGGAGCAGCGCGAGGGCGTTTGACAGGAAGAAACAGGCTGATTTCGGAATTTTTATAGTCTGCAAAAATAACAACTTTTATTCCTCCCCTTCCCCGACGGCTCCTTCAGGTGCAGAAGGAAGCCGGTCCTCCACCGTCTCTGCTGCTTGCAGTGCAGCGCATCCTCCCGGAGAGCCACGAGGGGCTCTGCAGCACTGCCCACCCTCTCTGGTGCCCAGCGTGTTCTTTGATTTTCTGTGATACGAGGGGCTGATTTCCAGGGCAGCAGTGGGGGTGAGCAGGCAGCCCTGGCAGGTGTGGCAGGGCATTCACATTCTCATCTGAGGGCTACGTGGGATGACCGCCTGCACAGTAAGGTACCCAGAGCTGGCAGAATGTTTCCTTGCTGAATAACGTGGTGTAACGCTAACGAGCCCTCACTGCCTCTGCGGTAACTGTGTTTTCTGGTATTTTATGTGTTCAGCTTGTAATACTTCAAAAAAGCTTCAAAAAATTAAATGATGGACACCCGTCCTTGCTGCCGAGGTCTGGAAGGACCAGGTAGTGCTGCTGAGCCGTGCCTGCATCCCGCTGAAGGGATGCACCGATCTCGCTGGGAAGTTTGCACGGGGAAGAGCGAGAACATTCTGGGGTGGGGGAACGGGTTAGGACAAAGAATTAGTGAGCTATCTATAAATGTCGAGAATATTTCCTTTCACAACTACGAGCTGAGACTTAGTAAACTATCTAGTGATAGCGGTCAGATGTTTCAGCGGGGGCCCTGGGAGCAAAAATGACTTGAAAGCAGGGTCTTTGAACTAACAACACGCATTACGAAACTGATGAATGGCCTCCGCTTCAAAAAGTCATTCATCGTGATCAAATGATGGTATCCTACATACAGCATAATAGCCCTTCCCTGGAGTTTGCCATGTAAGGGTTTCAGTCTTAGCTGAACTCTTGAGTAGAAACCCTCTGCCGCTCTGTGACGGCTGGCAACCTTTCTCCTTATTAGCCCCGGAGGGAAAGGAAAAAAAATCTGTCGGATAAGAAAGCTCTGATAATAGAGCGATTGTCAGGCAGGCCTTAGAGAGAAGAGAACAGTGTCTTTGAAAAGAGTATTGCTGACAAGTGGACTTTGTCATCCAGAAAGCACTTGAGATTCACCATAAACCAGTGAGAAAAAGGCTCCTTTTCTTTTTTTTTGGGGGGGGGGGGATCAGAGTGGGGGCAAAAGAGAAGGTCAAGGAAAAATCTGTTCCCAGTAAATACACAGAGCACTGTTGAGCCTGGCCTTACTGGGCAGCTGAGTTACTGGGCGGCTGTCAACAGCCTGACCCTCGGATCCTCTTTCCTCTGGTAGCTGCACCTCCTGACAGTGAGTGTCCTCATACCAAAGCATCCAAAACTGGTGTTTTATGCACCCTGAGGGATAGCCTGTGGTTACGTTTAACCACCGAAGACGTAAGCTGCTACGGCAAGCCTTACACCTGCCTTTGGTAAGAAGCAGTCCCTGGCCTGCTTGAAATAACTGAGTGTCTGTTGCTCGTCAGACCCTGAGGATAGCCGGAGGCGCGGTAGTTTGTCACCCATTAACGCGATGGGAGGACGATGCCAAATAATCCTGTAACCTTCAGTGACCTTGGTGAAGAGGCTTTTGGGAATGGGTGATCCTGAGAGTGTCCAGGGGTTAGGAGAGACGTACCGTGCAAACACCTTCTTGAAGAAATGTCAGGAAGCAGCAAGAAATCATTTTTAGTTAAGTTTAGTCAGGTCTTCGCTCCTGTCAAGTCCTGGACCCCGGGATGGTGCGCAGAAGGTGAGCAGAGCTCTCCCCGACGCCGAGATGCCTGGGGTACCGGCTGCCGGCACCTGGACCCGGCTCTGAGCGGCCCCTGCTCGGGGCGGCGTCAGGGAGCCGGAGCACCCCAGGACACCCGCCCCGGCCCGGCCCTT
>NW_008794753.1:1299387-1315271 GCF_000699145.1 Aptenodytes forsteri | reverse complement strand
CCTGCAGCCTGCAGAGCCCCCGCAGGGCCCGGCTCCTTCGCCTTCTCCCCGGCCGGCTCCCCGCCGGCGCTGGGGAGCGCCTCTTCCGCGGAGGGGGAGCGGGCAGCGCTGGTGAGTAGCCGGAGGCTCTGTCCTCTCGCTGTCCCGGCTGCCGTGGCGTTCCCGGGGGGCCCTTGTGCAAGTGCCGGGCGCGCTCTGGGCAGGGGCAGAGGTGCCAGTGGTGGGATTCGTGCGCGTGTCCCGAGGGATGAATCCCACCGTGCTCACAGGCCGAGCGGCCCTGGCCCCGCAGAGCAGTCCCTCCCCGCGCACAAGCTCTCAGGACAGAGGGTTGGAAGCGCTCGAGTTGCTGCGCTGATGTGAGTCTCAGCACCGTGTGCATGTGGGACTGTGAAGCTCCAGAGATGTGGGTTCAAGGCCCTGCGTAGCGGGTCCAGCCCTCCTTCAGTGGCACCGGAGACCTGGAGGATGTTGTAGCACCCAGTGCCTCTGAAATTGGGCACGCCTGTTTCTTGTTATTAGGGCTAGTGCTTAGGATAGGCTCCATCCTCAGCCAAGATGGGGTTAAGAGTAGAATGTAGTGCCTTTCTCATCTGCAGGACATTTGGCAGACCTCTGGCCAAGAGGCATGTGTCCCCCATCCAAGGACAGGAAAATAAGCAGCATCTTGATCAAATGAGCTTTTGTTGATGGGTCTGTTTTGTCCTTCTGCCAGTCATTGATGCAGGGAAATATGTTCAAGTCTTGGTTTCTGTTTCCTGATCTGTGGCCTTTGAAAAGGAACAGCTTGGAGATGGCGATGGCATGCAATGAGATCTCAGTTGAGAGGAATTAAACCATAGTTTTTCCTCAAATTATGTAATGGGGTAGGCAGTGGGCATAAAACGCTGTGTCAGATGTTTGTTCTGTAGGTGCACGGTACGTGGTGTGGCACAGAAGGAGATGAGTAAGCTTAATCCAAACGAGGAGCTTTAGGGACTCGGGCCGGTGTTTTTGCACACAGTGTGGAGCCGCTCCTCGGAGCGGTTTGGGACAGGTACAGTCTTTGAGGAGCACAGGGCTCGCGGTGAGGTGCCCGCCAGGGTTTTCACAGCATGCCAGCCTGGGGGAGGTGGAAGTCAGGAAGGTAAAGGCTGGCCCTGGTGGCTCAGGCTGGCAGCACCCCTAGTCCCTGAAGGGCACAGAGGTGAGGCAGAGGAGAAGCGGTGCTCGGCGGTGCTCCAGGTGTGCCCCGGCTGCTTGCTCAGGTGCGAGCCTGCCCGGTGCCTGCTGCATGGCCTGGCTGCTCCCCGGCACCTGGCCGCATCCTGCACCGCTCTGCGTGAAGCCAGACATAGGTTTCAGGAGCCACCAGCCCGGCCCCTGTGCACCAGGTGGCCCCAAGAGAGGTGTGTGGGCAGTGAGAGCATCACAAGCGTGTCTGTATGGGCTCTGCCTGCGTACAGCACCCTGGGAAGGTGGAGGCTGGGTCCTGCACTGCCCCGAGGTTCCCCGTGCAAAACAGTACGCTGGCCATGGCCAGCTGCCTTACTGGGAAAAGTCATTCCATCTGTCTGTCTGCCTGTCTGTCTTATGCAGCTTTCTGGTTCCCTGTGCTGCCGTCATGTCTCAGAGTCCCCCTGGCAGCTCTGTGGACGACAAGACCTTTCTCCTGGAGTACCGATGCCACCCCATGCAGCCAGAGCCCCCCAGCCCAACCTCCACCCCCGGGAAGCGTGGCTCTGCCGTGGCGCCCGATGCTGCCTCGCTCTCGGCAATGGGCTCTCCCACCTCGGCTGAGCCCCGCCGCATCGTCCTCAGCACAGACAGCCCAGCCGCACTGAAGGTGGGAACCCAGCAGCTGATCCCCAAAAGCTTGGCTGTCTCCACCAAGATCAAGAACAACCCCTCCCGGCACCAGAGCTTCGGGGCAGCTGGGTCAAGCCGGGAACCCCTGGGTCCTGACCCAAAGCGGGCGTCTGTCCCCAGTCTCTCCCTGGAGGCGGAGGTGGAGGATGACGGTGGGGGGACCCTCAAGCGCAACCTGAGGAACATGTCCTACCGCGTGGCCATGAAGGGTCTGTGTGCGGAGCCGGAGCCGTCGAGCCCCGTCCCCTTGCTGAAACCCATGTCGGAGGAGGGCAGCGCCCTGCCTGCCCGCAGCCCCGGCAGGAACAAGGTGGGTTTTGCACCCGCTGTCACCCAATTGCTCTCGGGCAGGGATCGATCCCCCACTTTCCCTGGTGATGAGCTGCTGCCGGGGGATCTGCAGAGCCTTTTTCCTGCAACTCCTGTCAGTTGCAGAGCTGTGTGAGCCCAGCGTGGAGCTGGCAGGGCTTGCTGAGCCTGGTGACATGACTTGTGCCTTGGGAAGCCTGCATGTCACCAACAGATGCTGTAGGTCCCCGGAGAGCCCGGAAATAGCTGACATGGCTTTTGTGGGGAGTGTAACTGGCTGCTCCGGGGCTCCCGCTTGTCAACAGGCGGCTGCGGGCATGTTTGCAGGGTGGGGTTGGCCGGGTGTGTGGCTCCGAGGTGTCGGTTGGTTGTACACAAACATGGGTGAAGCAGGCCTGGGGAAAAGGAGACTCCAGTGCAGGCAAAGTCCAGGTGTGAGACAGATAGATGTGAAAGGCAGCAGCGTAACTACAGAATGGTTTAGATCGTGACCCCGATAATGCAAGGTGAAAGCTGAGTCACTCTGGTAAGGCAAACAAAAGCTCAGACAAAAATCAGGCTGAAAGAACAGGGTGGTATTTGCTGACTGGCCGCACAGGTAACTTCTTCCCTTTCCTGAAGGAGCTGGATGCTTCCCAGGGCCACAGAAATACAGTAACTGCAGCGTGTTCTCCTCTTCTTCCCCTTGCAGAGAACCTTTGGGCGGAAGCGGGTGCAGAAGCGTGGCGGCTCATTCAAGGACCGTGAGTGCTGCCTCCCGTCTTCCTGAGAGTGCTGGCTCTCTGCCTTGCAGGGCACCGGGGCGCTTCTCAGCGAAGGGAATCCCTAGAAGTCCCTTTGCCACATGTGCTGCTGCTTGTCCCTGGCCTGGGGCAATTGCTTTTGCCTCCGTTTCCCCACCTGCAAGAGGAGCATTGCAACCCTGCTTTCCCACTCCCCGGGGCGTGATGACGCTCAGGCTGCTGCTGTGCTCGCAGCTGGAGCGCTCCCAGCTTTGCTTGCTCTGGGCAAACACGGGAGAGCTGCGTGCAGTGCACTGGCTGTGAGAAGCTGTTGGGAGCCGGAGCTGCTGGTTAATTGGTGCTGTGCAAAGTCCAACCTTGGCGGGGAGGTGCTGGCCCTGGCTCGCCGGCGCTCATGGCAGGGGTCTTGGCTGATGGGGTGAGGCGGTGGTGGTAAGGGAAGCCATGGGCCACAGCTGGGAGAGGCTTCGCTGACCTCTCGCCTTTTCCTCTGCAGAGCCCCGGCTGTATCAGGAAATCCGTGAGAGAGGTCTGAACTCCGTCAGCCATGAGTCAGATGAGGATTTGCTGGAGGAATCCATCCCAGAAGAGCCATCCCCTCCGGATGCCGCTATTGTGGTGCGGAGCTATCGCCCGGCGCAGGTGACCTGGAGCCAGCTCCCGGAGGTAGGGGCAGCAGCCCAGCCCGGAGGGTCCGAAAGGCCCCGCTTGCCCTTGCCGTGGGCTGCTCCTGTGCTTGTGCCATGTTGCAGCACAGCTGTGTGTATTTTAAAAGCTCTCTGAGCTGCTGAACAAACCATGAGTGGATAATTCTGCAGCATTACTCTTTGCAATGGGCTGTTCTGGGACTGTCCAGCCGTGGCTGGGACACGCAGGTTCCTGTCCAGGCTCGTCGCGATGCCGGCGGAGCTGCTGCAGTTGTGCTTGCGAGAGGTTCACCCACAGACGGGGGGAAGGCAGGTGCTCCTGCTGGGTACCTGGGTTTTCCCTGCCGGCCCCTGGGGAGAATAATTTCCTCCTGCGGAGTGGCATCAGCTAAGCTCCGTGGGCTGCGGAGCCGTGGGGCGGCTGGCGGGTTGTGCGGGGCTGGGCAGAGCCCCAGACCGCACTAGAGGGCGTGCAAGGACTGTCGGTCCGCAGCGACAGCGACAGCTAACCCCGGCCTCTCGCCCGCAGGTGCTGGAAGCGGGCATCCTGCAAAAGATATCCCCCGAAGAGCGCAAACGGCAGGAGGTGAGAGGAGCCTTAGACATGCCCGGGAGTGCAACGTGAACGCCGAAGGCAGCAGAGACACGCGTGACTGTGTCCGGGACCTCTGGCACAGGGGTCGGCTCAGAGCAGGGCTGGGTTCAGGCTCGGGTTCAGCTCCTGCATGATGGTTTATGGTGCTGCTGCTTCCAGCAGCTCTGGGACTGGGCAGCGCTGCAAGGGCTCACCCGCACGTCTTGGCAGGGAAGCAGGCAACTCCTTCGGATGCTGATGGGAAATAGCCACTGGAAGGGAAAACATCTTAGGGCTGTGGCTTATTTACGAATGAAAGTCCTAAAACCTGCTGAAGTTATTGGTGTAGGCCAGGCAATGCATCAGATGAGGGAAGGCCGTACTGTTGGAGCAAAGTCATTTCCAGTGGCTTCATGCCAACCGAATGTAAATAAGATATAGCAAGTTTTAATTCACGGCCTCGTTTAGTCAGTAACAATCCTGTTTGTGATGTGACATCTTCACTGCCCTGCTTTTTCAGGCAATGTTTGAGATCATCACTTCTGAGTACTCCTACATGCACAGCCTGAGCATCCTGGTGTGCCACTTCATGAGGTCGGAGGAGCTGAAGGAGACCATGACTCAGATGGAGCACCACCACCTCTTCTCCAACATCAGCGACGTCCTGACGGTCAGCACGAGGCAAGTGGGGGCCATCAGTGTGGGGTTGGGACCAGGCAGGCCCGGAGGCGTGACTCTGGAGCTCTGTTTATTTGCCGTGTAAAAACAACCATCCCATGGATTTGTTGAAGGTTCTAAGACATCCCACCTATTGCCCTTCT
This sequence comes from Aptenodytes forsteri, assembly GCF_000699145.1. Taxonomy (NCBI): domain Eukaryota; kingdom Metazoa; phylum Chordata; class Aves; order Sphenisciformes; family Spheniscidae; genus Aptenodytes; species Aptenodytes forsteri. Next base: position 1,310,329 of record NW_008794753.1, on the reverse strand, counting down.
TCCTAGTGCCTCGTGTCACGGCACGTACCCCTGCAGCGTGCTGCACCAGCTTCCCCGCTGTTACATGCTCAGGACCTGAATGTCTAGTTGGAGGGTCTGTTACCCTGACACCCAGTTTTTTAATAGCTTATAATGGTGGTGCTCAGTCGTGTGGCTGCAATCGGGCACCAAAAGCTGGCTGAACCCTGGTCCCCGCGCCTGGGACACTTCTGTTTGCCTGGAAACTCCTCCTCAGGTGTCCTGGCGCTGCCGTGAAGGTGGTGCCTCCCTTTGCCTCTGGGCTGGTGAGACGGGGCAGGTGGAGCCGGCAGCGCTGCGGCTCAGCCGCCCGGCTCCAGCCTGGCTGCAGCGTGGCTGAAAGCAGGGGCCGGCAAGGCAGGGGTGCGGGGCGGCTGAGCCGCAGCAAGCGGCTACTCGTTCCGAAGCATGGGCGGGGGATCGCTCGGGTGCTGAAACTGAAACTGCGCCTTCAAAGAGCCAGCGTAAGCGTGGCCTTTGCTTCCTGGGAGGTGGGGAGCAAACGCCTTGGGAGCTGGTGCTCGGGGCGGCTGGCGAGCCCTGTCCGTGTGGGAAAGCAGCAGGAGAAGAGCGCAGGCAGGGCTGCGGCAGGCGTGGGAACTGCTGCGGGGGCGTTGAGGGCTTGCAGCTTCCCGCAGCTGGGCAGAAGCGGCCCTGATGGGGCAGAAACGAATCTTCCCTAAAGAAGAAGAGAGCTAAAGAGGAGGAGGGGTCTCGTGCAGGGAATGGAGGAAGCCTACGCACCTGGGGGCCAGGGAGCTTGAGAGCTGCATTCCCCATCTCTGCAGCAGAGCTGCTGGGAGCCACGCTGGAGACGTGGGTGTCTCAGCTGCGCAGAGCTGACCCCGTGCAGAAGGGATCCAGGGCCTTGTCTCCTCTGGGAGAACTGGGGAAAAGTTGCAGTGGGAACATTATTAAACATATATCTGTTCGGTTTGTCCAGCCCTAATGAGTCATGTAGTGAAGTCATTTGAAATTCTCTCCTTAGCTTCTTCGAAGACTTAGAGAAGCGACACCAGGAAAACCTCCTAATTCCTGACATCAGTGACATAGTGGAAGAACATGCCTCGAACCACTTCAATCCTTACGTCAGCTACTGCTCCAATGAAGTCTACCAGCAGAGGACACTTCAGAAGCTGCTGTGAGTACTGCTGTGCACTCAGGCCTTGGGCTTGCAGAGGAGCTGCTTACAAGGGGTCTCTGGGCTACAGGGATGCTAGCTGGCTGCAGACGGGACCGTGACTTGCAGGTGGCTCCCTCAGCCTGTGGTTGCGTCCTTTTCCCTAAGGAAGGCTGTCTCCTTTCTGAGCAGAGTTCAACTTCTAGACCTCAGTGTGTCTGTGTCGGGTGATTAGGACGTGATTTGTGTTGTGCTGTGAGAAGGGTGAGGGACGGGGATAAGTGGGGGTAATGCTACCACATACTGAAGTCAGACAGGTCTTGCCAAGGTCAGAACATGTATGGGATGTGTTAGGGACATCTGCGGAGGCTGTTCATCTCCAGATCATACTGGTGGTACAGGTCAAGTTTGTCTCTGCTGGTGGTACATCTATGGCTTTACCCGCCTTTTGGTGACCTCAACATCTCCAGGTGCTTTTCCATCACCTGCTAACGGATCAGTCCATTTTCCACCCCAGCTGTGTGCTCTGAGCTCAGCAGACTGGCGTTGAGCACCAGAGGCAGTGCCATCGCTGTGCTGCATTTCTCATGCATGGAAAGCTACTGGAAAATCTTGCTAACTGAAGAACAGTGTTAATGGAGATTTCTTGTCCTGTTCCAGAACCACAAACCCCTTATTTAAAGAGACCTTGAAACAAATTGAAAGGAAACCAGAATGTGGAGGCCTGCCAATGATATCATTTCTCATTCTCCCTATGCAGAGAGTAACACGGCTTCCTCTGCTGTTAGATGTAAGTAAGTCACACGGTGGCATTGCTTGGCACCTCTGAAGAGGTGACTGTTATTCTCTTCTTCAGTTTGCTGAGCCCGGGACAGGCTTCTGCTTAGACTTCCATCCCTCTGGGAGCCGAGGCTGGGATGCCTGAGCCTTTATTCAGGATTTAGATCCAGAGCGATCTGCTTCTTGTGGGTGTCAGATGTGCAGCTTAAAGCTTTGTGAATAACGCTTCGCGTCTCAGCGCCATCCACCTGAGTGACATGAGGTTCTTCCATGCTCCGTGCTGTGTCTGAATACCCAGGGTGGGGTGGCACGAGCGTCCTGTTTCATTAATGGTCAGGTGGCCCAGGAAGGGAAAGCAGGTCTTGCACAAGCTTCACTGAAATCCGGGACTTCTGGATCCAGCTGCTCTAAACAGCAAAGCTGATGGACGTGGGATTTCTAGTAACTGCTCCCAGTCTGTAACGAGCTGCAGGGGTGAGGGCCAGGGGGATGCCCGGTGTGCGGGGTGACAGTGATGCTCAGGCACGTATCTGATGTGAAAGCCCCAGCAGAAACCAGATTCTCAGCTACCAGCACTGTTAAACCTTGCTTTGACTGCGTGCCTGTCCTGCTGCCAGGCTGACCGTTGGGAACAGCTCGAGCATGTGTCACATCCTGAAATCCCAGGTTGATGCGCAGTTCTGTGTCTTGCAATATCACTAAAGCGTCTTATCTTGGCATTCTAGACTGTCTGTCAAAAAACAAAAGCATGTACTGCAGCGTATGGAGCTGCCACCAGAGCTCTGAAAGCCATCAGCAAGGTGAGGCCCGGCTGCCAGCTCTCCACCTCTCCTCCTTCCAGCACACCGTTCCGTCACTCTGGCCCTGAGCGTGTCGTTCTGGCCTCTGGTTTTCCTTCTTATGTCGGTTCACTTGAGATTTCTCTGCTCCAAATAACTGCTGGATGTACACATCTTCTCCTTTGCTCACCTTTTTCACCTGATCTTGTTTTTTCCTTTTTCTTGTCATTTTTTCTTCTTTCCTCTTTGGCCCATCTTTTGTCCTTCCCTTCGGTGTCGTCTTCTCCATTAGTGCTCTCCCTTCTCAGAACCTCCCTCGAGGTGATAGCGAGCTGCGACACTTACTTGCCTCGGTTTTTGGAGAATTAGGCAAAAAGCAGTAAACAAAGCAAAGAGAAAGGGTAGAGGAGCAAAGGAACAGTGGGACCAGTGGCACTTGTGAGCTGTGCGCTGTTTGTGCTCCCGTGTCTCATCTGCCTTCCCATCTGGTTGACATTCACACAAGGCGATGCGCCGTGGAGATTACGGCCACCAAAGCGGCGGCGGTGGTTCTTCCTTTTGTCCCCCTAAAGACCGACTCTTGGCAACGCGTTCCTGCTGCTCATGATCTGTCCCGCTCGCTCATCTGGCAGGGGAACAGAATGCACAACCCCCCGGCCGGGCCACGCTGGACCGCCCTTCCCCGGGTTGAAGGGGCATCTGGCAGGGGTGCATCTGCTTGGGAGAGACAACACGAGGGGCCAGGGTGCCACGCAGCTGCCCAGTGTGAAATGTGGCGTTGCTTCACCTGCCTGTGGAAAGCTGCTGTCCTCCCCTCTAACTGTTCAATCGTTCGTCTTCCTGTCTTAACCTCCTCCCTTCAGATGATTAATTCTTTCTCTTGGTATTGCTCCTCGGTGAAGCTTGGTTTTTGGCGCGGTTTCACTTTGGTCCTTCTCCAGGCAGAGGAAACATGCTGTCTCTCTCCTGGAGATCTCTCATGGCAGGAGAACCTCCAGCTGCCTTTCCCCAAACCTGGCTTGAAACCTCTGTCGGGACTTGGCTTCCCTTGTGGTGTTTTTTCTTTTTCTAGCTGGTTAAGAACTGCAATGAGGGAGCTCGTGCTATGGAGAGGACAGAGCAGATGTACACCCTGCAGAAACAGCTGGAATTTGGAAAGAAGAAGGTGAGGACTTGTGGCAGTGGCAGACAAAAAAATCTTCTGGGGTGTGCTGTTAGAGTGGCCCATCCCAGGCGTGGTGGGCCTGTCCTGGGAATCCTTCCAGGAAGCCTTGACCAACTGGAGCATCGCTGCTGCCACAAGCAGCATCGCTACTTCATGCCCAGGGTGACCATTTTTTCCTGCTGTTCTGACTTAAATATAAGTTTCTGGGCACTCGCCCTGCCAGCTTGGAGGGTTCAGCAGAGTAGTCCTGGATAATCCATGCTCCCTCACGACCCCCCACTTTCTCCTCTGCCTCGCTCCGTGCTTTTGCCTGGTGAACGCTGGACTTGCCCCTGACAAGAGGAAGTTCTACCTGGGTGGCTCAGCTGGCAGCGATGTCTGCCCTTGCTGTGTTGTTCCAGACAGACACGGGGCTTCGTCTGCCTGTGAGTGCTGTCAGATGTGGGCAGCTTTCTAAAGGGGTGTAGTAAAGCCTTGACATTGTGCCCCACTGCTGCGGTTCGGGGGGCTGCGTCTCTGGGCGTGCTGGAGCGGGGTGTATGGCTGCTCCGCTTCCCTGCCTGCCTCCTAGAGAGCCTCTGGAAAAGATGTTTAAAAGCGTTTCATGTGTCCATCCCCACTGACCCCAGGGTCCACTGCGAGTTCAAATACAGGTTCTGGACTTGATTTTGCCTGCCGCTTGTGAGACAGGTGGTAAGTCAGACTTTCTCTGGATCCATTTCAGCCTTTCCCGCTGATTTCTGCTTCCCGCTGGCTGCTGAAGCGGGGGGAGCTGTACCTGCTGCTGTCAGAAGAGGTGGGCATCTTCCGCCGAGGTGCCGGCAGGCTCTGCTACCTCTTCTTGTTCAATGACGTCCTGATCATAACCAAGAAGAAGAGGTAAGGCTGGGGGACCCCTTCCTTTCCCTACGTAACAACTAGGGGGATTAAAATCTCAATTTCCCAAGCAGCACGTAGCCTAAGAAATGCTCGAGATTTCCTTGTTTTGACCTTTATTGAAGTGTCCCTTGTTAGTCAGAAGGGAAGCGCCCAGCTCCACAGCCCTTGGCCTTGCTTCTGTTTGTGGGTGGCCGGCAAGTCCGCAGAGCTGTGTCCCACCCCTGGGCATCAGCTCACGTCCTCGCCGTGACAGTCATCTCAGCGATGCCCACTGAACTTCACCCGCCGGGGCTCTAAGCTGGCGCTGGGAGGCAGCTCGGTCCCCGCCGGCAGCATCTGCTCTGTGGCTGCACGCGGCTGAGGTGCTGATACCATCTTTGCCGTAGCGAGGAGAGCTACACTGTCATGAACTATGCCATGCTGGACCAGATCACGGTGGAGAAGATTGAGAACACGGACCCTCCTTCCCCTCCTCCCGGCAAGACCGGGAGTGGTTGCACGGCCCGCGGCCCGGCCGGCAGGCACCTGCTCCGGATAGTGATGGAGAAGGACAGCGAGGGCAGGCGGGAGGAGATTGTGCTGTCGGCGGAGACGCTGTGAGTGGCCCGGTGGGATTTCACAGGGTGCACGTTCTTGCTTGCGGGGTAAACTGGTGCCCTGTAAATCCCCCTGAGGCTTCTGTGAAGCGCCCTTTCCCTCCCCGTGCCTCCTCCCAGAAAGGGGGACCTGTGTGGCCTTCTCCCCTTGCTCTGTTTCCTTCTCTCTCTTAGATTTCCCTTATAATTCCCACATAATGTTTCCCCTGTGCAAATTAAGCAAAGCGGCTGGGCGATGTGTACCACTTGTGAAGTATCTTTACGTTGAATGCTCTGAATGTGATGTTTGTTCAGTCTGACTTCCCTTGAAAGGCTTCATCTTTCCTGCTGGGAATTACCCAGCTACTGCCGGCAACACAGATGCTGTCCTAAGGCTTTCTTTGTAACATGGGCTTTCCCTCTGCCAGGAGTGACCGGGCCCGGTGGATTGCTGCGCTGATGCACAGAGAAAAGGAAAAGCCTGACACCATTCCTAAAGGAGGTACCGGCATGCTGGAGGCCAGGCCTGGCTGCGCAGGGATTAGCGGTTGTGCTAGAGCCTGAGCACTTGCAGGCACGGGTTTTTACCCTGTTCTTACCTGCTCCTGCTGGAGAAGCAGCTGTGTCAATGGAGAGGAGAACTCAGGGTACCACACCTTGCTCGTTAGGAGTTGCCTCCCATTAAGTCGTCAGTCACCATAAACCTTAAATACATTTCTTAAGAGGCACAGTGAAATTCCAGGAATGCCTCAGGCTGTCGGTAAGAAGAGTCCCCTTCCCGTGTGCTTGGAGGGGGCAGCAGGAGAGATGAGGGGCAGGGCCAGGAGGGGAATGGAGCAGGACTTGCTGTGGAGCCCGGGAGGGGTGGGCAGCCAGGCCAGGCTGGAGCAGCTTGCCCAGCCCCAGGGCAGCACTGGGGGGGCACAGCCGAGCAGGTGCCAGCCATGCATGCTGGGCTGCGGCTCCCGGCCGTGCCTTCTCACTGGGTCCCTGCTGTCCGCTGTCCTCTGCAGATCTGAGCCAAGTGGAGATAACCCACGCATACCTGGCTAAACAGGCAGATGAGATTTCCCTGCAGCAGGCTGATGTCGTCCTGGTGTTGGGTGGAGAGGATGGTAAGTGTCAGCGAGTGGGGAGCTGCGGCCGGGGAAGGCTTACCTTAGGCGGAGCTGTGGTGGGGGGAAAAGCTTCAGTGATCCCAGTGAACTGGGATTTTAGCAATTTTCAGAAGCTTCCAGGAAGCCCTAGCCACTGGCAGGGTCCGTGTCGCTGGCTGGTGCTGTGGCCCAGCAGATGACAGTGGGTCCCTGGAGGCTGATGGAAGTGGCACTGCCATGGGCGGCTGCTGCGTTACTTACCAGTGATGCTGTGCACAGGCTGTGGCTGGCAGCCAGCAGCAGAGACCTCAGAAGTGAGAGCAACAACCTCAGAACAGGCAGTAAATCAGAAACCTCCTCCCCTGCAAAGCTTTCCCTGGATGCCTCTAGCTGGCACCTGCGTGAGAAGGGGAGCAGTTGTAGCCCTCTCCTTCCACGCGCATCCCAAGGAGCAGTGGCCTTTCCTCCTTGCATGACCAGCTCTGTTCTTCTCCTAGGCTGGTGCTGGGGTGAGAGGCTGAGGGATGGTGAAAGGGGCTGGTTTCCCCAGTCCTGCGCTCGGCAGATCACCAGCCGCACAGCGGTGGAGTGCAACGTCCGCCGGATGGAGCGGCTGCGGATAGAGACCGACGTGTAGGCTTACAGCCAAGGAAAGATGCCTCTGTCGTGACTTATTTCAGGGGTCTTCAAACCTCTGCGGACTGAGCCCATCGCGAGAAGGGACTGAGAGATCCTTTATTCTTGAATTGTGTTTGTCTTGAGCAGTCACAGGCGGCAGATCTTATCGTTCAGGACCGGTCTTTGTAGTGGCCATGACAGCAGCTAATTGATGGTGAGACCTGGCATCCGAGCGCTCCTGGCCAACACTAGTATTAATGACTTGGAACAGGCTTCAAGAAGCAGCCAAGGTGTTGGCTCAAGTTGAAAAGGCTGCGGCTGTGTTCTGGGCTCTGTGAAGTGGCTCGTGCCACCATCTCGATGCTGCCATCTCTTTCCCTCCTGACGTCTGGGCCATTGCCTGGTGGCAGCGGCTGCACACCTTGTGTGGGAAGACTGGGGCATGGGGAGAGCATACCTGAATCAAGAATTTTTAAGAACTTAAATCTGTATGCTAGGCTTATTCCTTGACCCAATTTTTCCCTCCTGTTTCTTTTTCAGTCTTTCTTTTTTCCCCCTCACAATTATTCTTGGTTCTTTTGAACATAACTGTGACCTCGGCAGGGTGAGGTGGTGCCCACCACCTTTCAGTCACTTGCCAAAATAGCAGATGCCGGAGGCTGGTGCAGTCGGAATTGTTCTCATGGAGTCAGCTCTAGGGCCAGAAAGGGGATGCTCCAGCCAGAGGGAAGCGATTTGCAAGTCCTACCAGACGAGCAAGCCAGGAGCATGAAGAAGAGCAATGCTGCAGCTCCTGGCTGCCTTTCCCGTCTCCCGAGGTGGGCAGGTGGATGTGCCCAGGCAGAAGGTGGGGGGTTCAGTCCCCCTGGAGAGGGACGTAGTCACAGAGGTTCAAACCCCATCCTTCCTGAGGCAGAGCGGTCCCCTCTCCTCCCCTTCTCCCCCAGAATTAGCACCGACAAGTGATTAATGACGAGGGCCGAGGCAGGGTAGTTCTTTTGTCATAGCTGAGCAGTTTGCATCTGGGTTTTTCATGAGTCGAATGTTTAATGCCGTAGGGCCTTTGGGGCGGTGGCAGGAGACGGGGCCGGGCACCTCTGCCGGCTGGTCTGCGATTCTCAGCCGGTCGTACCTCGTGGAGGGGAAACAGCAGCGATGATTTTGAGGTGCGGCAGCTCTGCACACCATCTGGGTTTGGATTCACAGGGGCGGCATTGTTGTAATGTGCCTGTTTTGATTAAACTGTTAAAGGATTAATTGGATTAACAATAAATTCGTGGATCCCAATGAAACGGGTGTTCTCCTTGCCCGAAGTGGAACTGCATGCAATGTCAGCAGCACTGGTCGGTCCCTGTGTTTAAGCTGTCAGTAGTGACGGGTGTCCCTGAGCATCAAGCTCTGTGTCGGATTGACGCCAAGGAGCCAGGTTTCCCCATTACAGGCTCTAAAGAGAAAGCTTCTTACTGACGGCAGCATCTTTCTGGCCTCTGCTTGTTCTCAGCATATGCGCATCTCAGGAACGATCCTTCAGAATAGCTGACTGAAAATCTGCTGTCAGTTGCAGCACATTTCAAGTGTAATTGACTGAGAGAGACCAGAAAAACAGAAATTCAGTGAGGCTTTCTGTTTATTTCTCTTAACTGTGGAAGAATTAGAATTTTTCATCAGTGCTAAATTAGAGGAGATGGGATCCAAAAAGAGAGACACTAGCTGCATGAAAACAGGAAGCAAACAAACTGTATTAAGAAATATGAACAGGAAAAAAAATCATGATATAAAAAAAATAGGTACAGAGTTGCTGCGGTCCCATGCTCAGGTGTACGGTTTACTCCAAGCAGCTGCCAGGAGCCACAGAGCTGCAGCTCAGGCTTTCGTGCCGTAACGGGACAGGACCGATCTATCCCGATGCGTAAGGCTGGGCTAGGTTTCTGTGCTCTCCTGGAGCAGGGCCATCGGGGCTGGGGGCTTCTCTGCACCTCAGTCCTCGCGGGCGGCAGGGGCTGCTGGTGGGACACGCGGCATGGTGGCATCGCTTGCCGGCACCCCCAGCTGCACCCGACGGCTCCCGGGTCTGTAGCCGGCACTTTGCTCGCCCTGCGGAGCCTGGCTCGCCGCGCTCGGTGGAAGGGCACGTGGGGAGGGCTGCCCGCTTTCTGGTGGAGGCTGCTTTCCAACCGGCCAAGGAAATAAATAGAAACCTTGGTCTAACGCAACGGTCACTTAAAGGCAAATGTAACAAAACAGATGATTGTCTGGAGAATCGGCAGCAAGACTAGCAGGGTTGATCAGGGTCATTTGGCACATGGACAAAATCTTCCTACTCCCTGGTTATCAATCATACAACATACAACCTTAATTACACAATTTTGGTCCTTCACTACATACTTATATTAACATTATTTCTTCACAATAATGATATCTAATGCAAAAAATACTGTTAAGGAAGAAATAAAATAAGAAAAGAATTAGCAAAAAATTACAAGTTATATACAGATTAAAATAAATTCCATCAGGAAAAGAAACAATTCTTTTATTATTTTCAGTTGGCCCCTGTGGGAATAATTTAAAGGCCAAGCGCCTGGGCAGGGCTGTACTGCAGCAGCAGCAGAGGCAGATGTGCTGGGAGGGGAACGTCCCATCTCCTTCGTAGAGACTGGTTTCTTTTGACGTTGTCAGCTCTCGGGCTCCATTTACCCAAGAGCTTTGTGCAAATAGATGAAGGGGCCTGGCTCAGGAGGGCTGTTGGTCCAGGAGCCCTGGGCCCTTGCTGGGGCGATGGTGTTCCCCGTTGCTGCAGGTGGCAGCCGAGGCTTTGCCGTGACTCCGCACTCGCTGCCGAGCCAGGAACCGACTGCAGCTGTGCAGCGTCCTGGCTGTTCCTCCTGCCTCCATCCCCTTCCCGGCTCCTGGGTTCAACTGGGATGGAAAAATAATGCAGGGTCCAGGGCTGGGGCGAGAACACTTAAATAGGGATTTGCATTTACCGGACCATGCAAGAGCTTTGTGTCTATCCATGCATTATCTCTGATTATTACACCTAACTTAGGCTTGCTTTTTGGTGGAGCAAACATGGGCAGCTCGAGTGGGCTGACATACGCCTGGTATGAAAAACCAGCTCCTGACCCCCTGCAAAGCTTGTTGAGAGCAGACTGCACTGTCAGCAAGGAAGCCATTGTGTGTCGCTGGAAATATAAACCGGGGGCGCTTGACTCGTGCTGACCTCTCAGCCCGGTTGGGCTGTGGGCACCGGCTCTGCAGAGGCAGTGTGGTAAGCACTACAGCCCAATGTCTTGCCCCTGTGGCAAATGATAATTTACAGCAAAAGACCATGGTAAATTCAAATTGGAAAAAAAAAAAAATTCAAGTGAGGTGGTACTTCTACAGGAGGCGTGATCTCAGGAGAGCTGGGCACGTTCAGCCATCAGTTCTGACAACACCGGTGTACAGCTTCCCATAAATATTGTTGCATGAACACCTATTTTTGGACCATAATTTCAGCCCCCTCCCCAAGCCCAGCACCCGAAAGATGAAGGCCAGCAATTTGCCATGAGCTACCAAAGTCCGCTGTCTGCTGACCAGAATCAATTGCTTCTGAACTGTTCCTTCTGATGTCTGGCCGAGGGCATGCACCGGTGTCAGCGTGTGTGCTCTTGCGGCGTGCCCAGAGGCCAGCCCATGCCACCGTCGTGAACTGGTTACGCTCGGCGCTTCAGCCTCGCTCAGACAACTCCAAAAGCAGCAGCGTAGTCTGTCAGGCAATGATAACCGCTCATGTGGCTTGTAAACAAGTTTGTTAAATAGGTCATTGGCTTCTTCAGGTGGCTGCTTGGTCACACCGAGGGAGCGCTCCCGGCAGCTGCAGGACCTAGTGCTTGACCGGCCGGAGCCCCCCCTGGGGCGGAGGTGGCCCG
>NW_008794753.1:1297445-1299242 GCF_000699145.1 Aptenodytes forsteri | reverse complement strand
TGTGCTGTGCGGGCGTTGGACAGCCTGTGGCTCAGGAGGGGAGATGCTACAGGGCTGACCCACCCGCGCAGCCGCTCTGCTTGGGGGGCAGCAGCCTCCACCCTGCTCCCGGCCAGGGGAAGGCAGGAGCCGGGAGCGCTGTCCCCACCCTGTTCTGTACCCGCAGCCTGGCTCTGTTGCTGCACATTGGAGCAGCATTTTTAGGTTGCTGCCTGCAGCCGTGGTGCGCAATAGGCCACTTGTCGGGGTCTGTTACTGACCTGGGACCAAGGGGGGGTGCTCGGCCAACAGCAGACTAGGCGTACCACCTGCAAAGCAAGTCAGATTGTCCTGCCACCCATCCCCGCAGCATCGCTTGCACAGCACCCATGGAGGAGTCGCTCTGAGCCAACAGGTTCAATCACGGTTTGGGCAAGGTGTGTGTTTTTTCCACCGTGGTCAGTGCACGGATCATTTTGTTCCAGTGTGCCCAGAAAAGAGTGGGCTTTGTGTCCTGGCTTTACCACGGGCACATTTGGGGTCAGACTGCTGAACAGCTTTATTTTCACAGCACTGTCAGCATGCAGCCTGCATTTTCATAAAACCTCCCTCATGGCTGGAGTGACAGTGGAGGGCCTTGAGAAGAGGCAGGTGCTACACTATGTTACTGGTTTTAGTTGATAGTACCACTACCAAAACCAACCCACCAGGGCATGAGCCACGACCCAAGCACGGGTGCTACACCATCCCCCCGCAGCAGTTGCTTTTGCATTAGGCTTCCGCCACCGTGCGCATCCAGTGGTACTCACTGCGGCGCTGCGCCCATACGTTACCTTCCCGACACGTCGGTCCCATGTACCCGTTCAGGCAGAGGCACTGGCCGTTCTGAGCATTACAGTAGGAGTTGCTGGGGGCACACTGGCAGGCCAGGCTGCAGTCCGGGCCGTACTTGGTCGGCCGACAGTCTGGTGAGGGGGCAGAGAGGCACTTTGCTGCAGGTCAGCCTGCTTCTGCAGCTGAGCAGAAACGCTCAGACATTTCCCGCTGTGCCGCAGGCAGAGCCTGCAGTGGAGGCTGAGTGCAAGGTAAGGCAGAGAGCTTTTTGCGTTCCCCCTCCCCCAACAGCCTGCTCTTGAGCCCTGGTGATACAGGACATCAGAGCATCCCAAGGCCGACAAGGTTTTCCTTCTGCATTTGATCTTCAGCCTTTTGACTCTGGTGATCTAAATACAAGGGCACTGGAGGCTAGGGGAGCATTTGCATTCAGATCTGACTACAAATAGAGGCTGGAGAGGTGAGTACCACTGTTTAGATGCCCTCTGACTCTTTGAGGGGACACACACAAAAAAGAAAGCCCCCTTCCATGAGAATTCAGCTCCAACAAGAGGGGGTTTGCATCCATTTTAGGACTGGGCTTCTAGCCTACTGTCAATGCCCCTCTTGCATGGTTCCCTTTCTCACCTTCTCTAGCTGTAGCTCAACTCACCTGAACCGCACTTGGGGCCGGTTTTCCCCGGGGGACACAGGCAGCGCCCCGTGGCTGGGTCGCAGGGCGCATTGCCGACACAGTTGCAGAGCTGCTGGCATCCCTCGCCGTACGTTCCTTCCTTGCAGCCTGTTTTGAGAGGTGTGATACAGCACACATGCTACTAGACTGCGCCTTGGGATCCCGCCTGTTTCTAGGGAAGCGGGAGGAGGACGGGGTACCTGTCTGACAGCGCTCGCCGCGGAGCCCAGCAGGACACTGGCAGCGACCAGTGGCTGGGGCACAACCCGCTCCGCCCTCACAGTCGCAGCGCCCCCCGCCGCCCGCGCCAC
>NW_008794753.1:1249026-1297132 GCF_000699145.1 Aptenodytes forsteri | reverse complement strand
GGGGTGGCCCCCAGCCTGCTCCGTCCTCACAGTCGCAGCGCTCCCGGCAGCCAGCTCCATGGAAGCCTGGGGGACAACCTGGGATGGAGCCGGGTGAAGAGCTCATTAAAGCACGGGTGGGTTGCACTCAGGCTCAGCTGTCGACAGCCTCTGCAGCAAAGCCTCCATCAGCCCACCAGAGAGAAGCAGTGAGCCTTTCTCTCTGAGAAATGCCCAAATGCATGCAGTTGTTCTCAGTGGCCCAGGGCAGGGCTACGAGCTTCCTGCAGCAAGTCTTGGTTGCAGAGCACAGTGTTTCAGCTCCGAAGCGTTTGCTCGGCTACCCAACACTAAGCTGCACAGCGGTGACACGCATGCTGCCTTGGAACGGCACCTCTGTATCCAGTGGTCTCATGCAGAGAACAGAAATTACCTTCTCTGCGACTACTTCGGCTACCTGGGAAGGGTTCGCTGTGAACGTCAGTAAGAAAAGAAGAGCCCATCGGTGCACACAGCCATGTGTGCGACGGTCACACCTTTGTCCTATGGTCCTGCTCTCTGGATGAGCTTTAGAAAACAACCCCCCCTCGCAAAGCTGAAGGTATTTCTGCTGCTGCAACTCACTGTGTTCGCACAGGGGCCCATAGTGGCCTGCAGAGCAGTGGCAGGTTCCCGTCCCCGGGTCACAGGTGGCGTTGTGCAGGCAGGCGCAGCGGAGCTGGCAGTTGGCACCGTACCTTCCCGGCGGGCATTCTGCAGGGAAGATGCAGCGGCAGAGCTGCTCAGCAGCCAGAGAGCCGGCCCCGTTCCTGCACTTCAGAGGGCCGTGACATGATAAGGCAGAACAGGTACAGGTGGGGATAACAGAAACTGGACCCAGTATGAAACAAGCTGAGCGAGCTCCACAGTTACTGGGCCAGTGCAGGACAATGCATCCAAGTCAGGTTTACCTAATTCGCAGGATTTCCCCGTCCATCCGAGCACACATGAACAGGAGCCGTCAGCTGCATCACACAGCCCCCCGTTGCGGCAGGAGCAGGTCTGCTGGCAGCCCACCCCGTACCGGTGCTTCTCACAGCCTGCGGGACAAGAGGAGGTGGCAGTGGGCACGCGGACCACGGTGCAGGAGTGCCCAAGCACAGGCAGAGGTCTCAGGGCAAGGAAATCGGTTCCCTCTCAGGACCTTTTCCAATCCACTGCCTGAAATAACTGCTTGTCCTGATGCACGACCCTGCAGCTAATATTTACCTTGCTCACAGGTGGGACCAGCTCGTCCTGGTGGGCAAATGCAGTCTCCGGTGACGGGGTGACAGGTAGCGCCATCCCCGCAGGAGCACACCCGTGCACAGTCTGTGCCGTAGCGACCAGCAGGACATCCTGGCAGGAGGGAGACCTTGAGCTGCCTTGGTCACGCCAAAGCACAGCTGGCTACATTTGTAGGCTAGAAAGGAAGAACTTTGCAATGGCATGTGAGCAAAGCCATGGGGCACAAGGGGAGGCAGGAGGAGTTTGCAGCCCTGTTGCTAGTGCACAGCGTGACTGGCAGACCAGGAAAAGAGCTTTTAGGTTTCCTTCTGCTGGAGGAGCGAAGCATTTTTAGCAGAGAGACAGCAATGCAGTGATGGCATCATGCAAAGGCTGATGTGTCAGGCCTTTCCTAGTGGAGAAATCATTTTGCCGTAAAACAAATGGAGCAAGAAAATTTTTCTGTGGTTACCTGTTGCTAGTGCACAGCGTGACTGGCAGACCAGGAAAAGAGCTTTTAGGTTTCCTTCTGCTGGAGGAGCGAAGCATTTTTAGCAGGGGGGCCGGCATTGCGTTGTTGGCTTCTTGCAAGGGTTGTTTTTTCGGGCTTTTCTTGTTGAGAAATCATTTTGCCGTAAAACAAATGGAGCAAGAAAATTTTTCCGTGGTTAAGACAGACAGCAAACGAGATCAGCTGCAACTGCATTCCCTCAGCAAGGCTGGCACTATGCACACTAGCCTCTGTACTGAAGAGGGGAGGGCATGGCTGACAGCACAGGTTGTAAAGTGAGACAAGGAGCTCTTTTTCTGCTGATGGGCCAATGCAGGAGTCAGTCACTGTAACTCTTCTCATCTCCTGCAGGGTCAGCAACCCATCTGTGTGCAGGATTTGCACCTACCACCATTCACCTCCTGCTGAGGAAACTCCTGCAAGCTCCCATGTCCCCCGCAGCTGACCCGGGCACTCACCGATACTGCAGTCAGCACCGATGTAGCCAGCTGGGCAGTGGCACATCCCTGTGGTAGTGTCACACAGGCCCCCGTTCTTGCACTTGCATGGCCTTTCGCAGTTATGGCCGTACCACCCAGGGGAGCACTCTGTGGAAAAAAAAAGAAACAATGGCCTCAGTGCCTAAAAAGATGAGAACAAGGTCCAAACACCTTGGAAAAATCCACCACGTGGATTCATACAGCCATTTCAGCAGAGAGGAAGCAGACAGCTCTGCTGGCAGCAGGTTTGTGCCAGGCTGGCACAGTCGATGGGTTTCTGATCCGCTTTGTAGCACAGAGCTGCTCCAAAGCACCTACGGCGCCAAGGGCGTGCAAGTCACATACACGCATCCTTTGGCATGAGCTGATTGTGTCAGATGTGACCCATACATCACAGCCAACACAAGCTCCTGCAAGCCATGCTCAGGTGCCTCTGCCCTCCCAGTGGCACATGCTAAAGCGCAGGAACACGACAGCTGCTCCGAGGTGCCGGCTGTTCAGCAGGAGCCAAAGAAAACCTCAGAAAACACTTTTAAGTAATCTCAAGGCAAACAAGCAAAAACGCCAAGGAGCTTCGGACTGTTCGGAACCTCTCTGCTGAAGATATAGCTGGTAAATAT
The DNA here is from genome assembly GCF_000699145.1 of Aptenodytes forsteri. Taxonomy (NCBI): domain Eukaryota; kingdom Metazoa; phylum Chordata; class Aves; order Sphenisciformes; family Spheniscidae; genus Aptenodytes; species Aptenodytes forsteri. The sequence goes on along the minus strand of NW_008794753.1, from coordinate 1,294,298 downwards.
CCCACAATTCAAAAGAAAAATGGCAAAAAAATGGCCTGAGCGCAGATGAGAATGATGTTTTGTTTACATGAACTCCTACTTGCAAGTTAGTCATTGAGAGACACCGCAGAGGTCAGAGCCTCTCTGTGCACAGGGCGAGGCTTGGACAAGGGAGCAAGAAAACACTTGCCTGGACAGACTCAGTTCCTGAGCTGTAAGAGCTGGACAACGGTTAAGAACAGAATTAAAAAAGACCTTGGCCAAGCCAATGAGGACAAAGGTGACCACGGCAAGAAACTAGGAAAGACAACCTGTCAAAACCTGTGCTTTGAAGCCACTCCAGCGAGCTCGCTGCTCCCTGAGCTGAGGCTTCTCCGGTGGTCAGCCCAGCGCCGTCCCCCACGCCGGGGGGGCAATGGCTTTGAACCAACACCGCCGGCGCTCCCAGCACCATGCATTCAGGACGAAGCGCAGCCTTGGGCAGCAACCTGCAAAGGTCTGTGAAGCAGAAGAGGAATGGAGCGTGGACTCACCCAGCTGGCAGGTGGGACCGTGGAAGCCAGGGGCGCAGATGCACGCCCCGGTGACTGGGTGGCACTCCTGGGTGGCTCCAGCACACTGGCAGATCTGACCGCAGCCCTCACCGAAGGTCCCTGGCAGGCAGGCTGTCAGGAGAGAAGGCACCAAGGCGACTCAGATTTGCTTAGTGGGAGCTGTCCCAGCCCTCTGTGCAAGATGTTTTTTTCCTTTTTATTTTAAACCAGGATTTAGGAAGCCTTTTATGACAGTGAAAGTTCTCTGCCTCCCAAAAAGGAAAGGGAGCCACACGCAAATGGTTCCTTCACTCCAGGAAAGACTCGGATTGAAAAGAAAACTGAGTACTTAAAGGCATTAGATGCCTTTTGCAATGCTAGACCTACCTAGCCTCATATTCTCGCAAGCTTCCATCCTCACACAGACAGACATCGCAAATACACCCCTGTCCCCTGGGTAAGGAATGTGCTCACATGCCTCTGTCTCTTCCAGACTTGCTCATACCCACAGGAGCTCATTTTAATACTGATTTATTGCTAATCCTCTGGATAAATACATAGCTCTGATTTCCCACTTGGCTCCCTGTGCTTTGCTAACATTCTGCGGGCATGCACCCAGCTGCCAAAATGTCAGTTGCTCCTTGGCACAGCTCGCTGTTGGGGTGTGGTTTTTTCTTGTTTTTCTTTTTTTTCCTCGCTATTTTATGTAGCAATTGCTTGACCCATCATGTTCCCAGAGCCTGTCAGCAGAACTGCGAGAGGATCACTCCCTTCTTCGTACATTTTTCACATCCAGCGCCTGTAAAGCCCGGCAGGCAGCCGCACCGGCCGGTGATGTGATCGCAAGGCATTCCCAGGGGACAGGCGCAGCGGCTGGCACAGTTCTTCCCGAACGAACCCGGCAGGCAGGCTGTGGGAAAACAAGCAAGGAGACGTAAGTCTCCTGACTGGATTTCAAGTTATTGTTAATGCCTGAAAGGCATTAGAGACCAAGGGCCAGCTCCTGCCCTCAGCGCCCGGCTGCTGCATGCGGTGCTGAGCCAGGGCCCTGCTGTAGCACCCAGCTGGACAGCGTTTTTTGCAGCAACCCAAGTGCCTCTTTCAGGGCAGGCTGTCAGCTCCTCAAAATGTTTTGCCACAATTTGTAACTCTTATTAAAAACAAAGTTTTTCTCCTTCCCAGACTTCGGAAAGAGCCTGGGTTTCCCCTGAGCCAGGGATGTACCCAGCTGCGTCTGGACGCTGTGCCACCGAAGGGATGCTGTCTCACCTTTCTCACAGCGCCGGCCCCTCCAGCCACGGGGGCAATCGCAAGCGCCAGTAACGTGATGGCACGACACGTTGTCCCCACAGTCGCAGTGCTCTTCACAGCGTGCCCCGAACAGCCCCTCTGGACAAGCTTCAGAGGTGCAAACACAGGAGAGATGACATATTACACAAAAAAGGTGATGTGGGTCTTTTTTCACTGCAGTTTCTGTAGGCACTCACTTCACTTTATTTAAGTCCCTTTCATTCCTGCCAAGCCAGAGCGGTGCTGTGACAAGACCGGTAACATCTGCCAGCCTGCAAAGGTATTATCTCTCTGGCAAGCGGCGCGGCTGGAGCCCCTCTTGCCTTTGGCGCAGTGGTGGTGGGCAGCACCAGCCTGCCAGCGCAAGGACTGCAGTCCCTCTCACCCCGCAGCACGTATGCTGTGGGAAATCGCTGCATGGCCTAGACCTGAACGCATGCCCGCTGCAGGAGCATGAATGTCTCAGCAGCATCACCGGTCAAATCTGCTCAGGTTACACGAGCATGAAGTCTACTGTTGGCGGTCACCTAATTCAGCGTGAAAGTCTCTCTTTAACTGCGCCACATGTTTTTGGAAGTGTTATTCCTGGCACTGTTTAATGACAGTTGGGTGTCAGCACAGTATATTTTAATCACAGCAGCAATTGTTTAGTTTTGCTGCTTCTTCTGTTGTCATAGAAGCACCTGGTTTCTAAAGCAGCTGCAAAGCAAAATGTGTGCAGTACCAGAATTATGCAGAAGTTAGCACTGCAGGCGCAAAATCTATGAACCCAATTTTCACTTCTGCCTCATGAATGAATGCAAAAAAAATCAGTAAGTCCTTGTACAACTGTCCAAACAGGTTGCTTGTCCACGCAAGGGCCAAGTTTGTACACACAGCTGTGGTGAGAGCATGGCTGCACTGTGCACAGCTGGGCAGTTTGAAATACAGCTCTGTGGGAAGCCAAGGAGAGGATTCTAGCTTTTTTTAAAAAAAAAAAATCATATAATTTCTGCATTTGTGGATGGTTTTTTTAATTAATTTATATTGAAAGAAATTATAAAAGTGAACCTGTGGGTGAGCTCAGTGCAAGCAACCGTGGGCAGGGTGAGGCAGGAAAAGTCCCCAGGGTATGATGGCCAGAACCGCAGGGGCACCTGGAGGCCAAAATCTCCAAACAGCCGTCCTTTGTAATCTCCACCCCTGCAGTTTAATGCTGCCTTGTGACGGGGCACCTTGCTGCTTGGGAGTTCTAGGTGTAGGGTTTTGGAAGGATGTGACACGACGCTGGGAGGGGACGATGTGCCTGAGGATGCGGCAGAATCCCGCTGCTCGCCCTCGGCCAGCAAGGTGAGCTGTAGGTTCGACTCCGTGGCCAAGTCTCAGCTGCCAGCCAAACTGTTTACAGCCTCTGTAAGCCGAGACGTTCCCAGACAGGAAACCTGCGAGCACTTTGATGTGGCTGATGGCAGACATAGCTGCAATGGGCAGCCCTCTTATGCCAGACTTCAGCTGACAAGTAATGTCATTGGACTAAGACATGCCTTTTACACCGTAATATAAGGAATATGCCAGGCTGAGGCATCATGACCCCTGAAAGGGAAGAAGCTTGTGGATCTCTTCTTGGTGTGCTGAGACTCGATGAAGTCCCTGTTGCTGCTCTTAGTAAGGCCAGTAGCCTTTTCAACACTTCCTCATAGTAAAGGGATTGCCAGGGTATGTGTTACATTTAAAGATAAGGTGAACACAGAAGCCTGCCGAATGACAGATGTAATTATTTGCTGGGGCTTAGGACTGAAGCCAGGCATTTAGGGTCAGTATAATACAGGGAAGTGTAGAAGAAAGAATGGAAAGGAGTGGGGTGTGGGGTGTGGGATTGCTGCCCTGCCTTGCATCCCTGTTTGGAGCCTGCGGCTTTGCACTGATGTCTGGGGGCCGGTGCCTTCGGAGACCCCATCCCTCTCCCACTGGCAGCGCTGCAGGCTGCTGTGTGGCCTCTGTGTGCACCATCGCTTTTAGGACAGCCCTCAAAGGAAAGCAGAAAGCACAGCGATGGGCAAAACCAGGGCACGCAGCCAGAATCATGGCACCCGCAAGTTCTCTCTGCAGTGCTGAAATCCAAATTTTATGTCTTTGCTCAAAAATCCCCTGGCCCCCTGAAACCCCCCTGTGCAGCACCAGGGCACTGATGCAGCATGCGGTACCTATGGTTAGGACCCCCGTGCCCCACTTACGGCTCTCGCACTTCTCGCCCGTCCACCCAGGCTGGCAGACGCAGTGGCCCTTCTGGCGGTCGCAGAGCCCCCCGTGACGGCACTCGCAGCGCTGCCGGCAGTCTGCCCCATGCTGTCCCTGCACGCACTCTGGGAGGAGGCACAGGGTGAAACACCGCCCTGACACCCACCTTCCCGAACATGCGCTGGGAAGGACCACGAACCCTTGCTCGTGGGCATACACCACCAGCGCCGTGCACGTCACCCCCAGCCTCCGGAGGAAAACGAGTCCGAAGTTGTGCCAGAGCCCGTTTCCCAGTGCTGCCGACGCACCGTTACTCACCCAGCTCGCAGGCCAGCCCCGTCCACCCCTCGGGGCAAGCACAGAGCCCTGTGGCAGGGTCACATGTGCCACCGTTTTGGCAGAGGCAGCGCTGGCGGCAGCTCCTCCCGTAGAAACCTGCCGGGCACGCTGAGGGAAAACCAGGTCAAACATCCGAGTCAGAACACAGGCCCAAAGGCAAACACCACGCCTCTGGTAGCCTGCCAGAGCGATAGGTGGGTGGACTGATACATAAAATGAAGCCATTATCGCTTGCAATGAGGGGCAGGGAGAGGAGCTAACGACACCCTCAGGCTGCTTAGCTGCCCACATAAAGACATCTGGTATTTTAACCTGCTCAGGTAAGAGGCAGTGATGACACAGGGCCCTGGGCGCCTGATCTCTTTAGAGCCTTCTTAGCTCTGGTGGTGGCAAATACACAAAAGAAAAAAGGTTGGGTGAGTTCAGCAGCCAGGAGAGACGCTCAGTTGGTAACCTATGCCTTCGGTCATGAGCTGCAGAACGTCCTCCTCTCCTAGACCCAGATAATGCCAGTGCTTGGCAGAGAAAAAAAGCCATTTAAGCACATGAATAATTATTCTCACGCACAGTTTCACTGAGCTGTGCCTAAAGGCATCGCTGACTTGCTGTCTGAATGCTCAGTGCAGTGGACGATCAAGCCCTTACTCTATGTGCTGCTACGAAACTGCAAGTCAGTGCAATTTCTGGTGCTCTTGGAGAAGGCAAACTCTTGGCTTCTCTCTTTGTGAATGAATCAGGAAGCGCTGCACAGCTAATTATGATCTTACTTGCAATCTTGCCTTGCTATCATACTGTCTCAGCTTTCTGTAGTTGCTACTCCATTGAAAACTCCGACCCACCCAGAGAAATGGCATTTTTAACGCACGCTGGCAGAGGAAGCGGACAGTCTGGGTTTGGAAGCGACCGTAAGGTGTGTTACCTTGCTGGCACGTGGGTCCCGTCCACCCGGCTGCACAGAGACATCGGCCACTGACGTGGTTGCAGGTAGCGTTATTGAAACAGTTGCACGTCTGGCTGCAGTTCTCGCCATACCTGTTCTCCTGGCACGCTTCGTGGGAGCAGAAGCAGGCATAACTGTTAGGCAGCAGGTATGAATTGCATCAGCCAGAATCCTACTAACCATCCCAAATGCACTTGTCTGGGAGAGGAACCAACGCTAGTGCGTGGCTGCTTTGGACGGCTGTGTAAGTTGGTTTTTATGGTGCTATGAGGAAATAACAGCTGTATTCTACAGGTGGCTGACATCCAAACACAGACCCTGTCGTTATCGTCAATGTTACATCATTTTATCTGCTTGGAAACTGTTTTGCTGGATGCCCAAGCCCTCATTACATTCAACAACAGTGTGCTCAGCCTGAGCCCCCCCAGCCCCTCTCCAAAACCAAATACTTCTCTGCCGCACAGAATTAACTTCCATGCAGAGAAAAATCACACATGGGGAACAGACACCTAAACCTTCAAGCTCTACAACCTAGCAGTGTAAGAGGCAGCGAGGGCTCCGGAGTGCCTCGCGGAGGGCTGCTCCTGCCTCGCTCCATCCCATCCCCAGCTGCAGAGGGTGGGCGCCAGGCTGCAGCGACACCTACCCTGGCCGCAGCGGGGGCCGTCCCAGCCGGGGGGGCAGTGGCACTGGCCCGTTGCATGGTCACAGCGGGCACCGTTCAGGCAGTCACAGGCTTCCCGGCACTCCAGCCCATAAAATCCATCCGGACAGGCTGCGGAAAACAAAAGAGAAATCCCCACAAAATGCCTATACAGAGAGCTGGAAATCTCCCAGCAGAGAAGAGGTGCCTCTTGGTGGCCTTTTTTGCCGATATAATGCTGCACCAGTGTGACAGCCACCTGTAATGGCTCTCCCCCTGGCAGGGCAGCAGAATATTGGATGCCTGTCCATTATGGACACTCAAGGTACAGGACAAAGCTGTGGTGCAGCAGGAGAGCAACGGCGCTAGGTTTCTGTCCACCAAGTGACCAAGCAGGTTGGTGCGAGAGCCAGATCCCTGCACCCGGACACCCCTTGGAGAGGCCGCTCCAAGACCCTGTGTGCAACGTGTGTACAAACATGGGCGATCAAGGCAGCTGTGCATTTACTCCTTGTTTACATTTTGTTAGTCTTTTTTTTTTCCCTAGATCTTTTCCCTTCAGAATTAAAACCAGAGACTTAGCAGCTTGCGGACATGCAGCTTTCCCCATCACCATCCCGAAGGATTCTCTTCGCTGTAACGGGATAGCAAAGTCAGACAACAAGTGCAGACCCCGCTGGCAAGGAGACCGTGGTCCATGGGAGCCGCTGACAGTGCTGGGTCCCCATGCGAAGGTACTTACCATGCTCACAGAAGGTTCCTCGCCAGCCCGGGCTGCAAGTACAGGCCCCGCTAACGTGGTCACAGGCAGCCCCGTTGTCACACTGACACCGGTGCCGACAGCTCAGCCCAAACCATCCTTCCGGGCACTCTAGCAAGCAGAAGCAAATGAGACTGAGGAGCCTGTCCTTTCCTGGCGTTCCCAGGAAGCTATGCTAAGGCAGGAGCTCAGGCTCTGAATGGAAATAACAGTATCTGGCAGCTGCTTTTTTATAACGACTAGTGGGCTCTACCCTACCCCTTACGGATGTGTACCCAGGTCACCCAACCACCCTCAGGACAGGACTGGCAACATCACAGAGCATGGGGATTGAACTTCTGTGATTGAACCAAAGACGCACTGATGGAGAAATCTGCACCACGGCTTCCCCCGCTACCTTTACAGGGAGAAGGCAGAAGCCTCCTGGACTGCCTGTCTGATGCCTTTCCCCTGGAAAACAAATCTATAGTATTTGGCTCGACTTAAAGGTGAACAGGGCAGCCTGCTGGCAGCACTCACTCTTTTCGCAGCGGCTGCCCGTGTAGCCAGCTTCACAGATGCACTGCCCTGTCTCTGCGCTGCAGCTCCCATCGCTGTTGCTGCAGTTGCAGGTGTGAGCACAGTCAGGGCCCCAGCGACCTGCATCGCAGGCTGAAACACAGGAGGGAACGGACCCTTAATGGCGTGGGCTCCACTTGCTCAGCTTCTCCAGTGGGCAATGGCGTGGGCACAGCACTGCCTCCTCCTCGGGGTGTTATTTCCATTGATTACAACTGCTCACTTGGGCAGAAGGACAAACACAGCTGTAGGTCCCCAGAAAACCCAGTGGGACAGTGAGAGCGGCTGCTACGTTAGCACATATTTGATGTGAATTCATTCTGCAAGCAAGCCCACTACAGAAAGGCAAGTGGCACCCGGCAGCACTGGCAGGACAGAGCAGAGAAACCTAAAGGATTTCAGAGAGAGATTTTTTTCTGGCAGAGGCACAGCATGAAGATGACAATGAAGCAAATGACAGTGTAGCTTTGCACAGGTCAGTGTCTTCTAGGAGCAATGGATAATAACAGCAGGTACAATACCTCTCTGACAGTTATACCCCGTCCAGCCAGGTGCGCAGCTGCACGTCCCCGTCACAGGATGGCAATGTCCATCGTTCCCACAGCTGCAGCTCAGCTGGCAGTCTGGGCCAAACCAGCCAGGCGGACACACTGCCAATGCAGACACGTATTAACTGCAAACAGCTGCTGGAACACCGCAGCAAGGGCTTTCCTCCTGACAGACCCGATGGGTACGGCAGTGTGCTTCTGCGGAGCTGCCACGAGCACTGACGCTCCTTGTCTGAGCGTGGGTGCTCAGCTCTGGGCCAAACAAGCTGAGGGGCTTAGGGTTTTACATCCCTTTCTACTGATGCAAAAGTTACCACTGTGAAGATAGGACTAGAGGGACTTCAAGGGAAGAACCCAGCCCATGCCCCAAAGTGTGAGGCAACGGAGGCGTACACGGTGCTAAGCCCTGCTCTGATGAGTGCGGTGGTGCCTGGTCGATAGCTGGATGCTCTGCTCACTACAGCAGGTACTCCAGGTCAACCTACATAACCCTCATTCCAGCTGGAGACAGCCCTTCAGGCATGAGGGCAGATAGCACTCACCGTCCTGGCAGCGACGGCCAGTATAGCCGGGGGGACACAGGCAGGCTCCCATGGCGGGATCGCAGCTGGCGTTGTTCGCACACTCAGGACATATCTCCTGGCAGCCCAGTCCCCAGCGACCGTCAGGGCAAGCTGGAGCACGGGCAGAGAGAGGACACACAAGCATCAGGATTACAGCCAAGGTGTAAGAGGGAAATGTCTGTTTTCTGGTGCATGGCAATGGGTCCCCTTTCTCGTTCATGTCCGTGCTTCATGCAAAACATGGACTTTTGTTTGGCAATACATGGCTACTAGCAAGGACAACATTGCTTTGTTTTATAAACGACGTGTGAGCCCTTGGTAAGTGCTATTCTGATCTCGCTCCAGTACTTTCATGTAAATTTTGGATTTGCATCTACTTGTGGGGAGCTACAAGGGCTCCTTGCTAGGAAATGGTGTTCCTGGCCAAGGGTCTTCGCAGCTGCTGTCACACTACTGGACAGCACGTTAGTCAGCATTCCCAGATCTGCTTTTAGTTGCAAAGGAGAAGCAAAAGACTAAGAACTGATAACACTGGGGTAAGAATCCTTGTTTAACTGCTCCTAAGCTGCTCCAGGGCCTGGAAAAAAGTCAGTTCAAAATGTATGCTAAGCACTGTGCATGTGTGGTTTTATTGCTCAAACTATTAGGAGCAGGACATCTATATATATATATATATTACTAATATCTTCCATCTGCTGCAATACTGTATAATCATGTAAAAGTTTTTAATTTAGGATTCTCTAGTTTTCCAACAGTTAAAGAGTAATATGGCGAAGGCGATTAAAAATACACATCAGTAAAGGAAGAATCCTTTCCTGTGTTAATGACTGCAACAACCAAAAATATCTTCATCTTTTTTTACTGTTTATGTTGTTTACTTCCTTGTACTTCGCTCAGCTTCAACAACAGAGCTAAGCTAGCTGGGGCTATTGTTTAAGACTTACCATCAAAAGCTGCATTTTTTTCTAATTTTCCATGAAGATGATTCTAATTGCACTAGCTGTTTTTAAAACTAATTTTGGCAAAAGAAAAGTAACAGCTATACGCCTAAATCCCTACCTCGGTGCATTGGCTCCTGTTGCCTCCTCACCTTGGCCGCAGTCGTGTCCTGTCCAGCCTGGCAGGCAGAAGCACTGCCCCGTGGTCCTGTCGCAGGGCGCTCCCCCACAGGAGCAGGACCGCCGGCAGCCCGCCCCGAACTTCCCCTCCGGGCACTCTGCGTCGAAAACAGCAGTGTGAAAACTGCCCCCTCCTGAGATGCCTTTTCCAAGAGCGTATTACCGATCAGACCCCGCGCACCAAAGGAGCCTCTGGCTCTGCGAGGAAAAGCCCATCTGTGAGAGGTTCCCATGCTGCAGAGGAAGACCGCGCTCGTGGGCCTGGGTGTGACCGCTCTGTTATCCACACCGGTCACCTGCAGCGGGGGCCTCTAGCATTTCACACCACTACCTTGATTTGTCTGTTCGAGTATCACTTTTCTGTTGTTGCTTGTACTTTCAACAAGTTTTTCTTCACAGGGGAGCGACTGATCACATGCCCAACAGCTGAGGCCAAACCAGTCTCCAAACTGTGAAGACAACTCTGCAAAATAACCCATTCCCTCGCCGCTGCACCCCTGCAGGGCTGGGCCCCGGTCAGCAGCCGCAGCCAGCCCTACTGCAGCACCACTCCAGGCTCCGACGGCATGGCAAATGGGTCAGGAAAGATGCGCTTTCGCTCAGCCTCCGAGACACACGTGCTCATCCCATGGGCAGTGACCCGAGCCACCCTGCTCTCTCTGTGCTAGGGTGCAGAACACTGGGTTCACAGCCCCCAAACCCGTACCCACCCTTGACTTTTATAAGATGCTGTGAGGGCTTTTTACTGCCCTGGCTGAATGCCTCCGGAATCTGGAAGCCAGGCTTTTAAGAAGCACCAAGGTTTGCAGCAGGTACATTGATGTAAAGCAATAAAGAAGGAGCATCCTCATCCACAGGAGGAGTAAGTGCTTTTCCTTCCCTCTGCTCTGAATGCCAGGGTGGTACTGCTGATACCAGAAAGCTCGGTTTGCTCTTTGTACCCCGTGACACAATTTAGCAGCCAGCTAATTATGTGCAGACTGAGGGCCTTGGACCCAAAGATCCTTAAATGTTATTTGAGTCTCCCAAAAAAGCTCCGTGCTTGCAGTCCTTTTTGTTCACCGAAGCCAATGTCTCCTAAGGCTTCGGCAGATGCAAACACACCAGCATTCACAAATGACGGAGGAAAAGCACACCAGTGTGTAGATTTTAAGTGACACAGTGGAGTTTTTGTTATTCCTCCTCTTTGCTAATTGATGGCAGATGTTTGTCTTCACCCTTTAATAATTTCCAGATCCGAACAACAGCCAAGAGCCTACTATTTCTATACAAATATTTGTGTTATTTCCTGTGACTCCCCCCTACAGGCTTGAGCTCCTTTCTTATTCTTTTTAAAAATATGCCGACCGAAAGCGCCCAGCCTGCCGAGGCGCCGCGTGGCTCTGGAGGCAGCAGCGTCCCACCGCGTGGGGGGGCTCCGGGGCTACCGGGACCCCTGCGAGGGGGCACAAGCCCTGCAAAAGCTGCTCACATCTCTCCTCCTAACGCCATTTAGCTCTGTTAGCACTTGCTTGCATTGGAACTTTTTGTGACCATCTGCAGCTTTTGTTCTGACCAACAGACCAGCTATGGTCCATCAGTTGTGGTGTTATGCAAGATAATCATGTGCTAGCAGCTTAATTAGGTTAATAGTTATAACTTCTGGGTTGGGTGTGGATGCAGTGCTTGGTTAAACATAAGTTAGTGCAGAAACTCCCGGACGCTTGAATCAAAATTCAGATGCTGACCACCACAAGCCTCTTAATGCAGTGTGTCTTCCCTTAATGCAGTGTGTCTTCAAGTGTGGACTTCAAGAGTTCGACTTTTTGCATTTTCTGTTGGATCCGACCAGCTGAAGTGTGATTCAGAAGGAGGCAACCTCACAGGAGGAGGAGGTTGGCTTTTCAATCATTGATCAGCTCTGAGGCTGGCAGAAGTTACTATTTCCCAAGAACTGTGTTCATGTATTGTAATCATCACCTCGTGCCAATGGCTCACTGCCATTAGGTTCACTCAAAACACCTTTGTTTAAAGAAAGTCAAGCTCTCTGACACCCCGACTGTCTCCCAGGATCTTGAAAAGCTGCACCCTCAGAGCTTGAGGGTTACACTGCACACACAGAGCTGTGCAGTTTAGTTACCGTACTGTCAACTGGCCCTTTAGGTGAAGAGCAGAAAACTGTTCTGGGAGGTTCATACAGAGGCAGAAGTTTAAATCCTAATGTAAATGAAATATAAAATTTTCTTTTCCACTTGAAGATCAAATAGAGTTTCAATATAAAATAGAGAATAGAGTGGAAAATATGACACCATTCTGTTGGGCACTGATTGCCTGGAAGTAAAAAGACATCAAAGGAGGGGAAAAGATAACTAGATATCTATCACCTTCATCTACAAAAGCAAAGATGCCCAAGTGGCAGGATAAAGTGAGACCTTGTTCTCCTTTTCTGAATAAGACTTATTATGCATGAGAAACCCTGCTCTCCCGCTTTAAAGAGATTGCAGTGTTTTACAAAGACGTGCAAACGGCAGCTCTTGTGTCCTCTAAAGCCATTTCAACTTTTCACTCATTAGATCAACTGCAGTGGGCTAGGGGGTCTGAGAGAAGGGGAGGAATTCTGGAAGTCCTTTCATGTTGTTTTGTGAAGAAAAAGTTTGTATGCGTGAGGAATTGTGAGTTTACAGCAGGCTTAGAGGTGCCTTGCAGGGCCCCTGCCTTACCTTGATCACAGTTCTCCCCATGGTAGCCCTGGGGACACTCTTTCCAGCACTCTCCGGTGACATGGTCGCAAGACACTTCTGAAGAGCAGCTACATTTCTTCTTGCAGCCATCCCCGTAGTAGCCAGGGTCACAGTCTATTAACAATCATCATTAAAAAGAAAGAACATCTGGCATTACTCGACTGACCCTGGAAAAGCAGGGTTCGCAGTGATGGGCACTGGCCAGCACCCTCCCGAGCCGACGGCTGGGCGCAGCAGGCTGGACGAGCTCCCCCATCCACATTTACGGGCACTCCCACCCGGCTGTGCAGGTTCTGCGTGCTAACTTAACGTGACTGAGTCTGACAGCAAGTTTTGTTCCTAATCTAAATAACAAGAGCTGAGGCAGTCTTAGGAGGGTGGAAAGTGAGCTGAGCTTTTCTCCAAGAAAATCAGTTAGGGGGAAAGAGGCTGCGGGAGGAGAAAGGGGGATGCTCTGTGAACACTTCTTGGCAACTCACTCGTCTCGCAGTGCTTGCCGCGGTAGCCGGGTTTGCATCGGCAGGAGCCGTCCCTCTTGTCGCAGTCCTGCGTGTTCTGCTGCACACAGCGGCATTCTTCGGAGCACCCGGGGCCAAACGCCCACTTTGGGCAAACTGGATGCAGAAGGAAAGAGCTGGTCATTGACCCGCGAGGCCAAATGATGCAGGGCAAGGGACAGAAACTTTGCCACCCAGCGCTGGCCCTTCCCAGGGATGGTACCTAGAAAGGCTGTAATCTAAGACTAACATATATCATAAAAAAGATGAGGACAAGCATACCTAAATGGCAGTACCGTCCGTATAAGCCAGGATCGCACAGACAGGCTCCGTAAATCCGATGGCAATGACCCTGGTTGGCACAGTTGCACTTTTTCCTGCATTGTTTCCCAAAAAATCCTTTAGGGCACCCTAGTAATAGAGAGAGATTTTTCTGGGAAGATGAGCCAATTTCGGCCTGTCATTTTATTTCCAGCAGACCACAGGAAAAACATACCAAAACCAAAGCTATATAACATCAGAAATGAACCTAGGCAAAGGATGCAGCAAGTGTTGAAAAGAAGGCTGGCTTGTTTTCTGACCAGAAATGTGCTTGTGTCTCTACACAATAAGGTAATGATAAGAGCGATCGGATTCCCTGCATCAGCTCAAAAATCAGATTGCTTCAGCAGGCGGCACTCCTGTCCATGCACAGTGCATTTCACTTGCTGCCACTCTCCAGCCGTACGAGGTGCCTCGAGGACACCCAGCAGCTCTGCACCCCGCTGTGCTAGAAATCTACCCTGCAGGGCTCTGACAAGCCAAGTTTTTCATACGTGAGGAAGTAATCCATGAGGCTGTTCCTACTGATAAATAACAGTGATATTTGCATTATTAAGGGAATAAAATTATTGTTCTTTCTCTGTTGTGCTAAAGACCTCAATATTAGAAGCACATGGCAGACAGACTGTGTCAGCAGAAAGCCCCAGCCAGCATCTGTCCAGGCAGCACATGCCTTCTCCCGTATGATAAGAATAGCAGACAGTTTAAGCAGAGGAAATGCCACCCTGGGACAACAGATCAGTTCTTCATTGTTCATTTTAATCTTACCTTCCTGTTTTTTCTCTGTACCCCTCAATCACCTCCTTCTTACAGAAAGAAAAGGTCGGGGTATCTCTTGCATTCATTTACATTCTGCTTCGGTCTCCTCCTTCAGTAATAGTTCCCAGATGCTCCTAACCATTTGTCTAAGTAATTTTGTCTGAATCTCTTATTGTCTCACTCTTTCTGTGTTTTTAGATTATGTCCCCCAGTTTTTAAGTCTCTGGGAGAGGAAATACCTACCAACAGCAAGTGACACCTCCTTTTGCAGTACTTTGGGTAACTACCGTTGTCACAACTTTTCAATGCTTTGGTTTTTCTTCAGCGGAAAATACTTCCATGGGTCTGTAAATTTACCATTGGACATCCATTTTTGACATTCTTTTCTGTGTCTGCCACTGAATGTCCAGTGGAATATAGATGGCTGCCCATGTCACTGCTGAGTAGCAAACAGGGACTGCAAAGATCTTCCAGTGCAAAGACAGGACATACTACCTGGAGCACTGTTTTGTGGGGTGAAGAATCCCCTTTACCATCTTTTCCTTATTAAAATGACATTTTTCCACACAAGGCTAGGTGACCCACCAAGTCAGACAGAGCAGGGATGTGTTAGAGCCACTCACACTGGGATGGGTCAACAAAGCAGTTGAAAGATGGTTTCAGTGACCAGCTACAAAGGGAACAGTGTAAGGTATTCTGTGGAAAGCATTTTACGGCTTCAGAGGAGCACAACTGGAACATCAAAGTGTGGCATCAGAGATGGCTGCAATAGCCATTTATCAATTATGGCAAATGCTCTACTAACACGTTAAGAGAAACAGAAAGGAGCTACCTCCGCAGGCCAGGGAACATCACTCGCAACTTGCTATTGCTATTTCCTTATAGGAAAACGTTTTAGGGAGAAAAGGAAACTGTAAGGGAGGCCTCAGTGGTCTGTGCTTGATTTCAGGGCCCTGTAAAGGTGCCGTCCTGCCTTTTCGCAGTGAGGCGAGACATCCCGCACCCTGCCAGGTCCCGCACCTTGCTGAGGGCTGTGGCGAAGCGGGCGACCGAGAGCCGCAGGCTTACCGTCCTGGCAGAGCTCGCCAGCCACCCCGGGCGGGCAGCGGCAGGTGCCCGTGGGGGCGGGCCGCGGCGGTTGCCCGTGGCGGGGTCGCAGGTGCCGCCGTTCTGGCAGCGGCAGGCCAGGTTGCAGTTCCTCCCGAAGGTGCCGGCCGGGCAAGCTGGGGCGAGAGAGAGAGAGGCGAGGCTCAGCCGGCTGCCACAGCCCCGCGCACAGCCGCGGCCTCCGTGCATCCCGGAGCAGGGACGAGAAGAGCTTTCTCGCCCGCTGCCCTCCAGCATCACTCACTCTGGTTACAGAGGATGCCGGTCCAGCCTGCTGGACAGTCGCAGCCGGTCTCCTCTGCATTGCACGTGCCTCCATTTTGGCAGTCCTCACAGGTCAGGCTGCAGTCGGGGCCGAACGTGTGCTCCAGGCAGACTGCAACGAGAGGTGCTGTGAGTGAAAAGCCTTCCCCAAGGCTGCCTCAGCATCTCGGAGAGTTTGGGCCAAGAAACCCCCTGTGTGCAGGCTGCGGCAAAGCTAAATGCATCTGTGTTGTAACACAGGTTCTGTGTACATAGGAAAGGTACTCAACAAGTCTTGTGGGTACGCTCACCAAACACAAATAAACCCAACACATGTGATTAATTCTGAGGGCCTCCAAGCAAAGTGTGCCATTTACCGGTGCTGCAAAATGCCCACCAAACTTTTCTGAAAGTGTGTGCTCTCCTCTTGCTTCCATCTCTTCCTCCTCTTCTTCATAGTCATCATTAAAGAGCTGGGTAAATTCATCTCTCAGGATTGCAACATGAGGGATTGGGCGGATAACAGGGTGCCGACCATCCAGAGCTTCCACAGGGTCCTCTATAGCTGGGGAAGCAGTCACGGAGATGACAATGTCAAAGTGGCAAAAGAGACAAGATCTCTAAAAGGTGAATAGTAGGACAGAACCTCTGTAATAAGAAAGGGAAACCAGAAATATCTGTACAGGGTTGGTGCATCTGATTTGACACGGTTTGCACCACTGATCTCTCTCTACATTGACACCTCTAAAATTTTTGCAATTTGTTTGCTTGTTTGTTTTGGCTAGAACGGGCATGGACCAGCTAAGTGACTTCAAAATGTATGGGACAAACTTTGATCTTAACCTCGACACACAGCTCTGGCTTCTCAGGTAACTGAGCTCCCACTCACCCCATCACCTTCGCCCTGCTGTTTTTCTGACCAGAGCCACTCAGCTTCTTTTCAGGTAAGTTAATTCTTTTCTGGAAAATTAAAGAAGACTGCCCATCCAACAAAATCAAGCAATGCATTTCAGCTTGATTCTCCTTTTGGAAAGAGTATCTGTCAGCTACAGCTACAGGTTTCCTTCCCTTGCAGGGTAGGCAAGGGTTAAAAGCCAGGCAATCAAGCTAAGCACAGGCACACTTGGGAGCCAGGGCAGGGGCTGGCAGAGCCTATAAAAGCCACCGGCCAGAGGAGACTCAGGCATTTTGCTGGAGTAGGGAGGTGGTAAGTGCTGCTCTTCTGGGTCCAGACCTCAGAAAGCCTTTCCAGGGACCTGGGCAATGCTGCTGGGGGTCATTAGATAAAGCAAGTTGGGTGCTGGCTGCCCTACTGAGCGAGTAAGTTGGGTAACACTGTGTTTGGTGGTGGGATAAAGACACTACTGCTTAAAAAAAAAAATCCATTATTTCTTATAACGAAAAACTGTAGAGGCTGGTGACTGTGGTTCTGGTTCTTTGGTTAATGTGGAGTCATCACTGCAGACTACTGTAAGCGTAGCTGTGCCAAAATCCCCTACATTTCTTTGGAAAGTGCTGTGTAACATGGCTGAAATAGGACTGGTCTGGTCAGGGGAAAGCTTTCCACTGGTGGTGTCAGTCATTTCCACTGCTTAATAGCAATAACTGCTGTGAAAAAACTGGAAAAGGTCCTGTGCAGGGCTAATGAGCTCCAGCCTGCGCTGGTCCTGGCTCAGCTGGGTTCTGTGCGGGGGAGGCTATGCCAGGGGAGAGCAGGGCGAGGGGCAGGTAGCCTGCTGCTCAACTGTGCGGCGGCACAGACGTTGCACTTACCGATGCAGCTCCTTCGGTCTTCATCCAGTTTGTATCCAATCTCACAGCCACACTGGAAAGACCCTAGCTGGTTCTGGCACGTGTGTTCACATCCACCGTTATTTGAAGAGCACTCATCCACATCTAGAAAACATGGGATACTCCAGTGTAATGGGAGCAGGCCCTCTGTACAGGACAGGGGCCCAGATACGTTTCTGTCCACAGATCGGCAAGTAGGCTGATGGCATCCTCTCTGGTAGTTATGTGAAGCCATCTGACTCTCAAAACTGAGACTACCCAAGTGATTCAGAGAGCCCTGGGTTTCAAAATACCATGTGCTAGGTTTCGGCTCACATCTGTTGCTATTTGTGTAGAAACAGGTGGGTAAACTTGGAGTTTCACCTGTGAAATGTTATTGGAGAGCTCTGGTAGTGAGAACAACTCATTAGGAGGAAAAAAGCCCCGAATTCTTTATGGTAAGAAGCTGACTCATCAGAGAGCTGACAGGAAAACTGCTATGAGTTGGGAGAAACTGGAAGAAATGCCTGGCTGTTCACAACCAGGTAGGACAATTTCTTGTTCTCTTTATTAAAAGCTTGCGTTAGTCGCTGTCTTAGCTGTATTTTATACAGACACTTTTATTTGCCTATATCTCTTGGGTGAAAATGATGGGCAATAATGGCCTCTGGGGTTGAACATAAAATGATTTCTGTGAATTAATGGAGTCAGGCCTGGACCAACTTGCTTTGAGATATCCTGATTTGAATACAGTGTGTTCAAAAGCCCCATTGCTACCCTTCAGTTGTGCCAGACTAGTGTATAGGTTAGAATAGCTGAGTGCTATTAGAGTTAGAATAGCTCACTTAGCAGTGAGCAAACTGAGGAGGCTGACAAAATACAGAAAACCAGAATTAGAGGAACCTGCTCCGTGTGTGTCTCTTGCCATGCTGCGAGGCTGAGGGCTGCAGCATTGCTGGTTTACTTGCAGGAGTCCGGCTAGATGTTTCTGCTTACCATCGCACCCACAGCCATCTGTGCTGAGCCTGTATCCAGCATAGCAGGCGCACTCGTAGCCTCCAGAATAATTGTAACAATCTTGTTGACAACAGTGAGGACCATTGTCACATTCATTGATATCTAAATAAAAAACAAAGGGCACTGGATGTTAATACACATCTAGCTCTGCAGTGGTGACAGGACTTGTTAAAATTGCTCTGTGACTGGTTCTGGTAAGCTTTTACTGATCTGACTGCCAAATGCTGAGCTATTCTTGCTTTCCTCTGAAATAAGTCAGCTTTATGTTAACGGATCATCCTTGGCAATGTTCTCCCCAGCCAAGGGAGGAATCCTGAATCCTAGAGGCCTGTGGGAAGTTAACTGTGATTTTCAGTTCGAGATTGTTCTTAAAGGTTCTGTGTGCTTAGGAATAGGGGGTGATTCCAACTGTAACACTGACTCTTGCTTTTGGATTTACCCTGTTACAAATACTGATGTTGAGTACAGAGACAGGTGAGAACTGCATGGTTCCTTCAAACTGTCTCAAAGTGAAGTCTCTGAAGGATGGACCCAGATAACCCGGAGAAAGCAGAGCTCCTGCAGCTTTAAATTTCAAGCCCCTTGTATTTATCAGACTTCATTTGTCCACTATGAAGTGGAATTACTGCGGTGCCCGTGTAGTACTGGGGTTTGCGAAGCACCCCCCTACCACCAGAGGAGGCTGGACCAAGGAGGTATCTGGTAGGAAAAGAAGTAGTACTGCTGGGCTACAGAAAGTGTACTGGGCTTTGTAGTATGCAAAGGAATAATGTTCTTTCAGAGTAGACTTCAGTTCAGGTCCTGGCTTTTTTGCTCCCATGTTGCGATGTTGTATGGAGGCAGCTCCTACAGCTTCCTCAGAGCCACAGAGGAAAGCAAACGTCCTGGGGATTTTGGGTTCCTCTCCCCTGGCAGAGGAATTGCTCCCCTTTGCACAAGCAATTGTGGGTGCCCGTGGCAGCCTGCTAAGGAGTGTATCTGTTCCTAACAGATGTCCTGGACAGACATGCTCCTTGAAAACTGCAGGAAGAAGGTGGTATTGAACAAATTCAATAATTATTTCCTGAGTAACGTGAACTGCAATGCTACACTGCGTGGAAACATGTAAGTACTGTTTTGCATCACTAAACACTGTTACTCTTTGCTAGCAACCTCCTATTTGCTGGTTTTATAGAAAGAGAAGTCTTTAGGTGTAAGTGCCTCAATGCACTGTCTGAGGCACAGACCCTCCAACTAACCTGCGGGAAGGGCACCAGGATTTCTTACAGCTTTGGAGTGCCTGAAGGATGGAAACACCCACCCAGCCTTGCTGTGCAAGTCTGAGCCACGGCCCTGTCGCGAGCACAGGAGTAAACCACAGCCCGACACGCTGGTGCAGTAAATGTCTGGCTAGTGAGCACTACAGTGGGTTTCTGACTAGGTTATTTGCTGCAAGGGTCTCAGATGTAAATGTATGCCTCATGCAATGTAAAGTGCATGCCTCAACAGCATTTACAGAGCTCGAGGTGTGCTTTATCCTTACGTCTCCATTAACATGTACTTTATAGAACCGGATAGGGCTGAACTACACTTGGCTTGCAGCTAGTGACTCATCCACATCACTCATTTACTCAAATTACACTGCTGCCTCCTTTGAGATAACAGGCAAGATGGTACATTTTGAGCACCATCCCTTTTAGATGTAGGCTTATAGGTATCTGAGATGTGAGTCTCTGTACCTGCCAATGCTGCCTTACATCAGTTTCAGCAGGGAAAAACTAGTTCTGAAGTCAACATCTGCTGTCCAAGTAGGTCTTGAGTGGAGGTTTGAGGATGTCTTCAAGTAGAGCAATATCTCATCTCCTTTTACTTTGCATCTGTTTCTAGCCTTGTTAACCTGTTTGTAGTGCATATACACATAGTAGCTAACATGCAGAGATCCTCATCATTACTTGAGAAGTGCTTGTAAAAACAAGGTGTGTACCTTTTCCCTCGCCTTACCAGTGCACGTCTTCTGGTCCTCTTCAAGCCGATAGCCAAAGTTACAGGTACAGACTGGGCCAGAGCTGGTGTGGTGGCATGTATGGGAACAGCCACCGTTGTTGGCCTCACAGCTGTTCACAATCTCCATTTCTATCCCTGGAAAAGGCACACTGGTTAGGATCCTGCAGTGTGCGCTGCACATCTGTACGTACTGGCTGGCCCATGCCTTCCCTCAGTGCTGCGCTCGAGCAGGCACCCACACAGCAGCTTCCAGCCGAGCTCCTTGCATGTGCATTTTTGTGTGCACAGCCCTGCTGAGGAGAAGAGTGATCTGCAGTGGGGAAAGGATGAAAATAGTTTTGCACAGAGGCCACTGCTGGGCTAGGAAGCGATGTATAAAAATAAACCGATGGATCCCAGGCAACGCCCCATGTAGCCTCTTAGGGACAGACTTGTGGAGCAGGCTCTGGACAATCTCTGAGATGAACCAGACTGCAGACAAAACTGCTCCCATTCCTGACAAGCTGCAGTATGTGCTGCCAACCAAAAGTTGGCTCAGTCTTCGTAAGTACAGAGCTGTTCTGATGCCAGCAGCAGAATGCAGCTAACTATGGAAACATCCAGATGCCTACAGCTAGAAACATTAGTTACTGACATGTCAAAAATGGTAGGCGCAAACATCAATAGCAGCCATATATCTTCTTAGCTTGGCAAAGTTTATGTAAACTTAAGTCTAGTTAATTAAGCTTTCTTAAACTAAAAAGAACTTGTACCATGGAGCTTTGGCTCAGTCCTGAACCTCAGGAAAACAATTTCTGCCTTCAAGAACTTTTTTGAGTTTTTAGTGTGTTCAGACCCAAGGAGGATGAAAGAAGGGGAGCTTGATGCTTCCCAATGGATCTGTGCGTGTCAAAACCAAAAGCTGTGCCATGGTGGAAGACTGTCTTCCAGATTTCAGAACATGGATATAGTCCCTCTGTCTTTCCTTTTCTTACTAATGCAAGAACAACCAGGGTTTTGCATAAAAGAAACGTGCTAGAAAGGGCAGGGAGAAACACTTTTCGTACAAGAAGGCTACTTAATTCTATAGTTGGCACCAAAGTAGAGGTATTGTCAATGGTTATGGCAATGAGTCGCAACAACTGGAGGAGCCATGTCAGAACATGAGTGGGGCTTGTGCTTCCACTGTCCCTGCTGTCAAAAGTGACTCTCCAGGGCTGGCATCTCTTATCAGGGGCTTACCTGGAAAACCAAGACTTGAGCAGCAATAAAACTAAGCTTTCTGTCACCTGTGGGCCACAAAGGGTAATCTTCCCTTCTGCGTTGTCACAGTGCTAGGTGAGGAGGTAGATAAGATTTATCAGGCATAGACCTGGCTTCCTAATCCAACCCTCTGTAAGCCTTGCTGGCTATCATGCATTGTCACCCCAACAGCTGAAGGTAAATGTGTAGTTGCACATGAAACTGAGCTATGGGATATTTTTTTTTTTTTTACAGAATATGCAGTGTGAGATAAACCATGGTCCTAGGATGAAAGGTGTGTAGATGCTTAGGTTCTCAAATAGCATGTCATCAGTCTAGTTCCTCACACTGCTGTTTGATGCCTTTCAAGACCCATTTATGGTCTGCAAAGCCTTACCCTCATACCCTTGGCAGGCTCCCAGCAAGAGCTGCAGCAGTTGCACAGGTGGAGCATCGTGGCTTCCAGTAACACCAGCTGCCGGCACTGGGACTGCCATGGTGGCTTTCATCTGGAAGGGGGCTGCTAGTGCTAAATGCTGATAGCTCCGCTTTGGACTATCCCTGCTGATGTGTATTAGCTGAACAAAGACGTATGGACAATCTGGCTCGTTCTTGCATAATAGTGTTTATTTCTTTTCTTGATGGGAGCAGATGCAATCACTTCGCTAGCTCAATTCCTTCTTCAGTTACACATCTGCAGCTGACTGAACTCATCCAACAAAGTCCCCAAGAGCAGAACTTGGCCTATTTGGAGCCAAATGGCTCCAAATAAATGGCCTAAACCAGCTTTGTGGTAACTTTAAAGATCAGACAAAGTTTTTATCTTGGTGGGAGAGTAAACAGTCCCAAACCTGCTTGTGAAATTCTTCAAAAAAGATTGCCATAACTCGGCCCCACCAATTCGCAGGACAGTGCACAAACACTTGCCTGCAGAAGCAAACCCACCTCCCGTCCCCGCCTGAGATGGGGGTCTGCATGCAGTACTCACGATAGCATTGCTTGCCATCTGCCCCCAGCTCATAGCCTGGGTTACAGGTACACTTAAAGGAGCCGCGAGTGTTGAGACACTGGTGTGCACACATGGCTAGTCCAGTCAGACATTCATTCACATCTGCAAGAGATGAGCAATCAATAAGCAAAGCAGGTTGAGCCATAAACATTCTTTCAAAGGGACAATTGTTACTTTCTTCAAGTTTTTCACCGGTTTCTTGCACCCTAAATTCTTCACTGGGGTCTAGACCAACAAAGAAACAGAGTTAAGAGTTCAGAATTACTGTAAAGCTTCCTAGGAAATTGGATCACATGAAACTCGAGTGTTGTTCCAGACAACTCGAGCAGGGCTCTTGGACAGATGTCGACTGAGTGCTTTCATGCCACCCCTCTGGAAGGCTTGTGCATCACTCTGCTAAATTCACAAAGGCTGATAGTTACTATGATTGAGCACTACTTCACCCTGTGAGACACAGTTGTTTTTCTCCGTGAAAGCTTTGTTGTAGGGAGCTTACCTTCACAGGCCTTATTGTCAGGCGCCAGCCGGTAGCCAGGGTGGCACTCGCAGCGGGCTGTTCCACGGTGGTTGTGGCACCGGTGCATGCAGCCCCCATTCCTCTCGGTGCAGGGGTTCCTCACTGCAGGTCAAAGCAGAAGTGGCAGGCTTATTTCATACTAATCCTAGGTCTTATCGGCATTATGCTTGTGGGAGACCAGAGGATCAAGCAGTTATGCCTAGCAAAAATGTCTGCAATTTGTGAAAGATCATTCTCCACCAGAGAAATGAAAAATCTCTGCTACTGCTCTGTTTACTGCTCCATCCAGGCAGGAGGATTTACATGGTGCAAGATCCTGTAAAAGGCAGGTGTTAATCTGAGTAAAAACTTTTCCAGCTGAAGCTTGGCATGGGCATGTCCCTCCACAGAGATGGCAGAGCAAGTACTAGGCAAATTTGCTTCAAGTGCTCCTATCAAGAGGTTTGCCAGTCTCTGACCTGCTCCAGGACCTTGACAGATGCTACAAAACCCTACTGACTGTTGCATTTTTAATATCCCAGTTGTTCCTTTTCCCTTAGCAACTTCACTGCTAAAGACTTCCCTCCTACTTCTTGAATGCCAACTGTTATGAATGAGAAGATTAAACTTCTGCTCTGTATCCCCTTCAGCTTTTCTCCCTCCTGCAGCCAGGAGCAGGTCAGCCAGAAAGCTGTCTGCAAGCAGAGGGAGAAGATCCTGTCCCGCTGCGACATGCTGCTGTTCCTTCACTTTCTCAGAAGTGTGTGCCTTGATACAATTTCATTTTTGTTGGCTACACTCCTTCAGCTCTTCCTAGCCTTTCAGAATAAGCTGCAGAATATGTCCACAACATAACGTGCAGAGTTTTTACTGGACAGAAACACCCCAGTCTGATCTATTTGACATCTGAGTGTGCAAGTGCGTGCTCCCTATTCCCCCCCCAACTCTCAGCTGCCCCTGAAAAGAAGGCCAAAGCGAAGCTCTGCCTCCCCAGCTTCCCGTGCATGCTCAAGGGGACTCACAGACACAGCGTTTGCCGTCTTCCCGCAGCTGGTAATTGTGCCGGCACTGGCACTGGTGCTGCACCAGCGTCACCTGCACGCAGTCGTGTTCACAGCCACCGTTGTTCAGGGCACACGTGTTCACAGCTATGAGGCAAAGGGACAGAACGTTCATCACAAAAAAAAAAATGGCACCTGGATGAGTCTCTTGCACAGCACCAGGGCAAATTGCACACACACAGAGCACTGCTAATGAGAATCTAAAATTGGGGCGTATTCAACCTGTGCTAAAGTGAGAAGTTCATGGCGAACTTCGTAAGCAAGAAGCATGCTAAATGTGAGCTGTTGCTACAAACAATCTGTTCTGTATGCAGTGCACGAGAGAGGCCACCCACCGCTGTGCCAGACAGCTACCTTGGGCAGACCCCCTTGAGATGGGGGCCCTTTAAAGGTAAGATTGGCTCAACAGTGTCAGGTAGCAGCTTAAAATTGCTCTTTTCTACAATAAGAGTTCCCAACAGCTCTCCTGGGAGGCGAGACCAGGACGTGGGGGTCTGGGCTAGGTCCTCTGCAGTATTACATGGGAGAGAAGCTGACAACTGGCATGCTTCCTAACAAGTGTCAGCCTTCTCCAAAGGCTTCTCGTGCTGCGTTATTGCTGAAATTCTCGTAATTTTGTTCAAAGACAGTCACTGCAGGTGTAATGCCACAGCTAGTTCAGGTTAATTACTGCTCAGAGTTGCACTTGGGCGTATTCAGGTTTTCCTGTAACAAAATTATATGGAAAACTAAGTTTCTGGCTCCATGCCGTGTAAAAGACACCAATTACACAGGGCAAGGCCCAGCAGGTATCATCAGTTCTTCTGGGAACACTTAAGGAAAAATGTTTTAAGATGCATCCTGCATGTCTGTACTTCAATCGGGTGTAACAATCCCCAGCTCAGTGCTTCGACTAGGAGATTTCTATATGAAAGTTAGGACGAGTGTGCTCGTCCACGCTGCGAGTAACTGATGCTGTAACCAGCAGAGTCGCTGAGCCGGAGCGTACGGAGATATGCTGGCAGGAACTGTGATTTCATCCTAAGTGCAGGTGGGACTGGGAATTGAGATTCCTGGCTGGTGTTCCTGGCCGTGCCACAGCGTTTCTGTGTGGCCTTGCGCAAGGCACTTTCCTGCCCAAAGGATTTCAAACAGTCGGAAAACAGAAGGTTTTGCCTAGGCTACGGCAGAAAACAGATCTTATGACCAAACATGTGGACTATCTTCTCTTTACAAGCTTGCTATCATTAATCAGCCTTAAAATAGCCTTCTCCTCCCCCCTCTCTGTTCTTATAATCTGGGACTTCTCTGCAGGATAAGCAACAAAGACATGATGCTTAACTGGAGATGTGTGCACCTTGCAACCAGCAAGTGGGCAGAGTTTGCCTGCTTATTTTTATACTAGGCTGCAGCTATCCAGGACCACTGACCTCCTTGTATCCAGGAGAAATTTGAGCTAGAAAACAAAGTGGGGAAGGACTTTCTGGAGAGGGATTTGGAGACTCTGGTAGATAAGCCATCTTGTGGTAATTACATGCCTCCAAAGTGATGAAAGCCTCCTCTTAGACTGTTGCATGTCTCCTGAGTTAGCCTACCTACTCCTTAATCGGTGAGCATCTCAAACAGAGACTGCTCCAAAGAGAGGTGCCCCTTACGGGAACTGGGAAATTGGCCTTTAAAGTCTGTTATTCCTCTTAGGAGACACGAACATGTGTGAAATGCACAACACGCTGCACATCAAAGCTGTGTGGGTGTGACACGGCTAAAACCTGGCCACGGTCTGGGATGGGAAACCCAGACCTGGTTTCCATAAGCAGAACAGTACGATGAGTTGTGGTCTTGCATGTTTCTGACCTATTTTTCAAACTCCACAATAAACTAATGTGCTGACTCTGAGAAATTTTATAAGAAAGCTAAAAATATCTCTAATGAAAAACATCTCTTCCACAAACTAACACTTCAGGTAATCACAGTGCCCTCAACAACCTCGAGAGTTTTGCTAAGCAGGCGAGCCTGGAAAGCATATGCTAGTAAAAGTCTCCGCTTTTAACGAGGTCTCTGAATCCCAGGGAAAGTTGGGTCTGTCAAACACCCGTGCCCAGGGCGCAGATGAGCGAGCAGGCTGCAGGCAGCTCGCCTGTGCTGGCTGGCGTCGGGTACCAACGCATTGCAATAGGTGGGTGTACAGCACTGCTCTGCCAGTGCCTCGTCCGAGTATTCAGAAGAGTATTTTCTATAGACAAAGTACTGAAAGTAATTTGATTAAGCTTCTCTTGTATATTAATGAAAAACAAATATTTGGCACAGGAGGAAAATAAAAGGCAAAACTTTTCATTTTTTGATATGTTCTTTTTTTTTTTCAGCAAACATTTCCCCTGCAAAAAATACGTCTTGACTCAGAGCTGAGGAGCTCTCTCATTTCAAACTTTTAAAAACTAACTTTCCGTTGTATGCCTCTAATTAACTAAACAACATTTGGGGGAATAAAAGTGACTTAATAGGGTTGAAGTATTGCCATGCGCAACATACGGCTGGAGCAAGAGCTATCAGTTGTGCTGACGTCGTTTCCTTTAATCCATTTGGAAGGAAACAACAGAAATAGTCGACGTTCCTGAAAAGTTATGGGTCAGAGTTACAGTGCTCAAGCTTTAGCAGAGATGGGTGGTCATTTTAAAATGTTCTGATAAATTAAAGTGTTTAATAACATATATTCAAAAATACCCATAAATAACGTGCTTGTTGGAGTGTTTTTTTCTAAAAGAAGTAAAACAATGCTAATGCCTGCCAAAACATTCCTTCATATGGGAAAAGTACTGGGCCAACGTATAACAAGCCAATGCATCTTACGTCTAAAATAACCTCCCAGTACTCAGTTATTTGTATGAATTTGCAGTCTAAATAACTGCCCTCCTTGCATACCTCTAAAAGACAGCTTTTCAGAGTGGAAAAAAATAAGTCCAGGTTCTTCTTTATCATACAAAATTTAAGCAGACAGAAATCCTGTAAGGTTGGATACAGCAGACTTTCCAAAAGCATTATTTCTACACACAAGAAAATCAACATGTCTCTCTGGGTTGCACTGAACTGTGTGCTGAGGCATGATACCCACCCGATACCCTGCGGTAGCCGTGTAGCGATGGAGCTTTGCAATGGCAAAAACTGCTCCTGAATGGCAGAGGAAACTTCAGGCACTCGACACATGGGACACGGCAACGCTTGGCCACCACGAGCAGCTTGAGTAGGGTATGGACACCAACTAAAAGGACACACGTTCCTGTTCCACCGAGTCCTCCTTGGCCAAGGTGTTTAAGTGCAACCGAGTGCCAGAACCGTTTATGCAGTTCTTAAACGATGCTGTCTGCGGACCACTAAGAGAACATAAGAGGTGAAGCAGCGGGAGCACAGGGGTCTTGCAGAGCATTTTCTTTCCTCTTGTGTTTCTTTTAGTATAGCTTATTTGCTAGCAAATGTACTCTTCAAGACTAAGAACCCCATCTGTGCCTCCCCATTCTGCGATTGCACATGATGACGAAGGGGCCGGCGCATGCTGTTGTCTCAGCCATTGCGGGTGCGTTCCAGACCACTACGAGTAATGGGAACCAGAAGTCCTTCTCTGCCGAGAGACTTACGCACAGGGAAGAAGTGGCTGGCATCACTGGCTATACGGTGCTCGTAAGCTATACAGCACTGGTGGCACACATGCGATGCAACGAGCAAAGCAATTGCGTCCTGCGGCGTCACGCAGAGCCACCCACACTGCACTGACTGGCAGGGGTGCTTGTGCAGCACCCTGGTTTTGCTAAGATATGAACTAATTCAATTTAAGAATCAAGAATAGTAAGATGAAACAAAAGAAACACATTAAAATTGTTTTGGGTGTCCTTCCATCAAAGCAGGGGCCTTCTAATTCTGGATCTCCTTAGCTGGCTTCTCGCAGAGTAACAGCCACTAGACCTCACTGCTGGCCTTGTTTTAATTACTGCTTTTTTATTTTTTTCTGTTTACAGAACCACTCTAAAAATATTTCCATTCCCAGCTGCTTTTCCTAGCTTAATGTTTCTGTGACAACATTGCCAAATCCAGTGTCATCTTGTACATCACACAGATTTTTGTAATTAAAGCTCAGACAGATTTTCCACAGATGATATTTCATCGTCTGCAAGAGGGATGTTACTTCCATCCCCTCTGTCTGAAGGGAGTGCAGTCCTGCTGAAAGATGCTACCTCCTAGATTCTGACCCTCTTGGGCCTGGGAAATGGCTAAAAAGGGATGAAAAGGACATTGTTACTACTGGTTCCACACAGGAAGAGTGTCTGTGAAGTAGCAGCCTAACACAGGAGTCGATTTAATAACAGAGCTACCCGAGCTCTGCACCCTCCAGCTGACCTTCGTGAACTGGGAAGAGCTGAACTCAGCCCCTGTAGCTACACTGCAACCTCCCGGGAGCCGAGCAGTGCCCCTCGCTCGGCCCAGGGGCCGTCACCCACTTCACATCATCAGCGATCGCTCCCTCTGCGTCTCTCCCCGGTCGCCCCAAAGCTCCGTGGCAGAGGCCAGCTCGGCAGCGCTGAAGGCGTGCGTCTGTTTGTTCAGCTGCCTTGCGAACCTGGATCGTAACCTCGCACTGCAGCGAGGTGGTGGCAACACTTCACTTGGTTTGACTCGGGCTCCTCCACTCTACCTTCTCCTCTTTCCCATCTATATCACCTTTCCTTCAGATCCAAGTAATTTGCCATCAGAAGCAGTGAGCTAATACTTTAAAAGTAATCGTAAGCAGCTGTAACTAGAATTGAGCATGACATTCCCTTTTGCAGCGTCACACAAAACCATCGATTCTAAGAAACAGCTGAGAAACGTGCCACTGGACAAAGAAAAGGTCAAATTTTCTAAAACGTGCAAGTTGTCTGTACAGTGCATGCAAATGGAAAACCTCTACAACGCACATATGGACAATTACCCTCTGTGCACATAGTTCAAGCCCACACAAACCTTCACAGCATAGTCCTTCTGTTCACTATATAAATCGCTGCTATATTTGAGATTTCTTCATTTGAAGTACTCTTAATATAAATAGGGATACATCATGTAATCCCAAACTGATTTATTCTAACCTCAGACAATTTCCAGAAACATGTTGTGTGTTAATACAGACCATCTCTCTACTCTGCAGGCCAACAAAAGCAATTGGCTCAGATTAAATTCTTTGCCTTGGACTGGATTTCATCCCTCTGCTGAAACAGTGGAGAAGGACCTGAAGATGTCAGCTTCCTGCCTTCTGCCCATGTGGTTCTGATAAAGAAAGAGGTAATTTCAGGACGTCCAATGACTCTTTTTGTTCTGTTTCACTTTCAATAGAAATGTCTGCTCCTTCCCCCCTCCCTTCTGTATTAAAATCATCAGTGACTTGCTCTATTCGAATAACAAAGACGCAATAAAAGAATCTTGCACAACTGAGCTGCAGATTACCCAAAGCATCAACAATGGTTGAGGGTTGCTGCGAGACACAGGAAGGTGGCTTTAAGCCATTTTTTGTGCTCTCCTGAGCCACAGCCATCAGAGCAGTTCCAGGTACAAACTGACCCTGGAGAGCTGCCTCGGCCTCTTTGGTCGCCTAGGCGCATCTCCGGGATGCAGCCCACGGCAGGCTCCCGATACCCCAGCTCTCCTCACATCACAGCCTCAAGCTGAAAGCTTGGCCTTGGCCGTAAGCTTTTGTTCCACTCCTGCACCACAGGAATCACTGCGAGGCTTTTGGAGCCCCTCGCTCCCGTGATTGATAGGGGCAGACGTAGCTCTAGGGAAGGAAGGGATCCCGAGGTGTCAGCGTGAGGGGACACCGGCAGTCTGCTGTCATTGACTGCCCGTGATTCTCCAGGCAATGCCAAAGATGAGATTTAAGAATCCCCTGTTGGACTGTGCATACAGCCAAGCTCTGCTTATGCTGTGAAAGGTACCAACACCCTCAACGAAAAGTGCTTTTAAAGGCAAAATATTTCTTCCAATCCTACAAAACACAAGTGCTAATCTAAGCAGCTCTTTATCTGGAACCGCAATACACTTCATAAGAAATTGCTTTTAAAGATGCCTAAGTAGCTTCTGAAAACTTTTGCTGATTTTTCCCTGCATTGTGCCTTGCTTTATCATCTGCAATACTAAGCACAAAGGTGCGAACAACTACCAAGGGTGCAAAGCCATCAAAAGAAAGTAGCAAAAGATTTTATCTGTTTTCCAATTCTTTTAAATTCTTCAGGAATAAAATAGGCGTTGACTTTCCATCGCAAGCTTGGAATAATAGCTCAGCCAGAGGGTAGAAAAGGACCGATCACCCCGAGTCCACCCCCCCAGGAGCTGAGCTCCTCGCCCAGTCCTGCACTCCCGGGGTTAACAGCCACCAGCCTCCGCAGGGGAATTCTGGAGGTCCCCGCTTCAGGCAGTGCTGCTGATTAATTGAAGCCTTTGCGGGTTTTGTGGTGACTGGAAAACATTTAAAGAATTAGATCCATGGTTTTACAGACCTTAACTAGAAACTTCATGGCAATAGTCTTTTTCTGTCTCTAAAATGCCTTCTGGCCTGCGTTGCTGCTCACTGGGGCTGCCAATAGCTGCCTAAAGCCCATCTCCATGCTTGACCCAGCTCTAAGCTGCAAGCCTCCCCGCAGCCCTGGCTCAGATCACCAGCAGCCACTTCCCCTGCCTCTAAGGGCAGAGCACTTCTGGAGCAGAGGGGAATGGATGGGAGAGTCTCGCCGTCTCCAGTTCTCTTTATTCCTATCTGATTCCTTTTATTTAGTGGCAATTTTTCGCTGTTATAGCAGCACTGAATCTTACCTGTCCAGCAAAACTAGAGGATATCCTGACTTGAAGAGAAACAGAGCTTTTACCAGTTGACCTAATCCCTCAGAACCACACAGGGGAAAAAAAAAATCTTGTTTGAAGTCAAGTCAGTGCCTGAAACTTCACAGGAGTGAAGAAACGTGGCTCAGGTCTTCCTGAGCAAAACCCACCACCTCTTGCTCCCTTCAACCCGAGAAAGCAGCTGCCAGGCACTGCAACGTCTCTGCTCTGCTTTCTTGCAACGGGGGTTACTTGCCCAGACAAACACATCTACTCTGACCTGCTCAGCATCATGCTACAGCTCTAGCATTGCCGTCCACTGCAACCACGAGCGGCTATCGCCTCTCCTTTCTATGCCGCCCTCACTCAGCCTCCAAGGCACTGAAGGGGGGACACCCTGCTACGGGTCCCCCCAGCACGCCTGCGGCTTTGGCAGGCACTTGCGCTGCTTTCCACCACTCAGTCGTGTTGCTCTACCTTCCTGTTACAGCTGGCCTTAAGCTCGGCATTTAGCGAGAGGAAAATCCTTTCCTCTTCCCCAGCAGCGCTGGGAAAGCAGTCCTGAAACACGAAAATGGAAGCGTGAAGGGAGGGTGTGTTGAGTGAGGCCTCCTGCCTTTGCTGCTGCTGCCTGCACGCTGCCCGCGCCCCACGATTGCTGCCTGGTAACTCTTGTCAAGAATGCTGGCTTAATAAAAACCGTGTGATTTCCAAGATCAAGTTGGAGCAAAGCCTCTGCCTTTGCAGTGTAAATATTTACATAGACCGAGCACTAAAGAAAAGGAACACTTGCACGTACTTGTGAAAACAGCACAGAAAGCGAGCACACACTCAAGGGCCCGGGATTACTACGAAGTGACCCATGGAAAGCCGCCCGGCCGGACCGCACGCTGCTGCCAGGCTCGTGGGCTCGCCATCCGAGCATCGGCGAAGGCAATGAACGGGAGAGCGCATCCCACTGCAACGACCAAACCCGGGGCGAGAGCATCCCCTCAGCGTCCTCCCCGTTGTCGCCAGCCGAGGTGCTTCCCTTACCTGGGCTCTGTTGCGGGGTGGGCTTGTGCCAAGGACACAAATAGCCTGTATTTACACAAATCAGAGCTGTGTAAACTCAAACCACGTCACGCTGAGCCGCTGCACATGACTGCTGCCGTGCAGCCAGCAGACGCAGGGAGGACAGCTGCTGGGTTCCGGCACCAAGAACCACCACGCAGAATCCATAGGGGCAGAAATCTGTCCACCAGGAAACTGGCATCAAACGGGGCAGTCGTGGCACGCGGGCACCCGTGGCACAAGGCAACCTTACGTCTATGGGTGCATAGAGGGCAGCCATAAACACTGGCAGAGGAGTAACCTCCAAGTCTGTGCTCTGTTCTGAGCTTTTACAAGAAAAATAAGTTTACTTCCACCCCTCTGCACTACTGGCTTAATAGGTTAGTATAGAGCTATTATGAAGGTGTGATATATATACACATATATATGCACATTTCTGTCACGAAAGTGTAAAGAACAAAAGCCACCAGTCCTGAAGCAAGAAAGCCAGATTTTTAGGTCTGCTCTGTTGTTATTTTAGAAACAGCATTGGACAATTATGTAGCAAGAGTTTTTACTTGCCCTGCCTGGTCTGCATCTACTTTCCCGTGTACTTTGTGGATCACAGGGGTACAGGCACCGCCGAACTAACAGCGGATCCCGCCAGCTCCGCTCCCCAGAGCTTCCAGAAACTGCCCGAGTTACTCCCGTAGTAGATCAGGTTTCATGAATAGAGACCCCTTAATTTTGGCAGATGAATTCCAACGCTGTGCACATTATGGCAAATACTTGCTCAGAAGTTTAATGCAAAGCAGGTTTGCAGCGCTCAGCACAAGCAGCATGGAGCAGGGAAGCCCTGCCTGCCCAGATCCCAGCAGAAATGCTCTGCACATCGCAGCCACACGAGCAGGTAAGCCTGAAGAACGAAAGCAAAGGATGGAAATTGCTTTTAAACAAGAGATTCCTCCCTATAGTGATCCCTTTTATACTTTCTCTGGAAATTGTTTCACGTTCTGGGGCTGACCCTGCTGAGAACACCAGAGCTTCCCAATGGCTGGCTTATGTTTTATTCTATGAGGCAGAGGTGGCAGAATCACTCTATACCACAAAAAAGAGAACTCTGTGTTATACAGACAATTATTAGATAACAGACCACATACACGCTTACATGCGAACAGTAGCAATGCATAGCCATGAACACAAGTTTACGTGTTCAGTGCTAGAGCAGCGGGCTGGGAATGATTGATTGGCTTTTTTCTTTATTTGCGATCCTTTTGCTTCTGGATTTTTCCAGCAAAATATAGGGCGCCCAGTGAACTTTTGCACCTTAAGCATACATTTGGCTGCACTTGTGAGAGTGTCGTCACGTAGCGGGGCAGCTGCAGAAAGATGTGCAGTTTGTGCTGCTCTGGGCACGGTGGGTACCACTTCCTTAGATGTCTTTTTTTCTGCTCACATCACCATTCCCAACTGGAACACACATGCTCACACAGTTGTTTTTAGCAAAGTCTGGAACGTGACTATATTCTGAGAAAAACCAGCAAATGGCCTTTGTAATACCATCGCCCAGGAATTCTTTCCACTTGTATGAAAATATCCCTCAAAAAATGGAAAAATGTGTCAAATAAAGATGTGAGGGAGAAGTGGTTTAATAAAAACAACAGCAGCGGCAGATGCTGGAAGGCAGATTCCAAGCTCCACCCCTGTGTCTCTGAGCCTCTAGTTCGGGGCAGGCAAACAACAATATTTCAAGAAATTGGCCCAGAAATCAGCTGCAAGCCGGACCTGGCATCTGAATTGCAAGATCTGGACATGCACCATCCAAGTGGACTCATGACCAGCATCCCAGGGAAGCGGGTTTTGAGATTATTATGGCCACAGTTCCACACACAGCCACGTTTATTTTCACTTGTCTGTCACACCTAGTGCCTACCATGCGGACTAGGGAAATAGTTGAGTTAAAAATGAAGACTGACTTGAACCTTTTCACAATCTAGTTTACGTATTTGTTCTGAAAATGCCGTATCTGATACACCCTGTATCAAAAGCAGAAGCACCAAAGCACTGGAAGTTACTTCTCCTGAACCAGAATAAACTAAGGAACTGCAAAGAAGTCTAAATTCCACATGTCCACACCGAAGAACTGCAAACGTTATGAACCCAGTAATAGAAACGTGTTAGGGAGGATGACCAGGATCTCGAGAAACAAAGGAACAGGCAATCCATCGCCGTCCTCTCAAATTCCCTGCACAGAGGACGGATGTGAGTGGGTAAGCCAACGTAAGCGTTTTGCGTACAATGCCACGCATGTACAGGTACAAAAAGGGCTACGAAGAATTAGAGATTCTCGAGAAATTTGAAACTGTGACTTACCAATGCAGGTCCTGCCATCTGTGTGCAGGCGAAAGCCTGGCTTGCATTCACAATAATAAGATCCAAGGGTGTTCACACATCTGTGCTGGCAGCCCCCATTGTGGACCTGGCACTCATCAACATCTGCAAAAGAAAAGGGAAGAGGGGAAAAAAAATTCAGAGGAGTGGGCATGACGGTATCTGAAGTCAGGATTACGTATCCTCTGTTGACTGACTCCAGATTTGAGGAACAAATGCAGAGGGAACAAGATATTGCCATTTCATTATGTTTAATCAGTTAAGCTATTTAAGACACTTCAAGGACAAGCATGCAATCAGGGGAAAAAAAGCATCTTATTTGTCAATTGGCATAAACCATCCCTCGTGTTGTTCACCTTGCAACGGCCACTTTTCCCATTCGCTCTAAGATTATGAATTTATTAAGAATTTACACTTCCTTACTCTTTGTGTGTTGAGAACAGGCTGGGCTAGTCCATTTGTTACTTACATACTTACGTGAATGGTGAGAGTAAACACCTAGCATTACAGACCGAAGTGAGGGGGAGCGATACGAAGCAGCGAAGGTCAACACCTCGGTGCCACAGCAGCTGGTGTTCTCGCCCTGCTGAGTCAGTCTCATCCTCTTGCAGCACAGAAGCTGGCTTCCACCGAGCTCAGCCACGTGCCAAACGTGAGAGGTTTTACTGTCACGCTTCTCATCTCAGTACTTCGCGAAGCATTTAACACATTTCACACCTTTCATGCCTGGAACTCACTTGACTTGCTGCTGAAATGCAGCAAAATCTGGGGTATCTGGTGATAAGCTATGCTCAGAATTGCTATGCATCATTGGAGACAAGAAAGAGAACATGTTAATACCCGGAGAAAGTTATTACAATGGATGAATTGTATGACTAGCAAGGATTTGTTCATAATTATATGATGCTTAAGAACATGATGAAGTCCCACTGGACCCCCAAATACAACAGGCAGACTACAAACGGTGAGACTCTGCCGCAGCTCCCCAGCCCTCTCCTCCCAGCTCCACGAAAAGAGAACATGTTAATACCCGGAGAAAGTTATTACAATGGATGAATTGTATGACTAGCAAGGATTTGTTCATAATTATATGATGCTTAAGAACATGTGAAGTCCCACTGGACCCCCAAATACAACAGGCAGACTACAAACGGTGAGACTCTGCTGCCTCCCCAGCCCCCTCTCCTCCCAGCTCCACGACCAGAGCAAGCCCGGGAGAACGGCGCCAGCCGTTCCTGCAACAAGGAATCCACTTGGCCAATAAAACTGTGCATGTCCGTTTCTCTTGGTAAAACTACAGACCCTCGAACAAAAGACAGTCTCTGAGCCAGAAAAATCTTCTGCCAAGTGCTGAGCAATCTTTCAAGAGCTGAAATGGGAACTAGCCCATGAGTTCTTGGTAAAAATCCCATTACGTTTTATTATCAAAGCTTCAAAACCAGGGGGGTAGACAGCAGTGTGTTACAGAAAGGGAGATTCATTCCTGTTTCACAGACCTTAAATTGCCTTTAAGCACTGGGAATAACTTCCAGAACTGAGAAGAAATGTAAAAATGTTTGGAGCGCCTAGCTACATGGTGCTAACTAAGATGCATATCAGAAGCTTGTCAAAGGCAATTTCAAGTTTCTGAGACACAGGACTCCTTCATATGGCTGTAATTAGAAATAACAGGGATGTTTGTGGATATAGCTGTACAGTTCCTTAATTCCCGCCATTTGTGTATACACGTATACATGTACACTACCTTTCAGACTGGAAAGGATCAAAGATCTCTAGTCAGGTGGGGGGACCAGATCACATTCACATTAACAGCAAAAAAGCCAACCAGCAATTCCTTTTTTCACGGAGAGGAAACTTCAGTAGCTTTGGGTCTATTAGTGTTTCTATGCACTTTCTGCACGTTGTGAAGGCATCTTCAGGATGCACGACTATTTTCTGCTGTTACACAGCATTGCTGTTATCCATTACACCTGTCATGCAAGGTTTTGCTAGAACAGAAGGCTAAATCCCCAAGCAAAGAGATAACCCGGGACACAGCTCTGCACGGGGGCTTGCTAGCCAGACCTTTCCAGGGTGCTGCAATCTGGGCAGCCCAGGTACAGAAACCCCAGCCCAAGGCCTTGACTGTGAAGGGGGGAGGTTGAGGAGAAAGTCTCTTGAGGCTGCTAAGTATTGGACACGAAGCTCTGTCCATCCAGCAGCTTTGTTCCACGGGCAACACTCCTAAACAATTTCACAGAAATACACGTAGTTCAAAATAAATGAAGTAACGGGGCTGGCATGATGACTGACCAAAGCAATGCACATGGCTCAGAAACAGCAGGTCTGGGGAGAGCCATGGTGGGTGTTCTGGATAAGGGCATATATCGTTTGAGTTCATTTAGGGCACTTTAAGTACCACAAAAAGCTGTTACAGCTGGTTAGATACGAAGCTAAACCATAATTGAGTTACTCGATTGAGGACACAGCACTTTGAGGTCTGTGCTGTTAAACAGGATTTCAACTTGAATTTGCCACAAGCAAAATGCGCATTTTCAGTACTGAAGACTTTATGCTGTGTGTACGAAGCTCCTGACAGTCCTGACAACACGTGACTTCTTTTTGCATCCTAGATTCTGCCTGCTATCATGTCACTCACCTCGGTAGATCTATCAAATCCACCGTATTTATTCAGCCGGAGCCTCCCAGTTCTCACTGAAGCTCCCTGGAGCTTTTAACGCAGTACATGACTGAAAGGTTAAACCAATGAGAGCAGGAGCAGGATTCCTGTGCGCCGGGCTTGGCCGGTTGGTAGGATTCCCGTGCACAGCACTGGCAGCTGGCGTGGGAAGTGCGCTGCTGACGCTGCACGGGCCACCACACGCTCCCCGACAGCTCACCTGGTGCGGCACAGCAGGGAAAACCGGAGGGCAGAGCCCGCTGGCACCGCGAAGTGGGTCATGCAAGCAGCAGGACGATACAGAGCCAAGCTGAGCAGTGAACCAGCACCGTTCCATCAATGACTGTTACTAAGAAGATAAAGAAACGTTTCCTCAATGAATCACGGCAGGGCGTTGCCCCGACTGTGTCTTTGCAAGCCAGCGGTGCAAAAACCTGCTCAAGCCTCACCCTCGCCCAGCGCCTGCAATCCGCTCCCCTGCCCGAAGCATCGCCCAGCTCCCCGTTTGCTCTGCTAGCTTGCTCTTACCTAATTGCAGCTACGGCTCTTACTGGGGAGGCAAAGTGCATCGAAAACTACAGGAAAAGGAGAAATGCAACCTTGACTAAAGCCAGCGCTAAAATTTTACATTAATTGGCATCCGATTAATTGCCAACCAAATCAGCTAGCAGCAAGCAAATGGACGGGATCAGGGAAGAAGTGGGAAGCTAAATGGGAAAGGTGATGCTTGTTTTACTCAGTGTTTCTGAGCTACACAGTAATAATAAAAATATTTGGTGTCTCTGAATACTTTTCATTAGAAGGCTTCTCCCTGCTTACAAAGTTAATTGTAAAGGTTAGATATAAGGATGAAATTCTTCACTATGAGGGTGGTGAGGCACTGGCACAGGTTGCCCAGAGAAGTTGTGGATGCCCCATCCCTGGAAGTGTTCAAGGCCAGGCTGGACGGGGCTTTGAGCCACCTGGTTTAGTGGAAGGTGTCCCTGCCCATGGCAGGGGGGTTGGAACTAGATGATCTGTAAGGTCCCTTCCAACCCGAACCATTCTATGATTCTATATGATTCTGTGAATTTAAATGACTATTCCACTGCTTCCCTTCAACTCTAATCTGAAACCACAGAGAATTTACCATCCAAAAAAGTTAGTGATGTGTTGAATAAACTTCTTCCTTTCACCCCATTACTCATACTTGGTAATTATACATCTCCTCCCCAAATGTCTCTTCTTCCCCCTTTGTATTTTTCACCCTCTAAATCTCTGTAATTACAGAGGGCTGTCCCCACCCCAAAGCCCCCCTCTGCCCCGTCCCACCTTGGCCTGGGAAAGCGGCCAGTCCTTCCTCGCACCCCAGCTGCGGAAACGCCCATCACCTTCACCGTGCACGCTTCCCACGGAACCCGCCATGTCCCCTTTTTCCTTCTGGAGCCTCGCTTATCTCCTTCTGCAGTAACAGAGATATTTTTTGGACGTATGCTACGCGATGGTGTGACCAAAATAAAATCTCCCATCCTTCACACCCCTGACGGGAGGGCAGCAGTGTCATCCCCCAAGAAATCTTAGGTTTGTGTCTTTGGAAATAACGCAACTGTGCCAGACCATTCAGACCAAATTCAAACTCTGGTATGAGCGCACAGAGAGAAGAGGCACCTCCTGGGTGGATGCTCTACCTACTGCCTGGCGCTCTGATGGAGACCTTGCATTTCCTGGTGGGGACCGGTTGCTTTCGGTCCTCAGACTGCGGAGTCGTGGGCTGCGACTGCCGCAGCAGCTGCACGAACACTCACACAGGGGGAGAGCAGCGAGAGCTTGCTCACAGCTGTGTGAAATAGCAGGGCTTTTTCTGGTTTGACCTGAAACGCATCGCTAAAAAGAAGGAACCACAATGATGATGTGCCGGGACCCGCTCTGGATCCGAGAGGATCACTCTGCCCTGCCCGAGCGACAGCAGCGGCTTGTGCTGGGGAACGGGGATTGTTCCCGCTCCACCAGACGCCCCGGGTGGCCCTTGCCCGGCCATGCCCAAGCACCAGGGTCTGTCCTGCAGCCCAGGACTGCTCTCCCACACCCTGCAACAGGCAACAGAGTACAGAGAGGGGAAAGAAGCAAAAGCTGCATTTCCCAGTGGGACCTGTGATGGAGGAAGGGCGATGCATTGGCCCCGGGGTCGGGGAGGGGGCAGGTCCACTGGCCACCCCCAGCAGCAGCAGCAGTATCGCCAACCTGCCCAGGCGTGCACAAGGCTCGCCAGCGAGTGATTCACCCAGGAATATAAACCGGGAGGCAGCAGGAGCCTCCTCCCGGGGCCAGGACAGAGCATCCCTGCGAAGGGTCACGTTGCCCCTGGTGCACGTCTTGGCAGTACAAAGACCCAAAAATCTACGTGACGCTTTGTGAGATGCGGTTTGTGGCGTGCCGAGCTATTGGAGAGCTGACAAAATCTGGTTGAAATTAATATGCCAAAGAAAGAAAATTAGAAGCATACGGGCTTCTCTTCCGAGGAGGGTAGCTGACACCGAGCAACCCAGAGCCACGCCAGGATGGAGCATGCTGAGCCCATGTGCCTGGGTACTCCGCTGTGCCGGCATGGATAGGGCAGCAGATACCGGCTGAAGCCCACCGAGGCAGACACAAAAACCAAACGTAGCGAGAGCCTGGGAGTGGGACTTGGCTTACTGGATGGGGAAACCCCCCTGCTGCGTAAGGAAACTGGAGTTCATGTCCTCATCCACAAGGACACGGGGCTCACCCAAGAAACAGCTGATGCTCTCGTCAGCCTCTTCCCTGAACAGGAAGAATCCATCGGACCTCAGATACCGGCTATGTGGACCAACAGGGGTAATGCTGTAATCGAATGTAGGGAAGACAAACACAAGACCAAAAAAAAAAAAGAGGAGGGTGCGAGGAGATGGCTGTATTTAAGTGCACTCCCTGACCACGGACAGGTCTTCATGAAGAAATACTATGATTTATCTCAAACAAGAACTCCGTGTCAGAGGAAAGAAAGTGGCAACAGCAGCTCTGCAAATTACTAAATATTTGGTACAGAGGCAGTTTATCTCCTCTGAAAGGCTGAGGAGGAGGAGATGGATCCCAGCTGGAAGTGCAAGCAGTAGATACGCTGCTAAGGTTCGCTCTATCTGGCCAAACAGCTTTAATCCCTGTGGCGATTAGCCTGGATTACAGAGCAGGGCTGCAGGGAAAAGGTTAATTAAAATCCATCAAGATGAGCATGTGTGGGATTTAGCAACTTTATCTTTCCGGTACCAGTTTGTTGAAGCTAATTCAGCAATTTTAAGAAGTAAAGAGACTGGAAGGAGACGAACCAACAGAGCGGCACGCTGGATGACTAAAGCCGAATGCTCCTGGGTAGAGGCGCACAGCGTTACCGCTGCTGACCCGCACTACAGACACGGATTAGAAACTCAGGGTGCAGAACGGCGCCGGGATGTGTTAGAAGGAAAAACCCCTATGCATTACTTCATCTCTTGCACGTATTGCACAGCCCCTAGCACGAATAACCTGCAGACATCGGAGGCCATGTTATTCCATGCTCCCCTTGCAGACAATGCAGACAGGACTCAGCAATGGTAAGGTCTAACAGTGCAAGGAAGACACGGGAGAGGATGATGTCTTAACCCCCCCTCTGCTAACTCGGAAGCCTTTTCCTCCTTCAGGACAAGGGCGAGGAAGAACGGTACCTGCCTCAGGCTGGTCTCGGCTTGGAATCCGAGTGACTCACGTGAGGAAAGAAGAAAGGTCATTTTGGGCGGTCAGAATGCCTCCACACCCCCAGTTTTCATCTTGTTGTAAAACAGGCATTTAGGAAAGCCTTGAAGGCTCCTAAAGAGCTCCACAGAGTTATTCAGGCTGGCATTCCTTCCGCTGCAGCCCCTCCTAGACAGACGGGAGATGTCCGTAGCTTTCCCACGCTACCTGTGCCATCCTCAACAGCAGCAGTTTCCAAAGGTGCTTCAGGAACAGATGCATTGGTTTTACAATAATCTGATGAAGTGAAAATGTATCAGGGAGCTGTTTTGCCTCAGTCACTTGCTTTGTCCTCAGCTCACCTAGTTTTGCCTTCAAGCGCAGCAGCTGGGAGAGTTGCCCAGCTCTCATTTGTGCTCACATTTCTGTCTCTGGATGGTGCTGATAATTAGGTATTACTCAGAGCGGAGCAGAGGTGCACGTAACAACAAGCAGGCAGCCTGCTCTGGACTTGCTGCTACGCTCACTCACTCAGACCTTCTTTTCTAGCTTTGTTTTACCCCACTTCTCTGTGCAGGATGTTATTTTGACTAGGGGACATACCTGTGCAGAGGCACGTCGGCTTGGTCCCTGCACTGTGCCATGGAAGCTAATGGCACAGAGGTAAACGCTGACATGTACCTGGCGATGGTACCGACTGATGGAAATGCAGGTCACTATTGAAGGAGCTAATGGAAACCATATAATCAAACAAAAGCGACCAGCTATGCTCTATGTTGTTTTCTGACATACTTTAGAGAATCAGAGAGAGAATATCAAGGTACCAGGTCTACTTGACTGTGACGATTTAATGCAAGTCCCCAGCAGAGCACAATGATCTCTCCCGTAACAGTTAGCTGCATAAGGACATAATGCATAGCATTGCAATTAGCCACTCTACACTAACACAAGGATCCAACAGAGCGCTGTTTGTACACAGAATGCGTTTTAAGGCACTCAAGACCTCAATGAAATGTACACTGTTATTACACAAAACACCTCTTCATTCTCCATTCATACACTAAAACTGCTGATGAAACGCATGTACAGCAGTTCGTTGTGCTTGCTTTGCTTTTGCAGCTGGCTGACGAAAGAAAAGTGTCTGCGTAGAAGCCTGCACTGCCTGGACTGGCAAATGGGAATGCACTTCAAGTAAACCAGTGCGTGGTACCATAAAAATCATACGATCAAGAGAACATCTGCTACTACCTGTTGAAGAGAAGCTCAAGCAGTGAAAGAAAAATCATCAACCAAAAAACCACAGTAATACCAAGTTTAGGATGAGCAACGCGTCTATGATTATCTCCTCTGCCTTACACCTCTGCAGGCATTATGCAGCTTCCTACCATCCAGCTCCTGCTGTCCAACCGCTCCCGCATACCTTGGGGTATCTACCTGCATGCTGGTGGGTGAGAGGCTGCAGAAGAGGGGGGCATGTCTTCAGGGAACTTCCCCCCAGCACCTCGTCTCAGGTCACGGCTCCTGAGGACCTGCTTGCATTCAAAGCCAAAAATTAAGTTCCCTGAAAAATTATCTTGTTTCTTGTATCAACACCCGCAGAGCAAGGTCCAGAAAGCACCTGTGGCAGTGCAGGGAGAAGACAGCGGCTCCGAGTGCTCCTGGAAGTTTCGAGGCCAAAACCCCAGCGCTCTGCTAGGTGCATGTCAGTGACACGCACAGAAAAGGCTCGTCCTGCCGAGAGAACCAAGGTGTTTACCTGAGTCAGCCTTCACCCCTCCATCTGCTGGTTCTGTCAAAGGTACCGTTCAGAGGAAAGGTATTTCATGCCGCAACACGTCAAAAATCCACTCATTTTCAGAGATGGAAAGACAGAAGAATATTTTTTTTCTTGTCTTTTGTTGTTGTTCTCAGTTGGGTGGGCCTGAAGGCTGTGGTGGGTTGGACTGGGTTTGTTTTATTTTGTAATCTGCACCTACTTCTTTGTAAACTATGTTTTAAACTATAGTAGACATAACTTCTTGGAGGAAAGACATATTTAGCTTGTCTGCCAGATTTTGGCTTGCAAATGTCTGGACATTCACCCCTTTTCTGAAGATGAAAAAAGCCAAGCTCCTTGAAAAAGAGGCTTAGAGATCACACACTTTTCAGTAGATACATTACTTTTTTCCCCCAGGTTCAGAGCACTTGCAAGAATAGCCCAACGGCCTGGGTGAAGGCGCTTTGCTTTTCTGCTTGAAGCTTTAAATTACATTCTTCCTGAAGAAGATGAGGTGAGAAAAACACCTCAGCCTTGCAGATGGGAAGATACCTCACATGAAAGTCGGGATAAAGCCACGAGCGTGCACAGAGCTACCTCTCTGTGGAGCCGAGATAAGCAGAATCGGAATCAGGTGAATTATGCGGTAGGGAAGGGAAGGCTGGAGGTTTACATTCCAGACACAAAGCTGGATCTCAGGAGCTTGTCTTGGAGAAGTCGTATGAGCTAACGTAGTTGGATGGAGGCAGCAAACATGATCTGAGTTTGAGACAAACATCTGATCTATAAATAACAAAACAGCAACTCACCCCATTTCCAAAGGTCTGGCACATCTCACAAATATACTGATATCACTTTTATAACCAACTGCTTGGGGCATTTATTTCTTAGGATTAGCTCATGATGAGATAATGCATTCCTTGATGTCTACATTACACACAAGCATCCAAAGTCTTTAGTGAACTTCACATATTCTCCATTATTTCCTAAATCTTCAGGCAACCACAAACTTTATCTGCCGCTAAGTCAGCTGAACACACAAAGAGGAAGAAACAGTGGCGTGTGTGTGTATTTGCAGAACTTACACCTCGCTCAACGTCCCCATCTACCATCACACATAAGCCAGTGCACATAAATGTTCAACAAAAGATATTGGAAAGCGGCAAAAAAGTATTTATTGCCTCCTTGCAGTGCCTGACACAGTGCAGCAGAAAGCGCAAGTCTCATAAAACAAACAAACAAACCAAAAAAAGTAAATCTAGCGATGACAGGGAAGAACTGCTTATTTTGCTCCTTACTGATCGGGAAATGGAACCACGGAACTTGATCGTTTACCTTCTGGTATGCTGGAATCTCCATCTGCTATTAGCAGACACAGGCTGTTAATGCTTCTGACTTTCTGAAGGGGTAAACAGCAACTCACCCCATTTCCAAAGGTCTGGCACATCTCACAAATATACTGATATCACTTTTATAACCAACTGCTTGGGGCATTTATTTCTTAGGATTAGCTCATGATGAGATAATGCATTCCTTGATGTCTACATTACACACAAGCATCCAAAGTCTTTAGTGAACTTCACATATTCTCCATTATTTCCTAAATCTTCAGGCAACCACAAACTTTATCTGCCGCTAAGTCAGCTGAACACACAAAGAGGAAGAAACAGTGGCGTGTGTGTGTATTTGCAGAACTTACACCTCGCTCAACGTCCCCATCTACCATCACACATAAGCCAGTGCACATAAATGTTCAACAAAAGATATTGGAAAGCGGCAAAAAAGTATTTATTGCCTCCTTGCAGTGCCTGACACAGTGCAGCAGAAAGCGCAAGTCTCATAAAACAAACAAACAAACCAAAAAAAGTAAATCTAGCGATGACAGGGAAGAACTGCTTATTTTGCTCCTTACTGATCGGGAAATGGAACCACGGAACTTGATCGTTTACCTTCTGGTATGCTGGAATCTCCATCTGCTATTAGCAGACACAGGCTGTTAATGCTTCTGACTTTCTGAAGGGGTGATAAAATGCTGGGGTACCACCGACAGAAGGTGCTGCACGTGTGCAACGGGCATACAGAGCAACTCCATCCCCTCCACCTGCTCAACGGGAAACTCAGGCTGGCCAAGCCAATCCACACAGCAACGGGCTTGAGACACTTTTGTTGGGCATTTGCTTCTAACAGACACTGGTAAGTCTGAACATTTCAGTGCAGAGAAGTAATCCGTGAGACACGGCTCCTCTGACTGCATCTACCAGCTATAGCCCATATACTCCCA
This sequence comes from Aptenodytes forsteri, assembly GCF_000699145.1. Taxonomy (NCBI): domain Eukaryota; kingdom Metazoa; phylum Chordata; class Aves; order Sphenisciformes; family Spheniscidae; genus Aptenodytes; species Aptenodytes forsteri. Next base: position 1,249,969 of record NW_008794753.1, on the reverse strand, counting down.
GCCCCTGGCCGTGGCCACTGCTGCCAGAGGATTCCCCTTATGCATAAAATGACACCAAGTAATACTGAGCTCTACCCTTTGCAAGACTCCACCATACAATACTCATGCAACCCAGACAAACTCAGGTAGTCCCTCAGAGAGAAAGGCAGATTTTTTTTCATGATAAAACAGTATCATATTTCGTTTATTGCCCTGGACCGGGGTGAGATCCTTTGGAACCAGGGAAAAAATTAATCAACATGCCCTAACAAAATGCATACATTTGTTTTTTAAAGGAATATTGCACAGCAGCTATCTTTGACCAAGCCATATAGCTGCACAGCAACTGATGGGGAACAAAACAAGTTTCTTTCCTGCTCTGCCAGAAGGGACTTTTCAGAACAACAAATCTGCCAGAGGCAGACTGTGCCTATAATAATGCGAAGCGACGATACAAACACAGGCAGATGTACAGCCAGGTTACCAGTTTGTGACTTTAGCTGCTGCCAGCCTGGGACTCCCTCCTGGCAGCTCAGTTATCTGCCTCCGCAGCCGCAGCAAAACCTCTCGGGCTCACCGTGCAGCCGGCAGCGGAGGAAGAGAGCCCCTGCAAAGACACCAAGCCCGGCTACGTACCTGGCCTCAGCTCGGCGTGGCCAGCTCCATATCCCACACGCCCCAAGTAACAGGGGTAGCAGTTTCTCCAGAGGTAGTGGTAGTGATTGCCCGCGGTACCTGGGATGCCACCCAAAAAGCCGAAGCACCACAGCAGCATCCAGAACTGCCCCTGCTCCCGTCCCATGATGGAAAGCTAACGGGCATTAGGGCAGAAGGCAAACAAACCAGCCACAAAACGCAGAGTCCCGCAGCACGTTGGAGACGAAACGGTGCCGAGCTGCAGGAGCCGGGGAAAAAAAACCGCAGACAAGCCCAAAAGCGAAGGGAAGCCCGGCGAGCGCGGCGG
>NW_008794753.1:1203686-1248882 GCF_000699145.1 Aptenodytes forsteri | reverse complement strand
TCGGATCGGAAGGCGGCTCGGACGCGGCACCGGGGAGCAAAATGCCCGGGTGCTGCGGGGACGGACGGACGGACGGACGGCTTCTGCAGCAGCACGGCCCCGGCGCAGCAGAGCAGCGGCAGCCCGGTGCTGTCCCCGGGGCACACGCGTGGAACGCCGTGACCCGCCAGAGACGAAGGACCCGCTGCGGCATCTACCTGCACAGCCGCTGGGGATGCAGCCGAAACTCGAGCAGAACCTTCGCCATAAAACAAAGCCGCGCGTTGGCCCAAAATACGTCTGATGAGCGATCAAAAGCGGTCATCGGTGGCCAGGCTCTCCCACAGGAGCCCATAATGAGCCGCCTTTTACCCTGGAGTGGCGTGCGGGGGGGGCTTCTGCTTTACATCAAATCGGTAATTTCCCCCCCTGGGTGCCTGATGTTGGGCAAGTGCCCTGTTATCATCGCACCTCCCTGAAACAACCCGCAACCGATGAAATGGCAACAAACAGAAAACCCTCACTGGGCTTTTCTTAAACTAATGAAAAAAAGAAATCTTCATCAACACATTTAAGCTCAAATGAGGGACAGCCACTGTGACTACTCCAAAGAAAAGCATAATATTACCGTTTCCTGCAAGACAGAACCTAGAATTTTATTTTACCTTTTTCATTAAACAAGAAGTAAGAATAGCTTATTGGGTTTTCCAGAGCCAAGCTCAAAAGCCTCATTTAACTTTCTGGAATGTTTTGAAACAATGTGCTTGCAGGGTTGAGCTGGGGGAGAGCAGTGCCTGCTACTTTGAGACATTTTAACAGTATTATTTGGCTGTAGTAAAATTGCAAATTAAAACTTGCGGTTTAGACTGCAATGAATAGCATTCCATGAAAAATTTTGAAACAGAGAGAAGCTGACTCCAGGAAGAACAGAACAATTTAAGGGTATTGCTGCAGCAGTTTCCAAAGGAAGGTGGACTCCAGTCACAAGTCCCTTTTGCAGACCGTTCCAAGCAAGAGCAGCTTCCTAACATTTCATGGACTGCTTCAGCTCATCTTAATATTCACCCGTTGCAACAGTCCACATGCTTCTCATTAATATTTTGAGCTTAACAAAAATATCCGACCCAAAAACTTGTCAGTTGCTTTGTGGAAAAAAAATGTAACCTTTCTAAAAGATGCTGCAAATATTTAGAAACGGTCTGCAGAAGTAAAATCAGTGCAAACTGCTGATGTGCCACAGCCCACCAGCTGTTCAACACGCACCTTCCTCTCGCTGCCTGGCAGGTCTACCAGAGTCCCCTGAGGAGATGCTCAGCATGGGGGGAGAGAGAACACGGGGCAGAAGAGGGACAGGAGGAGGGGAAATGCTGGAGGGGTATTACTGAGAGGCACCAGAAATTATGCCTGCGCTCCCCAAGTCCCGTGACGAACCGACTGCCCCATTGCATTGCTTTGCAACACGCCCCTCTGCGTGCAGCCGTATGCTGCCATCCTGCTAGAAGCCACTTTTAGATCTACCCAGATACTTCACCCATTTAAAAATAACGCATTGCCAGACATTATGAATTTTGTTCCTGGCCCGCATCGGTTCCTTGGGAGCACTCCCTCTGAGCAGTGACGTTTAAGCCATTACAATGGCTAGTGTTGACACTTTTCCTATAAATGTTTCCAGTAGCGCTGACATGCAAAAACAAATGTTGCCACAGAGCTATGAAAAATGGGTTAGACTGACTGCCTCAGTTCAGTAATGTTATTAAGACATTGTCTATATTAAATTATCCTTGCCTGGAATGCAGATGAATCACAGCGAGCGCAGCTCTCCAAGTGACTCCCTGACTCCGCAAGCACCAACCAAAGGGACCTTTCCACTGGCTCCACGACCTGGAAATTCCTCCTACCCAGGCATATGCAACTCCCGACAAAGAGCGCTCGCTCCTTGCCCTGCAGAAACAAATGCTAGCACAGCCGCTGATGCTCAACAAATTATGTGACAAACCTGTCCAATCTCATATTTTCTTAGACTGCTGAAAAAAAAAAATACTGATGAGAGGCTTAGACTTTTCGGAACGGCTCTGTGGTATAACACATGTATCAGGAGTACCCCAGGCTTGAACATAAACTGAGTCCTGCTTATGTAATAAGTTATGCTTGGCCAGGTTTGCGCCAGCTCCAGCTTCCTTGTCACCTAATTTACTGCAGCTGATTAAGTACTAAGACCTGGTGTGAGTATGGTAACACATTACAATCAGCAGCAAATCGTTACTGCTTCCTGTGGAATTAGCTAGGAGAGCGTTAACATCCAGAGGGGTTCTTTAAACAGGGACCGAGCTGGACCGAACCCGTAACTCTCATGGAATTTCATTCAGATTCAGGCTTAGCATTAATAAATTCTCATAAGAACCCAAACAAATTACAGCTGACGATGTGGTACTTCGCAGTTCAACAGCATGTTAAGTCCTGGAGTTAATTCACCCCTGCACAGACACAGGTCAACCAGCTTAGGTAAACATGAGTGCTTGAATCTTCATCCAAAAATTACCCAAACCCTGAACCAAGTTTCTTCTGACATTTTAAAAAGGATTCTACAGCGAAAAGGAAACAGCCAAATGGAGAATATGAAAGCAGTCCAGAAAAACGCAAGAGGTGAAACACGGACGGGGAACCGAGAGGAACAGGCTGAGGCACGGGGTTTGTGATCTTGGGGGTCAGCACAGCGCGAGCCATCACCTCGTGTGGTGTGTAAAAAGCACGTGGCGCACGGCTGCCTGCGAATACGAGCAGTGCAAGAAGGGTTACAGCTGCTGGCTGGTGTATCTATGCACAACGGAGGGGCGAGCAGTGGACATGTGCTTAACGATTCCTGCTTCAGCATCTTTTACCTGCTTCACCCTTCCATGGGGGACATTTTACCTGTTTAGGGTTAGCTTTCCACCCTCAGCTACCTGGGGCTACTGCGGGCAAGGTTTTCATCCTATTTATCAATTTTAACCAAAGAAGATACCACAGGGATAGCTTAGAGGAAGAAACGGGAATGAGTACAAACTGGAAAAGCTAAGAGCTTTTAGTTTTTCCAGCTGCAGAGTTTGGACTCCCTCTTCCAGGCCGGAGTTGGCTTATTTCAAATGAGCCATCGAGCCCTCCTTGATCCATTTCAAAGGGAATTTAAAGAGGGGAAAATTCCCATAGTAAGGTGTTCTGTAATGGCACCTGGATTAATTGGCCCATGGCACTGGTACATACTAGTTCCCCGAACTCCTCATCAAGCTAAGGCTTGTCTGGCACGAATCCCAAGGCAATCTACTCGAACGGTTTCAGAAGCTGAAAGAGGCAGGTTCACCACCTGCACTTAAAGGCTAGTCCAAAACAAAGGCTACCCCTCCAACAGATGATTATGGTTTAGGGAGTTCACTCCCCACTTTTGTCTCTGGATAGTCTTTCAGCTGAGGTCAGAGAGAAGTTTGGCACCACCTGCATCTATCTGTCTACCTTGAGAGGAACTTCAAATTCAAATCTCTTTAGCCATGACATCTTGCCTCCGTGGATTAGCAGCTCGGGCGCTCTGTCATCGTGCCGGGGTGCTGTAGCGTTGGCTGATGAAGAGTCAGATAAACAAACAGCACAGGAAATTTAACACATACCAGTCACAGGCTGCATGCTGAAATGTATTCCAGACAGATTTTTGAACCCCTCTACATGTGCGTAAGGAAAACGTTAGCTGGTAATTAAATGAACAGAGAACCCCGTGTGCTGAATTAGGTTTATCACACACAATCCAGCTAAAATGTGAATTTGCGTTTAATTTCGGAGCTAATGCCCTTGTCCTAAGAAGGCTATGAAAAGTTCAAATATGCTTCTCTATGTGAAGTGGTGCTTAAAAGGATGAAATAAACAACAGTTTGTGAGAATCGTATTTTAGAGGTTTGGTTTATGATGCTTTCTAAGAGCTCCATCCACTGCAGACTTGGCTGAGCTCTCCCCACCACGCCTATCGCTAGTTCAGAATCCTGCGCATACCAACGCTTCCAAAAATGTGTGCAAGGGTCCTGGTTTTCTGCAAAGCCTCCTACAGCAAAACAAGGAAGTTGAAGGTGAAGGATGACTTAGTACCACTGCAAAAATGAGCTCCTTTCCCTGGGATGTAACTTAAACCTGAATTGACAGTGGCCAATGGATCTAGAAAAGGGGCTTTCACATCTTTCAAGTCCCTAACGTTATCATGTAACATCATGTAGTGGAACCTCAAAACGATGTTTTTCAAACAGAACTTGAGCTCCCCTAGAATTTGCCATACCTCAGAAATTGTTGTAAAAAAGAAAACCTGTTTGTTTCCTGTAAAAAAACCCAACACATAATGTCCCCAAACCACTCTACAGACAGCTCTTCCACTACAGATAAAATTAGAAATACAGAAATACTTGAGAGGCTCGTGGTTACAAGAATAACCATCCTATGTTCAGCAAAACAGAAACACTCTACAAGAACCTAAGTCAGCTGTATATTATTGTTACTGGTAAATTATGAGAATTAGTAGCATATGAAATATATTTCCTTGCAACTCTAGATCACTAGCTCAAGTTCAAACCACGTCCATAAAGATGAGAGCTGGTACCATCCAGGGACTCAGTGCCAGTATTGAGTGAGCTTGTCAGACAGATCCCAGACAGGTACAAGAGCTAATTGGCTTCTTTCCTGGTAGCATTAGCAAAGCAGCCCAGGACTGAATCAATCCAAGGGAGGATTTTATTTCTAACTATAATCCCTTTAGCTCAGAAGTGAAAACAGACTGGAGAGCCAAACACTGCTGCTGCTACTGCCTGTTTCACGGATAAGACCAAGCCAGGAGTCATTCTGTAAGGTACCAGGCTAGGTCTGAGCCAGCAGCGTGCACGCACACACACGCATGGACATGTACCCCAAGCCCGTCCTGTGGTGGACGTTGCTGGCAGTGGGAAATGGCAGACGGCGGGAAGTAACTGGAGGGTCCTGTAGCTCAGAAGATGTCGCATGTGACCATCTCTACTTGTCGTTGCGTCTGACAAGTGTGCCAAGCTCTGGACAGCCAAACATTTCAAGAATTTCTTACATTTCTTGGCAGCATTGCGGGAGAACATTTACACTTGTTTTAAGATCCCAGTCATCAGCCAACCGATCAACACCCTGGCATGAAAGAAAATCCTTTTTTTGCCCCTTGCTCCTGCAATGGTGTCCCCCACCTCCCATATTTCTACTGAGAGTGAATCAACATTAACTGTAACCAATTCTGGGCAGGAAAACTGGCAAGCTCCCCCTGAACCATAACATCCCTCTGTTTCTAAATAGAGGTTAGGTTGGGAAGTCCTCACGTGGCCGAGATTACATTTTTTTCAAAAAATTTCCTACCTTAGAAGCAAACACTGAGTCCCGGTAGTTTTCTGCCTCTCCACACAAAGCATCCTGCTGATGTTATTGCGTAGCTATTTGTTTAGCAGATACTTCAAAGAGGAGGACTCCGAAGAGGCCAGCTTGACGTCACTCTGAGCCAGGCAAGAGCCAGGAATCATGTCACCAGGGAGAAGTGAGTAAACTGCTGGCCTCTGAACCCGCGACTCGTCTTCTCGGGCCACCCTCAGGAAAGATGCGAGGTCCAAACCCTCCTGTCCAACACGGAGCCAGCAAAGGCCTCCAAATATCTAACCTCATGCTTTAAAGCCCAGGCTGCCTTATTCAGGCTCCATCAGGACTTCGATCAAGAAAAGCTGAATATTTTGCAAACTATAAACATTTGTCAGTGCCTTTTGTCTTTTCTAAACTCCCCTGTCTGTACAAACACGGATCTAATCCCGTCCACTCTTCTTCATATGTGCGTCAGCATTCAGGGTATTTGGAAAGAGTTCTTATCTGATGTAAAAATAAAAATTAATGTAAAAAGTGGTGAGTACAGCAGGGTCCACCCACTATCACAGTAGCAAGCCTGATGGAGAAGTGCAAACCACGGAGAGGATAACTAACACCCGCTTCACTGGTGTGTAGAGATTTACCCTTGAGCAAAATGGGAGTATATGAGAGATGTGGTCCAATGCAAATTCTAGTCTCAGTTAATTTAGGGCTTAAGCTCTCCCGTGCTCTTTTTTTGCGTGATGAAACCTGCAGACAGAACAAATGCACGCAGAACGAACGAGGAGCTCCAGGAGGATGATGACACTTACTGCACCCCACTGCCCCTCGACACCGAGTCGGGCAAGGGGGAGGGAGTGAGGTGGGTTGCCATCTCCATTGCGACGAGGGGGAGAGAGGGGGCACGTGCGGGCTCTGTGGGCACAACTAATTACAAATAATTCCAAGAATTTTGGCAACGCAAAGGGATTCGCACTGTCTCCTCTAAAAAAAAAGGAAGAAAAAAAAAAAAAAGGATTGTTTGTTTTCACCAAAATCCTGAACCTCTTAATCATCTGAAAAGCTAATCCTCATCGGGGGAATTCTGGGGAAACCGAAAGTATTTTAGCTTGGCTAAGATAAGGGCAGAGCTGTTTATTTCACACATCTCTACAGCGGTACAGAGCCAGGAAATACTTTTCAGTTATTTTCAACAAAACAAGACAAATGTACCAAATTGGCAAGAAAGTGACATTTTTCTGCAGAATTCTTTAATGTCCAAACTGATATCCACAGAAATGACTCTTTCCCAGTTTGTCAGCAATCTTTGTTAATTATTTTGAATACTTTTGGACTTCTGCTAAGCAAACCAGTGCCGAAAATATGTGAGAACTCCACCACAAAAACATGACCATCCTAAGCAATCACTAGAGCACCCTGCTGCGGGCATTTTAATGTTGCACTAGAGAATACGTGAGCTTCGGATTTCTGGTCTGCAGGAACCCAGTAAAGGTGTCTTTCTCTGATACTGTCAGTGAATCCTGGAACTGCAATATACTCCAAAAAAAGGTACCTTGTTCTTGGCTCTGATAAGCAAATAGCTTTTTGCATTTTTGTGACTCTCGGCTCCAGCCAACTCGAACATGCAGCACTTGCACAGATGATAATGCCCAGGGAGAAAGGGATGGGGAATCTACTCAGTGCACAACAGCACAGACTCAAGCTGCAGGAGCTGAAGCGGCCACACGATGTGAGGCTTGCTCTGGGTACTACGCTAACACAAATCCCACCTAGTATTTTCATTTTACAAACACAAAGTTGCATGCTCTCTTCCACTTTGGTTTGAAAGCAGGAGATTTAAAGTGGAAGACTGGGAACAATGTGATGACATAGACTCCGAAGAAGAAATCTCATCTCTCTTGAAGCAATAAAATACACGCCATCGACTTCAACAGGGCCAGGACCTCACCCTGAAAACTTCACTTCTATCCAGGCCAGGCTTTCCTTCTATGACTGTCATTTATACCTCTAAGCGTGCAGCAGCAAGAGAGCACTTTCTCTGGATGGCTAAACAACATCAGAAGCGTGCACGATAAGAGAGAGGAGAGGGAAAACCCAAAAGCCTCTCCTTCGGCAGCGCGGTCGTGACCGCCCTGCAGCCCGCGGTTCCTGCGCAGGTCCCCCGTGCAGCCCCTCGCTGCCGGGGCTCGGGCTGTGCGAGGCGGCTGCAGCCCCCCGGCCCTACCTGCGCACGCCTTCCCGTCCTGCTCCAGCCTCAGCCCCGCCGCGCACTTGCAGTAGAAGCTCCCGATGGTGTTGCAGCACTGGGACTCGCAACCACCATTCCCCACCTCGCACTCGTTCACATCTGGAAGAGAGGAGAAGAGGGAGCACACATGAGCTTCTGCTGCCAGACCAAGTTGGGATACTGCACGAGAGCAAAACCAACTGCTTTTATTACAGCTTATTTTCCTATTATTAACTTTTCAGTGCCAATAAGAAAAAAGAGCGTTAACCAGTACAAAGCGATCCCCCTCGTTACATGTGCAAACACGTAAGTTGCCACTACCCAAAAGATTCCTATCCTGGATGAACACTGGCACTCTCATGGATAAGAATATACTCATCATCACAACACGATGCTTCACTCTGTAACGGCCACCTGGTTCATGAAAATGAGAAGACCAATATTTTTTACATTAAAAAAATCTGTCGTTTTAGAAGTTTTACTTTCTTGTCTTTAATCAGAGGGGTAGAACTATTACACCTTTCCACTAAAAGTCCTTCAAATAAACCCACACAAGTTGCCTGAATAGTATTAATTCAGAGAAGACTGAACTAAAAAGTTGTAAAAATGAAAATATCCCCATAGTACACATTTTCTACTAATTTTTGTAACTTGAGTCCAGAATAAACCATGTTACCCTACCAAAACCAGAGTTTTCTCTTCTCCTCAGTGGGGCATGGGCCAGACCTTTAAGGAACAGGGAGCACCTTTCTCAAATTACCTTTTAAACAGAGTGAATGACTAACCACCAGGTGAAAATGGAGGAATCACCACCCCCCTTGTTTTCCTTATTACTTAAGCACAGTCTCCCTCCACTCCTCAGTTCAGCTCCCAGATAAACTCCCCAGTGAAAAGAGAATAAGGTGGGAAGTGAAGATGCTGCCCAAGGATTTAACAACCAGGGACCCAAACGAGCCACAGCCTGTACTCTCCCTCTAACTCCCAAGCAGCATCCTCCCAAAAGTCCATCTGGAAGCTATTAATAAGCACTGGAGATGCTTTCCCTTCAAGCATTTTCACACCTCACCAAAATACATGATAGCTACTTTAATTAGTCCCCAAAAAATAGACTGCATATGTTGTCAAGGTTCCCAATGTACAACATATCAGCTGGCTACATGACCCCAGACTAACAGACTGAAATCTCCAAAACCTGCAGACAATAGCCCACAAGCATCAGCTGCCCGGGCTTTTCGGGTAAGTGTGGGCAGCGGGACCTGGCCAGGCGGACGGGGAGCCTCTCCCGCTGCCGCGCTGCAAACCCCCGCTCCCGCACAGACCGTGCATGAGGAAACACCGAATGCTCAGCTAGGAACAGTGTGGGCAGTGGGACCTGGCCAGGCGGACGGGGAGCCTCTCCCGCTGCCGCGCTGCAAACCCCCGCTCCCGCACAGACCGTGCATCCTCGGTCCCCGGGAGAAACACCGAATGCTCAGCTAGGAACGTCAGTCCCTGCCACAGCCTCTGAAACGTCTTCTGCCTCCAAAATGGCAGAGGGAACTGGCAGCGAGACGGTAAGGAGGTAAGGAGGAAACCTTGCGCCGCATCATCGTTAGGCCATTTTATTATTTTCAGTTACAGATCAAAATCAACCCCAGATTAGGAAACACCAAGTTTCAGTTAGACATGTGAAATGTATGAGGAGGTTTCAAAAAGATTGATCAGTTATTGGCAAATTCTTGACATTTGGCACTAAGCAAGGCACTCTAAAAATGTATTTGTGCTTAAGAAGCTACTTTTTTTGCTCTGTAAAGAAGCATTTCCTTCTTAAAAGAAAGTAGAAAAATGGAGACAAATACTGTTTTAAGGCATTTGGTCTGGATGGAAGAATAATGAGCTGTAGCTTTGCCAAAAACGCATGCTTCAGCCATACTGTACTCTGTACGTTTCCTTCTGCTACTGCAGATAAATCTTGGTTTTCTTTTGCTCACCCAGAGCCGACAGAGCTTGCCGTCTGTTGGGAGCCAGCCCCATTTCCATCTGCTCTTAGCTCTGATCCTGACTCGAGCTCTGCTGCCTCCACGGCCAGACGCACACAGAATCCTTTGACAAGCCGTGGGGAACAAGGCCAGGTCAGGCACACACCGAGAGAGCGCGCACAAAGGCAGCCAGCCTGGGTTTACTTCAGGATGCTACAGAGAGGTAGCCTGCAGGCAGCTGGACAGCCGTGGACCTCTGCCCGCGTTATTAGCATGTCCCACCGAAGGAAAAAAATAAACAGTATTGACGTGAGCTATCGCATTACATTTTAAATTAGTGGTTCATAAACTGGGGACCGCAAAGTAGTGCAGACCGCCTGGGTACCATCCACACAGCCACGTGAAAACGGTGCTGCTCAGGCTGCTCCTGCCCGCTGGGTGAGGGTGCATCTGGGCAGCGAGCAGCTCCATCCTGCTCCCTACGGCTGGGGAGCTGCTGTGTCAGACACCCGCTGCCTCAAACAAGACGTAGCCGCAATCTCGCTCCATTTGACAAGCACACATGAAGCAAGTCGCTCCCGCGAGCGGCACGTGGAATTTCACTTGAGATGCAAAGAAAGGTGGACATTGAGTTAGGGGAGCGGCACGATGCAGCAAAGCAGCACTCACATGGCACAGCGCTTGCCACAGGTGTGACTGCAGCAGCCAGCAGCGACAGGACAGGGACGGGGACGGGGACGGGGACGGGCAGAGCCGCCACCGCACCCTGGGCATCCACCGCTCTCTGCCGGCAGCGCCTCCCCCACCCGCGGAAGAGCTCTTTGCAGAGGCATCCGTGCAGTGATGCTCTTTATTCAGTATAAAACAGGCACTAGGTCACTCCTGTGATAACAATAATAAAAGGTGTCTACGGGTAGCGCGCAAACCTGTCAAGCCATAAAGAATTAAAAGTATTACCAGCCAAGAATAGAGTTAGAGGACAGTGATCAAAACAAGGCTGATGTGATCAGAGAGACCCACCATTTAATTCCCTCAGCCTCTTCTAATTCAGTCCTGTCTGGGCTCGGAGCTCCCTAACTACTTCTGAAACACCAGACCGTGCAAGTTTTGGTTTACTTTTCAGAAATCCTAAGACCTGCTAGAGCTTAACAAAATCCCCAAGGGTTTATATTTGCTTAATCCTCCCATTGCAGCAACCTGCCAGTGTTAGGAGACCCACAGTTCATTCCAAACACTCTGTGTAAGAGGGAAAGGCTACCGGATGGTTAGTAGGAGAGCTACCCAGCGGTTCCCTCATCTTCTCTCTGACAGTGGATTTTCACACTACAGGTATTAACAGTATGAATTCAATAGCTCCGTAAATTTTAATTTGATTTTCATGTACTGTAACTGCCTAAATGCAGTATCTGTTTGAAGAAAGGTGGGTTACTGTCACAACTGTAAGAAGAGTTTTTTAAACCAGTTCTGGAAAGTAACAGTTCATCAGTTAAAGGCTTTCCTATTTTCACCAAAGATCTGGCAAGACTTACACATGTTGTCCTACTGTGAACTGCTTTGGAGACAGATGCCAGCTCTGGCAGCTACACTAACAGGTGACACGATGGACCCTGTTTTACGTGTTATAAGAAAAGTGATTCTAAGCGCTGGGAGTGATGCTCACAAATACGAGAGAAAATTCTCATTCCTGCTCTGTCCATTGTTGCTATAACCATTATCACATGGGTTTTACGTACACAAACAGTATCGGTGGTTAGACACGTTGATTGGGCAATGCAGTATTTCGAAGAAATACTTACTGACTTGTTATGGAGAGCAGAGGGGGAGTTAGGAAATGCGACCCTGTGGGACTTTGTAAAACTTAGAGAAGGCTTAAGAATTTGAAAACCTGGTGTTTTAAAAGCTAAAAGGGCAGCTGGAGGCAATGAAACATCTGTCGTGCTGAGTTAGGCAAGTAAAGAGGAGTAAGAAAGGCTTATCGGTTTGAAGGTCCTTCCACAATGCAAGTAGCCTGCTAGGAGCATTCAAGGAGAAGTTTATGATCCAAAATTTGTCTGTCTTAGTCCTGCTCATCCTCATCCTCATAATGTTTCATGGTTTAATAAGCCTCTTGCTCAGCTTCTCACACAGCAACACCTTAAAGCTACGCCTGTGACATCAATCTACCGCTGCGGAGGAGACCTTTCCAAGGCCGTAAATCCAGATTATGACCTTATGAAGGATTAGACAGAAACCATAAGGGAAGAGGGAAAGACACCTTAAACACCAAGGAACAAAGCCAATTTGGGCAATATGAAGTATGTTCACCTCGAATGAACGCCTACAGAAAACAGCAGCTGCATTTTGAAAGGATTCGAGCAGCCGTTTGTTCCGGGTGTGCTTTGCGCGTCGCGTCTCACGCCCTACGTTTCAGAGCCAAAAGAATGCAAAACCCAACTAACTAGACCACCAGAAATCACAAAGGTGCCTTCAACTGAAAACCTGACCTTTTTCTGGGCCCACACCAGGACTCAGTGTCATCCAACTCAGAGCAAAGCCACAAATCAGCCACTGGCTTTTTGAAAGGCTTCGCTGTCAGGTTTCGCAAACTCCGGCAGAGTAACCCATGGAGAGGAGCTTGTCACTGAGCTTGAAGGGCTCTGTAGCTTTGCTGGGTATGTGCGGGATACAGCTGAAGTCTAGCATATTTGAAGGGGTTTTTATTATTATTATACAAAAGCTGCTGTTAAAAAATAAAGTTCACTTTAATCTTTTAAATGGACACAATCTCAGCAGCTTCCCCCTAAGCCATAAGTTTCCCCAGAAGGATACAGCGAGAGCAGGAGTTATTCTTGCCTCCACGTTTTGTAAAAACAAGCACTGTGGTGAGACTCTGCAAACGCCACTTCCAGTTTCTTAGAGCTTGTATTTATCAAATCATTATGAAACTTCCTTCCTCCGTGACTGAAACATACGATTCATAAATAGAACGAAGAGCATTCCTCATCCTCCAACTCACCGCACGCCCCGGCATCACTGCTGTCTGCCTACCTCGTACGCTTTGATCCCGACCTCTCACTCCTGCCCAGGAGCCGCTGCAGCTCAGAGCTGATGTCTGCTCGAACTCCGGTTTGATTTCACGCTGCCGCTTCCAGCAAGGCACCCCGACCTTCTAAAGGAGGGAATCCCAGCGGTCCTCTCAGGGCAGTCAAGCAAAGCCTGAAAGCTCACAACAGAGCAAAGTCCTGCGCTGGGACGCGGACTGGGAGGCTCAGTGTTTGTTCCCCACAGCTTCTAAACCTGAACACCCCAGTGCCAGAGCACACTCCTGTCCCCTGCCAGTGTTAGCGCCTCAGCCAGTGAAAGTGCCATTGCACTCCAAGGGCACTGATTGCCAGCTACCATAGAAAAGTGGCTCTGAGATACTAATGGCCCATCCTTGTTTCGAAAAGGGGGAGAGGCTGAGGTTAACTATTTTGCTATCATCAATTTAGAGCTGTTTGGCCATTCTGAGTTATAAGATCTTTGGCAAAGGATACCTTGAAATTGTAGTCAACCCCCCAGCACAGAAGTATGAGATTTATTTTGCCTCTGCCAGGCAGCTATGAATCAGCTGTCACCACCAGCCAGGTGTCACGAACAAAGAGTGGTAAAGGTTGGTCCCTAAATCAAACCTGAACCTCCTGAAGCTGCGAGCTAACTAGGAGCAGCTGTGCTGGAATCGGTCCTCGCGGGCCCGCAGTGCGCTCGGGAGGAAAGATTATATATTATTCCCTGGAGGTTGTCGTGCATCTTCAGAACAATCCATTAGTATTTTAGAAAGGTGTGATGGCTGCAGGCATTCGCTCACTCAATGTGTTTGGCTTACACTGGAGATTTGAGGCATGCATGCCATATGCCACCCAAAATTACAAATGCTGTCCTCTTCTCCTTTCCCCCAAGGAACGGTGCAGTAGGTGCCAAAGGCATAGCTGCAGGAATCGGTGCAGGTTTCAGGGCCAGGTTGCGTTACAGCACTTGCAGCCGACATGCCAAACCGCGCTGGGCACTCTGAGCAGACGCTGGCTGCTTCTCCCCTCTGAAGCACAGCATAAACCCAGAGCTGCTTCGCCACCGTTGTTCTCAGCTGATGCAGCGGCGACCCGAACCTGGCCCACAGACCATGTATTCCTGAAATCACTGCCCCGTGTCAACTTTTTTTGCTGCTACATCAATCCTGCCTAGAGCTTTCTTGGACTCAAATTTCCCAACAAACTCAAAACTCAGTTTAAGTTCACTGAAAGGTCTGAAATTCTTTCACGGAAACCAGGACTGGGTCTGAGCATGAAAAGGGCCAAGTTACCATTTCCCACTGAAGCCATGGAAAACTCGCAGGTTCTTCAAAACTTCTCATAGGGAATCCAGTCAAAGTACATCATTTTGGCCTGTCCAAACTCCATAATTCAAATCCAACCTGAGAGACCGTGATCCTCACTTGGACTTGAAGATTGAGCTTTTTTTTACAAGACAATCCTGGGGAAGAGAAGAGCGCAAAGTTGCACGTGGCTCAACGGCGAGATACCAAATGACCGCAGACTTACCGGTGCTTGGAAACACGACCGCAGGTGCGCAGTCACCCATGAATGTTTGGGGTTACGGATATAAGTCTCCTGCAGATTGCTCAAAAACTCGGCTGTGGAGGGGAGAGGTGAATGGAGGCAGGACTGCATGAGACCGTTCAGGTTATTCGGATGCGGTTTCTGTGTCCAGATTACTCCTATAGTTCATATCACCCGGGAAATGTAACTTTTCACCTGCATTGGATGATTTTTCAAAAGGGGAAAAAAAGTCCATGTCCAAGAATACTGAGTCAGTTCGAACCTCAGCAATGAAAGGCCGGCATTTCGTGCACTCACATTCTCGTCGCGTTAACAGAGCAGAGGGCTCGCACGGCAGCTGGAGCGTGCACGGCGCTCTGCTCGCTCCTCTCCGTACATTACCTGCGGACCCTTGAAACCAAGTATGGGTCGCCTCGAATCACACCCACAGGCTCCACCTATACTTGATTTCCACGGTCATGCACAGCGGACGTCAAGGAGCTCCCGGAAACCTGTTCCCCGAGAAAGGCTTCTTGCTACCCTTAGTTTTATTTGTACATTTACTGAAGTGCCATGTAAATGCAAATAAATTTGATATGAAACTTTTTACAAGATTTCTGTTAAAATTTGGTTTCGATTCATCTGTTTGTAAAACACATACAAGTTTGCTTTTTATTTTTTAAGAAAGAGATACGAATATGTAAGAGAATATTGTACCAAACTTTCATGCATATAACACATTTTTTCAGATAATCTGTGCTCGTTTGAAAACACCAATCTTCAGATAACTCTCATCCCCACTAAACTAAAGGTAGGCAGGGATAAGAGGTTGATTAGAGGAAAGATATATATGCAATATCACTGGTAAATATCTGTTTTGTTTTCTGCTTGTTTCCCAAATAACTCTCAGAGAAATGAGCACTGCTTGTGCAGTGTGATGCAGCATAACCAGATTCCACAGGCAGCTCTTCTGGTGCATCTCAGCCCCGACCAGAAACATTTCTAAAAACACACGCACAGCGCTCCAATACATTTCAGTTTCGACTTCGGCTATCACCTCGCTTTTCCAGCTCTGTGATCCCTCTAGGCAGTGACCACTAGAGGTTTTAAAGCATTGCAATAGTTTATATTCATGTTAGTTATCTTTAGCAATTGTCTACCTACCTATGCAGTGCGTAAGCTAGCCAAAAATAACCGTAAGGGTCCTGTGGTAAAATTGCCACTGAATTGTATAATCCTTCCCAGACACAGCCTAACCTTCAAACATTCAAAGAAACCCATGACATTTGGAGTGGCAGGGCTGGATGTGAAAAGAAATATATACTTTTAGTTAAATTTTAAAAAAAAATCCATCCGTATTTTTGAGCAGCTTTGCAGAGGAATACTTATACTTTTTACAGAAGTTCAGTTGCACCTGACTAATGACCACGTTTCTCATAAAACTAAATTCATCTGCTTTGGAAGAATTTCATGCTGCTACTTTAGCCTTGCACCTGTGCAAGATTTGTTTCAAATATATTCCCAGTCCCTAACTGAGTCCAAATCCCTCCCAGCATTAGAAAGGGCAGTGACTTGCTCTCTCCTCTGCATCGTGCCTTTCCTTCTGCATTGCACCGTACAGCTCTGCTTACCTGTATTTATCATCCTTCTGGCATTTCTTTCTGTGGTGGCTCAGAAATGTCCTTTTAAACGCATCAACGTACTGTTCTTGTGCACGGACAGGACAGATGGACAGACCAAAGGCTCGGCTGGGTTTATGGCTTACCTTCAGGACTGCTGTGGCGTTAGCGCTGGGCTCAGAAGCTGGCTTCTCGGGACCATTTGGAGGTCCTGCATTCCCCTTTGCTCCGTCCGAACACGGCGTCTGCCAGGAGCCCCCGTCCCTGCCCAGCCCTGTGCGGGGAGCAGCCCTCTCCTGGCGCTGCAGCCAGGGCTCCAGCCGGCAGCGAGACTGACAGCACTCCAATCCAAAACATGAACTGGATTTCTTGGGAAACGAAACATTTTTGAGGATCTGCATTTTTGTGATGGGATTTGGAATTACAGGTAAGCCTGGCTTTATCTGAAGAATTCAGAGCCTCAGGACCGAGGCTGAATGCGATGGTGGTGGTACCCTTCCTGCATCAACCTGGCTACTACGCTCCGGCGTTCACAAACTCACTTTGACACCTTTTGCTAGGAAAGGCGTGAAATAAAATACTGATAACAGTAGATATTCCTATTCTTTATGAGAATCCCCAAGTCATTTTAAGAAAAACAGAATTCAAGCACATCTGGTATTTTATTTATGGAGGTTACACACTCCCACATGAAAGAAACCATCCACTTAAACTGATAACAAAAATCCCCCACTTTTCCATCTGCCTTTGGGCTAAGAGACCATTAATATTCACAGCCTATTGTCAAGCGACTTTACAACATCTTGTAAAAAGGCCTGAAGGAAGCTTAAATGCTGAGAGGCCCCAGTTTTGTAGCATCTGGCTTTCCCCTGAACAATGGCTGCCCCTTTCCAGCATAACCAGAAAACACACCGTGAAGTGACAGAGTCATCTCCCAGCTTGAAAGCACACACATCAGCCAAGTTTTGGGTACTCAGGGCAGAGAACGTGTCCCTCAACAGAAAAAGGAACATCTTCGTACATTATTCTCATGACCCACAAAAGATAAATGCACTCCAGACCACACAAATCATCTCATCTATTTGCATATTCGCAATTCCCTAGAAAGGAGGACCACGGTCCAAACTTCGGTGCCAACGTGACAACCTCTTCCCCATCCCAGCAGGTTAAGTTTTTACGTGGCGTAATTTGCCTTAATTGAGTAAAATCACCCAACATGGTGGCAGGTGAGAGAAGCTGGCAGGAGATTTTCTCCGTTCCACTGCCAGCTCTTCCCAGCTGAGGATGGCGGCCCTGGAAGTGCTGCAGTAGCAATGCGATAGCGGATAATAAATGAGCAATTACCCATGGTTATCAGCAGACAGGTCCCCAGGACGCCACCGCCACAGCCCCCGAACGCTGAAGGGCTTGCTGCAGCGGGGCAGCCCGGGGCGCGGGCAAAGCCTGACGAGCATCACCTCCTCTTCCAGGAGCCGAGGGCAGGGAGGGCACCTCTCACCGCAGCCCGCGCCCGCCGGGCTAGATCAGCAAACGGAGTGCCAGTGTTTGTTAAAAGCATGACCGCAGGATTCAGGCTGCGAACGGGGACGTTGCTGACACCAAACTCCCTCTCCAAACTAGAAAATAATGATCACAATTTAGGCCGTGGAAAGAGGGGGTGAAGCAGGACTCGGGGAGGGACGATCTTGCTGGGATGTGTCTCAAAGGTGAGGACTGCGTGTATCATCAGGCTGCCAGCCGGGACAGCAGGGGTGGGAACATCGCCTGAGGCTGCAGGTAACAAGCTGCAGTGCCTGGCTTGGCTGCACCTTGCAAAGGCCCTTTCCCCTCCGAGAGCAGGAAAGTTGCTGTTTTCCTGGCCACAAGCAGACTGACTTCTCTGCGGTTCTTACTGTGACTTTTCTGTGGAGGCAAAAGCTTCCACTGTGCGGGTGGTGTTGACTCTCTTTGCTCTCTCCAGTCCTTTACGTTCATCCTTCCTCATTTCGGTGTCTGAGGAGGGTTTGGCGCTGCCGGGATTTTTCCCACAAGCCGCGAGAGGGACCCAGACGCTGCCGACGCTCTGCCGAAAGCTGGGATGCTGCAGCTCTGCCCGAGAGGGAGCAAGCGAGAAGTAAAACCTCAAGTACAAGCAGCCCAGTCTGTGCTGCTGTCTTCATTCTCATTCCTTCTGCTTTCGGCAGCCCATTTCCTCACCTTGGATAGAGCAAGCAGATTGGATTCGTTCCCAATATTCAGGGAAAAACCCCTTGCTGCTGGGACTCTTCCTTTTGCACATCCTCTAAAGGCTGCTGCAGCGACTCTCCTCCCATCGCTCAGCTGAGACATCGCTGGTGGATATCTCAGCAACTCACTAACCTCACAGCCGCTTGCACGCCAACAGCTAATTACTGGCAGCTCTCTTCTCTCTCTCTTCACTTAAACACATTCTTTATTATAAATATAGGGGAGTATATTTCTGACATCAGCTGTGCACTCCAAGCAAGACAGCTGTATGGCTTCCACGCTCCTCGCTGCTGAACCATCATCCCCAGGAAAACAGAATTTCTTATCTGTAAGATGCAAAACTCATATCTTCAGCTGGCTCAGCCCCAAATACCTCTCAGCGATACTGACCTGATGCCTATACAGAAAATCATCTGACAGGATGCTGTGTAAATGGTTGCTGGACTTTTCTGCTCCTTGACAGTCCAGAGAACGGTCTCGCTGCCTGGGACCTCGTGCCAGCGCATTCTCTCTGGCTACGAGAGAGATCCAGTGCCAGTCTTGGCTTCACAAACACAGAATGCGTGTCCGAGACCAAGTGTTCATACCGATGCTTATTGCACCACGTAGGTCAGCAGAAGAATGATCTCGATTCTCGGTTTCAGAAACCATCTGTCCTACTCGACACCTCTGCGATAACGCCTGGGAGAACGACCGTCAGTGCGGGGAGCGCGCCCGGGCTGCAGAACTCGCCGTGCCGCTTGGACAGCCGTCCGCTGCTATCTAGTGAGAAACAGCATCATTGCCTTTTCCCATCATCATCTTTTCCCTTTTTTTACTAGAAGAACTTTTAACTGCCTGATTATTTATTATTGCAGAGGGAGAATTTCCATTTCCTGAGCATTTCAGACCCCGAGACCTGCCTTTTTCCTCTTCAGCACGTACAGTTGCAAGCAAGCACAAGCTGGCCACACAGAGGACTTTGTTGTGAACTCCAGGTCAGACGAGTGTAAGATTGAACCTTCACATTTAGTATTTACAAGACTAGAAGCTTTTTGTCATATACTGCTGGTAGAGCAGCATCCATACCTGGACCGGGCACTTAGATTTCTTAAATACCTGCTGAAGGTGGATGGTTCCGGTCCCCCGAGCTCACAACATGCAGCCTGCAAGCCAACAAAGGCTTGTGGCTACCATTCCAAATTCCAGATTAATTTCTTAGAAAGGATTCTCCCGAAGTAAATAAAACCTGTGAAATCTGTTTTTCCAACAGAATCTGCACTTACATGTGTAGTATTGTATACATACACATATATATAACTTCTACCTATATTATAAATACCTACCTGTAATGTTTTTTTCCCCAAAAACCTCTATAAGCTTTAAAAAAGCATTTTTTTTTCTTTTTTTTTGTAGGGAAGTGACCTTTAATAAGACAAAAAACTAAACAAAAGTTGCTGCATTCTGTCTGACCAAAAAAAATTAAAAAGAAAATTGCTAGAGTTTATATAGATTAAAAGCAGTTAAAGTTGGGATAAAATAATTTTTATCTAATTCCAAAGAGATAACCCTGCAGCTCTTCAATGGGAAAAATTCTCACCACAGTCAAAGGGAGAGGTAGGCACTTTAAAGAGAGACCCGGCTCTCAAGGATTGTCTCCCGCGCAGAGCAGAGAGGCTTTATCCCCTCCCTCTGGCTGTAATGAAATTTAACAGACTTACAGCTGTTCGGAAAGGGCCACTGGCAGCACTGAACCGAATTAGCTCACTTCAAAGATGAAGCTTTGGGTAATTATTTTCTAAAAATCAAGTTGCTGTAGTATATCTTCATTAAAACAGCTGTATAGGGAAAAAAGCTGCGATGCCCTGAGAATTTGAACTATTCTGTTTTATAGCCATTATAACACAACCCGTTTAATAAAGTTTACATAATATTCTCCCAAGAACAAACACTCCCGATAATCTAAAGGAAATAAGAGAATATGCCTTATCTAGTACTAAAACGTAAGCAGTTAAGCGTAGAAATAGCAGAACTGCATGGGTCCACGCTTCAGCGTGGCTGAATTTGGGTTGAAAGAAAATATTTTCAATTGTTTCTCTGAAAATCTGCCAAACTGATGAGCCAAGAGCAGGCTGCTGCACAGTCACGTCAGTGTTGCAGCTTTGCTGCTTCCCCACTAAACTTGTTTGAAAAGTTTGTCAGCAAACCAGAAATTACATACAAAATCCATGCTTGGTGGTTGGGGTTTTTTGTCTCTACATACAAAATCCATGCTTGGTGGTTGGGGGTTTTTTGTCTCTTTTTTTTTTTTCATTTTTGTTTTGTTTCCCTTTTTTACAACTCAGCACACTCTGGGATTTGGCATCCAAGTATTTAAAAACCTCTTTCTCCCACGGTATATCCAGGAGATCAGCCAGCAACCGCACTGCTGCCTAGAGAAAGCCCACACTGGGGTTGCAGACCTGGGGAACGCGAGCCCCCGAGGGTGTAACCGAGGGGAAGAGTTCTTCGGCCCCGGGACGGGGAACGTCAGGGACAGGGCTCTTCCCCCACTGCTCAATTCTTGCCACAGAAAAAACAGCGACGGAGCCCCTGCTTCAGGCAGGGCAGAATTGCTTCTGGTGCAGAAGGGTATTGGAGGTGGAAAAGACAAGTTGCGAAGTACAAGGGTATAACCAGACTTGTAAAAAAGAGAAATTGTAAGGATATATTATATATTTTCCCATCTTTCAGGAATTCCTAACCAGATTCTCATCCTTACCCACCCAACCGTCTATAAACTCAATGTCTTTACATGAATTATATCAAATGCTCAGACAACCTCAGCCTGTCTCCTCCTGATCTGCAATAACAGAGACATAATGAAACAGCCATGACAGACAGCACGTCCAGGAAATCTCTTTTTTTTTTAAAAAAAAAGAGCACAGCCTTTCAAGAGAATATGCCTGATGCGATCTGCTGTGGTCTGCAGGGAGCAGATGATTATCTTTCACAACTCTGGAGCTTCCTGCAGTGCTCGGATAAAACTTATTCAGTGCAATGTTCATTGCTTTTCACAGGCTTTTTTGTCCACCCATAATTTCTTCCATAATTTTCTGTCCAAACTGACGTCATCTTACCGTTGCTGGTGACTTACGCGTCATTTTTCAAACGCTTTTGATGTATCTGGTCTCTTCTAATTTTTTGTTTATCATAATCTTTTTGTCATAAACTGCACAGCACAAGGCTGTGTCTGCTGTGATAGGAAGGGCAGCGTGCGAGTCCTGTCTGCAGTGCTTGTTAAGACACGTTGATGTAGAAAATGCAACAGCATGCGTACGAAGATTCACACATACACACACATATGTGTATATATGTGCACTGTCTGTTGTTTGCAGAGGTTTGGAGACTTCCAGGAGAGACGGACTAGAGACCATAGGTTCATTTTATCACAGTGGTATCATTCCCCCACACATACCGACCGGGTATGTGCAATCTCAAATCCCCCGTTTAGTAATAGCCAACCTTTCCAGAGTGATTGCATTATCATTTTTGGCCCCTGTTAAACTTCTCACAAATATAAATACGTAAGATGGCCAAATTACATTTAATCAATATCATAGTTAGGGCTTTAAATTTTTCTGAACTTAAAGTTGCGTAAGACAGTGAGTTGACCCACGTTGACCATAAACTTTGCAGGTCTTTTTTAACTCGACTCCTGGTCATGATGGGCTATGCCATGAAAAGTTCCAAAGGATTTTGTCTACTCTTTAAGGTATTTATTTTTTTTGAAGAAGAGGAAAATTAAGCTCAAATATTCCAGTGGTTCAGTTCGGGTAAACACGTGAGAGAGATGCATTTCTGCTGCTCGCCTTTGCCAGCCACATGGCCTCCTCCGAGACAAGGTAATTATCTTTTCAGTGAAACTGTGACCAGGGGCTTCCCAGAAGTCTCCCTGACCTGATGGAGACTCAAAACAATGTCTGCGACCTCTTCATCTGCATCAAAATGCAGAAGCGAAGGGCTTGTTGGGATCGCTCCTTCCCTGCTGGAACGTGTGCAAATACCTGCCGGATCAGCACGAGTTACTTCTTTAGGCTGTGCAAATGTTCTGGAGGAAGGAACGGCTGCGAGAGATAACAGCTACGCGGATCTGAAAGTACTTCCATACACATAACTAGCTGCGCCGGGTATCTTCCACACAGCGTCCATTAAGGGGCGAGACAGTTCTTCATCAAATATTCTTACTCCACTTGGAACACACACATTTATTCCTATCGATGTCGTACGATTCCCTATTTCCTTAGCTTCTTGCCCATTGCAAGCCTCGGCCAGACTTCAGCCCACATCACCAGAGATATTCCCCTCTTTCTGCCCGTTCCCATACTCTGTCACTGGTATGGTGACTACCGAGGTCCTCGCCCTCTACTGCCACGCCCAATTCATTCACAATTTCGGCAAGTTTCCACTTTGTCTTCCCCTTCAGCCCACATGACCAGAGATATTCCCCTCTTTCTGCCCGTTCCCATACTCTGTCACTGGTGTCTACCGAGGTCCTCGCCCTCTACTGCCACGCCCAATTCATTCACAATTTCGGCAAGTTTCCACTTTGTCTTCCCGAGGGTCCTCAGGAGACAGAGAGGTGGGATGGGTAACACCATCCAGCCGGGCTATTTCTTTACAAAGGTTATCCTCAGTCTTTAAAGACTTTCTCCCACTGAAGTCAGAGGCAACAGTCTGACTAGTCCCAGCGAGAGTAACCTTAGACTCTCAACTGCTGCCACAAAACCTTACAGACTATAAATATCTCTCCATAGTGGAGAGAATTCTTTTTTGACACATTATATAATGGATGCAATATAAAAATATACTGCACTTGGCAAGCTTTCCAAGGCTTCCCTTCGGGAGCTCAACAAACGGGCTGGTGTTTGATGATTTTTTTTTCCACCGTACGGCCAAAACTGCATTTTACGGAAAGACGGGAAGATGGCTCTCCTGGGAAAGAACCTGTATTCCTCTCACGGAGAAGCTGAAGAGACTTCCTTCAAAGTTTCCAGATCTTTGAAGTGACCTCAGCTCCATGAGATCACAGATGTGTTTGCCAAGGCTGAGTGTATGAAGGTGTGAATGTCAGCGGCAGTTTTGTCCTGTTATTAATTGCTTCTTGCAGGGAAGCCCGTGCCAGGGTGAAGCTCTGTGCTCACCAGGCAGACAGTGATCTTCAGCTGTGTGTCCCCACGGCACTCAGCCCACTGCCTCTGAACGGACCCCGGTTACGCCTCCTGCTCCCGTATCTGCAGGATACCTCCAGGGGAGGTTTAGATTGGATGTAAGGAAAAATTTCTTTACTGAAAGAGTGGTTAAACATTGGAACAGGCTGCCCAGGGAAGTGGTGGAGTCCCCATCCCTGGAAGTATTTAAAAGACGTGTAGATGAGGCACTTAGGGACATGGTTTAATGGACATGGTGGTGTTGGGTCGACGGTTGGACTCGATGATCTTAGAGGTCTTTTCCAACCTCAATGA
Organism: Aptenodytes forsteri; assembly: GCF_000699145.1. Taxonomy (NCBI): domain Eukaryota; kingdom Metazoa; phylum Chordata; class Aves; order Sphenisciformes; family Spheniscidae; genus Aptenodytes; species Aptenodytes forsteri. The sequence continues at coordinate 1,225,464 of NW_008794753.1, read as the reverse complement.
TTCTATGATTCTATGATCTGAGGAGATGAGGCAGTAAGAAAGCACGGAGCTTTGTTCTCACTAGTTACATCACCCTGATCCAAAGCCAGTGAGATCCGCACAGAATCAAGGAAAAATTTATCAAAATCTAGCTGGAGGGTTCAAAAGAAATGCTGTTGCAACAGGCTAAAATGTAAAGAGTTCAGATAGGGACTGAAGATGAGTGAACTGGTCCGAGTGCCAGATGCATATGCACCGGGAGGAAGGAGATCTGGGCTCCGGATACATCCCAGCCTCGCTGCATTAGCTTCCCACGGCCAAGTCACGTAACCTGCCATTCTGACTTCTCCAGCTAAAACACCAAAAGACATACCTACTTCACGAGTCCTTCTAGCTGTGACGCTTACCGCATCTGAGTCTGTTAGCGGCTTTATTAGCTGCTACGTGCATGTTGCGGAGTACTGCTCATCTGCGGACCTCGCTCTCCTGCAACATGAAATCGGCACCAACGCTTGTTTCTCCCAGACACTTGCAGTTAAGCAGAAGACTAACCCTGATAAAGAAATCAAAGTTTTCTTTTCCTCTCATTTAAAATAGGAGCAAAGCATTGACTTTAACATAATTATTCCTGATCTATAACGTTGCATCCACAGATGACAATACCATTTCCCCCCTGTGGACACCAGTGAAATACAGCTGCCTTTGTTTACAAGTGTGTTGCAAAATGAGTGTAGTCAAGTGAACTTCAAGAAAAATACTTTCTGTGAACAAACTAGGTGCACTTGTAATTTAGCAAAGCTCCAGGTATCATTACAAACATACCGTGCCCAGAGCCTCCAGAGAATTCAAAAGAGAAGCATCCTAACAGATGCCTGTAAAAACCCGAGGTTTTTTTCTAAGTTTTTGGTTATTGGATGTGGTCTTTCCCCAGGAGAAGGAGGATATAGTCTGATATAGTACCCATAAATCTGTCTATCCCTAAAAATACAAATAACATAAGCCTCTTGACTTCTGCTTAAAAACAAACCAGAAACCAGAACCACTAGTCTCATATAGCGTTGCCCTAAAAATGTGTTTGACAGCTATTTTTAAGATGTTATTGTACACAAATATAAATAATGCAAATTAAACTGTAAACAGAATACACACGGAAATATCCAACAAAAGCTTATCTGTTGAATATCCCTTCCTTGACCAATTAACTGATGCTTCTGGGCTAGCCCCAAATGGTCCAAAATCAGTGATTTGACAGCTCCTCCGAATAGCTGATCATAACAACTAACTAAAACAGTCTTCTCACAGGGTACTTACATTAAGCTCCTCCAGCTGCTGACCTTGCCGGCCAGGACTGCTCGAGAGGCTGACATATGATAATGTGAATTATGGTGAGACTTCCAAATGTGACTTATGGCCTTTTTTTAAAGCCAGAAGCTTTAATGAAAAGTGTATGGAGTGGACACTGATGATGACCTGGCAAAGAATGCTCAGCTGGGGAGATAAGACTTGACAACATATTTTCAGGAGTAACAATGACAAAGGAGAAGGCTCTGCTACCAAAGTCAGAAATGAGAGGCACAGGCACAGAAAGAATTGGTTTGACATTCAGCTGTTTCACCAATCAGGTTTAAATTTACTCATCTGTGAATAAGAAGCTCCAGGAGCCACACTCTATTCAAAAGGAATCCTAAACCAAGCATCCTTCAAAGCTCTGAAGCATTGATGATCAGCTGCTCCTTCCAGCAAACCTCCTTTTTTTGGCTGGAACAGACTCAGAAGTGCTGAAATACCATAAAGAAGATTATGATCTCAGGTAGAAGGGTTATAACCGGAATGGTCAGCTATGAGAGTCTCTCTTTGCCCAGTCTTCCTAAGCACTTTGCAGAAGTTTCATCGTACGCAACACTAACACAAATAGTACCTCTTTTTTGAGGCTTGCTCACTCAGCTAGCAAGGCACAATGGGCAGTACACATCTTATTCTAAAGAACTGGAAAGTCCCTGGGAAAAAATAATCTTCTCCTCATCTCTTTGTCTCCGTATAATTAAGTTCAACACTACAAAGCATCCAAGGGGGGAAACATTTTGTGAGGTTCTCAAGAGCTGCCGTAGCATTTATAGTACAGGATGGTCTATGTAAAACTATTGATTACTGATCTCGGTATTTATTTATATTTCACTACAAAAGCCACTCATGTTCCCAGATGCATAATAGGTGTCAAGAGTAAGAACCTTGAAAAATAAATTGAAAAAGCCACAATAGCAAATGGCTTGTTTATGCCATAATTGGTATTAGGTAATTAACGGTGGGATGAAACATCACATTGCTTCTGAAAACAAAAAGCAATACTGTTTAAAGAACATTTAATGAGCACGCTTTATGTTGTCCTCAGCAAGTTTACTGCCAAGCCACAAAAGACATTTATACATACTTCCTTTTGTCTCTAATGAAAGGGTCATTGCTACTTGCTTCTCGTTAAATTCACAAGTTAAAAAAAAAAAGCATAAATGCAGTGTTTTACACTTGAAATTCACCTTCTTGAAGAAGCAGTTAAGTTCAACGACGTTTGCTCGACGACAGGGACAGTCACACCACTGCACAGGCTATCAGAATTAGAGGCAAACCAAACGCCTCCGTGCAGAAAGATGGAGTTCAGTGACCGCCTGCCACAGAGATCTATTGTATAGCTCTGATACCCAGATACTCCAAATATTTCACATTCCAAAATCTTCACTATTAATGAGGTGAGGTCCTGAGCAACTGGGAAAAACGAAGGTGGAAATAACGTACTTATTTGCTAGGAGTAAGTATTCTGCTGTGCAATTCAGGGCAGTTTCCCAGACCACAATGGAGGGGGATAATGCCTAAATCATTTCAAACCAGAAAAAATACCTGATCTGCTGTTTCCCAAAAACCATTTTCTACATCTGTTTCTCCTACGCATTTCAAATATCACCGCTCTCTGCTGTTACATTAAAAAAGGTCAAAGCCAATACGCTGCAGAAGAAAGGGGCTGCATTTCCAACTACGGAAAGTTTCGGTACCGCAGAATGGAAAATGGTGGTACAAACATCTCCAAACACTTTCCTTTCAAGAGACCAGAGTCCTTTTTTCCCTTATCTCCTGCAACGTGGCTGCACCACGCAGCTATCCAGACAGCTTCCAGCACCGCCTGCACAGCGCTGAGCTCTCACCTTCCTCCTTCTGAACCAGACGCAGCCGAAAGGGAAGTCCAACAAAGGGGAAATGTGTTCACAGTAGCAGAAAGTTTTCAGGAAAGTAAAGTAAGTCGGTGGCATTGTTTTCCTTACAACAAACCTTTTTTCTAGGTTTGAAAAAAAATGACCTTACAAACCATTTCAAGAAAATTTTCTGAAGCATTCTGTCTGGGAAATACATGCAGGAAGGAATGAACTTCAAAAGACTTAGAAGATGGTGTATTCACAGAACTAAATAAGCGTACTGTGGAGGTGTATCGCAACACATATGAAATCTCACATAAACCTCAGATTCCTTCTGATTAAAAGAAGCCTGTGTAAAGTATGAATATTTTCATAATGAATTTATGCCTAAATATGTCGTGATGCATTCTGTATTCATACCGTCTGCACGGCTTAATGTTCTCTTTTTAACCATTTCTTCAGTTTAAAAATGTGCATTTTTAAAGAGCGTATCCGGTTACACTAGAGACTGTAAAGTGAAAAGCCATGTCTTATTCTCACATAAGTACAAAAACATCTCTGGCATTCTTTCACGTAAATCCTTGGAGTTTTCTAGGGATTCATTTTACAAGTTAAATGTAGAATATAATTTTCCAAGCAAGTTTATCAAGGCAAATCATAACTGAGCTCCTGAACAAATACAAATCAAAATACATTATTTGACTTTTCCACATGTGCTTGGTTTGGACTGCACAAGCCCATTACTTATCAGTTAAAGAGAGGCCTGATAACATCTGAGATATCAGTAAATTATGGGAATTCAAGCTTCTCATGATGACAATGTACAGTAGAGGAAGTGATGGACAATTTGCAGCTGGTAAAAAGAGGTATCCTCTAATGACATACATCTGGCATCCATTATCTCAGCATCTGCTGTACGGAAATCCAATATGCCTCACAAAACACAATGGTATGCTGAGGAAAGGCACGATATCCCCTGGATTCTCTTTAACAGCTTAAGACCCACCCGTCCCCTTTATCCACTGCACACTAGATCGTTAAACCAGCAAAAGGAACCCAGCATCCTACCGATCGCTTGCATTTATTACACAGGACTGTATTATTTTGACCCTTTGATCTCTGACAATCAGATTAGGACCATGAATCAACATAACTGACTTCCATTATCAATGATTCAAAACAGTTCCTGGCTAGAAGAGCCAAGAGCTGGTTTGGACCTCTGGTAATGATCTATCCAGCCTTTAAGCAAGCCACTTAAATCTCTATGAAAAAAGATTCCCTATTTTAATCTGCAAACACGGGCTATTCTACTTCTTTGTTGTCACCACTCATTTGTATTAGCATAGCCCATCTGCAGCAGAGTCCCACCTCAAATCTATGACATACACGCTTTAAGTCTCTGCCACTTACAAGACCTCTTTGAGAAGCCTGGAAGCCTGGACTGAAGGCATCCGAGAAAAGCAGATGCACTTAGTAGGGTGAAAAACATCAAAAACTGCTTCCACTGCAAAACTACTGATGGCCACTGAATGTAAGCAAACGGAGCTGGACCAGCCTGCCCGATGATCTGCGCTGCTATATGCAAACAAAAGCCAACAGCGTTATGGGTATGACAGTGTCCTAAAAGCTGCCGCGTGCCAGGCTTTTCAGCTCATGTTCCAGAGTAAGTGGAAAGTAAAACACAAACGCATTACTTCAGAGAGCAGCTAACGGCCAGCAGCCCCGGCGCCTAGCCCGTGAGTCTGCTAGACGGCCTGCCGTGGAGAAGGGAGCTTGTTTGGACTTCTTGGCACCCCCGTGCAGGGCCGCCTGCTGTTCTGGTGTTGAGTGGAGGATTTCCAGATTCAACTGTGGTTTTATTTGCTTGGGGAGGTGGGAAGACAGACAGCTAATACGCATTCACATATGGCAAACTAGAAACACCTGTTGGCCTTCAAAACAGTTTTTTGGCTGGCTTATAGAGACTGAGGGTCTAACAGGTGTCCCTGTAGCCAATGGGAATGTAAAGGGGTTACAGAGGCCCCACGAACACTGAATTATGCAAAGAAAAACCGTTTGCACAACTACATACAGCACACGTGTCTGCGTGCGCAAGTTGAACCACGAGAAACCGAAGTCCCATAAAAATAAGCATGTCTGGGAGGAAACCAACCATGCTGGGACCGGGAAATCTCACCCCAGAATAGCAAGGGTTGCCGGGATCCTGCTTTTGGTCTAGAGCTGCGCTTCTGCTGACGAACGCTTGCCGTGCGCCTGCTTCCAGCTGCTGGCACTCCTGCCCCGCTCCCGGGCAGGGGGAAACCAGCCAGAGAGCCTGAAGACAACGACAGGGCTCCAGCCCCTGCACGGCACGGCTTGTTCCCCCACCACTTCCCTACGTACTCGAACACTGTGCCAACGCCACCGCTACCAGCAAGAGCACCGCACGCAGATTGTGTCTGGCGGGCCGGGACAGTGGTAACTCAGGGAGAAGCAGGGTCCAGACATAGGTTCCTACGAAGCGCGGGGCACTGGCTGTGCCCGAAGGGTCTGCGTGCTTATATATGGCTAGAAAGATAATCACTCCACTGCAAATCATTTCCGTGTTTCCAGTGAGGGGACCATTAAAATGCAATACATATTTTTAAATACTACCTATAGGTGGTATTAATATACTATAAACCATGTATGTACTACGACATCCTAATGTTCATATACATGCATACACATATACATGCACTACAGTATTAACTTAAAACCGTAACATAGCTGTAATCAGTGAACACAAGCTGAGCACATGGGAAACCTGAGGATAAAGAAGCTGCAGAGGCACAAACTCCCTGAACTTGTTCTTTGAACCTGATGCCACAGTCTCAGAAGGAGGAGGATTCCCATTTTCAGAGACACCATTTTTCATCTGAATTTTGTAACTTACCTAGCAGTAAAAAGCGACTGTAACAAACTCCTTTGCTGGCTGGTGCCACCCTTGATTTGTTTGCGTGGGTTGTCAGCGGGAGATTTTCCTCCCCCTCCGCTATCAAACAACTTAGTTTGGGTTAAGGCTGCACAGAACAGCAAGCTTCAGCCCAAGTCAAAAAACTGCATTGCACAACAGGAATGCACAAGCACTTGAACTTGGATCAAGGATATACGGAAAGCGTCCTCCCTTTCTCACATAACTCTCGTTAATTAAACCTCTGGAGCGGGAATCCTCTGAGCATCTTCCCAGAAAAAAAAAGTATTTGTAATGACTGCAATCTCAACTTATGTTTGTTTCTTGAATTATTACACGAATTGTACTGTAGCGCTGAGACCATACAGCAAAGGCGGGGAAACAGACTGAAACACAACAAACGAAGCAGACATTAAAGGAAAACCTGTGGCTGAGGTGGAGATAAGGAGCTGGCTAAAAGATGTTATCAGCTGCTAGAGAACACTGCTTTAAAAAGATGCCTTGGAGAAGGCAGCACATAATGGATAAAAAAAAAATGTTTTCTCTAACCTTTCCAAACCCAGAAATTGAAAGCATAACATACTGACGCTTTATTACAGACCGTACTGTGTATTTTAGCGTAAATTAATTCTAAAAATTCCAGGAAGGTTTGCAGCAATGCTTATCTTTTGTGCTTTGGCCTTCACTCCTCATTTCACTTGCTAAACCACCTGTTTTGGCTGGAACCTGTTCCCTTGTGCCGACAGCCAGCGCGGACCCCCGCACCGCCGATTTTCACAAGATCCCCAGAAAACGACGGAAGATCACAGGTCCCAAGAGTTAAGCTGCCTTGTGCCACCTCCCTTCCGTAACATAAAACGGCCAAACGCAAAAGGGAGAGCCGCTAAGGACCGCAGCAGGAGGCAGGAGAGGCACATCTCAGACATGCCTCCAGAAACGGTTCTTCTGCGCAGACTGGACCGGGCTTCGGTTTTGTTATCGTTCTCTCTCTCGTTTCAAGAAACCAGCCAGTTGGGCGAGCAGTTGTAAGTTTGGGACGGTCTCCTCCTTCCCCGTAACAGTCCAAGGATTCAGCATCAATTCAGTCCACTTGGCATTCATGTATCAAATTCTTCTTATTACCAATTACACGATGGGATCCCAGTGGTCCCTTTTTAGACTGGAGTATTTTTCATTGCCTGGAAAATAATCTGTTCTCCTGTATAAATATTCCTTGACTCACCTCTGTGCTTACAGTCTGACTTTCAACAGATGAGAAGAAAATACTTAGGGTAGACTACATAGCTCTCAAAAACGTAAAGCTCTTCGGACCCTAGCTCAACTTTGCAAGTTACTGAGGTTTTACAAACACACACCCCCCCTTTTTAATTGGTCACAGCTGGCTGCGAACGTTCGCAGAAACCCTTGCAGGGCGATTAGAGGGGGGCCTGACATTTCGCCATGGTACCAGCACCGTAATAATTAAGGAGGTGATCACGGGAGGTGCTGAGGAGTTCAATCTTCATTAAAGGGAAAACACGCATCGCTTTGAAGACGGCATCCAGTACTTCACATGACTAGGCCCAAGGCACAAACCCCTCAAAACAAAGCTTAGATTTGGTCTTCTCCAGATGGCACAACCAGCAGTTCCCCTCCAAGCTTTTCCTACCACTGACAGCTCTTAACGCGAGGAGCAGTAAAGATCTATATGAAAATTACAAACCGGTGCAATGTCAGCGAAAGGATTCCTTTTTCATTTATTTGCCAAAATCTAAGCAGGGGGCTACAACTCATCTGAAGGACTTGAGCCATGCGCTTTCTTTCACCCGATATAATCACCTCTTTTAAATGATAATGAAATCCTCAATTCTTGAGTTCAACCCAAGGAAAGCTTGAAAAGAACAAAGAAAGCCATATTTCAAATTCACTAAAGCCCTTAAGATTTTAGTCTCTTAAACTAGCAGCTCTTTTTCACTTGCTATCATGTTCCTTTAAACAAATGTGTCGGTAATATTTTCGCTCATGCGTATGCTCCATCACTCATTGATGAAGCTGGACAACTTTAAATGTGATAGCGTACATCCAAAAGCCTGTTTGCTGTACTCCAGTTAACCTTTAGAAACTCAAATTATATGAACTATGAAGTTATTCATAGAGTAATTGCCCTGCATTTACGTCCAGATTTGTAAAATTGAGGTCGTGCCATGAAGCTCGCGGCGAACGCCGTGTTGTGCGTCTCGGTGAAGGACGCTGGACCCCACAATACCCTACAGATGGAGGTGCGAGGAAACTTGTTTCACAGGTACAACCCCGGCTGTTCCCCCAGCTTCAGCACATTTTCCCTTTTCTTCAAAACTCATTTCACAAAAGACTTTTTTTTTCTTTAACTGAATAAACCCCTGCATAGCCTTGGCTTGTTTCCTCTCACTAACTTTTTCAAAGAGTTCAGTGCTACCTGTTTGCCAGCTATTAAATACCTAATGTTTGGCTGATGGACAAGCAGATAGCGCAGGACGAAGCAGAGCTCTGCACAAGCCGCCCTTGTTCCACTGCCTTCCTGAGCCAAAAAGAGAGAAAATCCCGGCAGGCAGAGTTGCACGGCAATGCTGCGGACTAGCAGAAATCTCTGGGCTCAGGCTCTTCTCCCCGCCCCAGCAGAAGGCTAAATCTTTGAATCAGGAGGCTGTTTGTAAATAAAAGGATTCGGACTTCTTGGCTGTTGGAGGAGAAGTGCTCTGCTTAATTTAGCCCTGGTATTATTAACAGTGGATTCTCTCCAATAAACTGACAGCTGAAGAACAATTGCTGCTCTTTAATCCCACAAACGGATTTTAAATCGGCCTTGTGAACTGTAAACCCATGAAACATCGAACACAGTATCTTGCTACTGTTGTTCTGAAATCGGCACTGGGGTCCCCGTGGACCAGGGAAGTCACCCGAGTCCAAACAAGCATTATCGCATGTGCACTTGCTGGTGGTGTCTTTCCATCTCAGAAAGTCACATCCAGCTCCCGGATCCAAGAAGAGTCTACAAGGTGCTTTCCCCTTTGCTTCCAAAGACAAAACCTCTCCCATTTTGACTTCAGTGCCTTCGAGTGCTTTGCAGTCCTGCGATACCCTTTGAAAATCACCTCCAGCCCGAAGGCTGCCGCAAAGCCCTCTCTCCCAGCCCTCCGCCCAAGCAGCCCATGCCCTAACACACCGCAAAGGCTTCCAACTGAACAGCTCGAAGAGATTAGCGGGAGAAATAGGGTCATTAGTCAATCAAACAACACTGAGGGCATGTCAAATGCTTGTGTAAATGAGGGCAGTGCTATAAAAGAGGGAGACAATAATGGTCTCCTGAAGCGGCGACAAAGCCATTTCAGCTGGCCTTGCAAAAGCAGACACTAATCACGGGCCCTGCTTGCTTACAGTTGACCTCTCCTTTGTGCAAAGCTAAAGAAGATTTGGTCTGGCCGATCCTTCAAAACGCAGCCGGGCTAATTAGGAAGGGTCCTGTCCCTACAGCACAGCAAAGTTCCCACACAAGAGCCCCCAAAGCCTGAGTGTTGCTGAAACGATCCACTCCGCCGTGAAGCTTTCAGTAAGCAAACGTTGAAGGCAAGCAGCTGATTTACAGTACGAGATGCAAATAACAACAGCCTTTATGCTCCCCATCCCACGGACGGACGGTCCCTGCCACGAACGCGCGACCCCCCGGTGTGCAGAGGAGCCATGTGGGGACCTGCTCCGCTGCGTTCACTCGGGTACGCTGAGTCCACCGAAACCGGACCCCGAAGCATAGGGTGGTCTGAGGATCCCTGGGAAGGCTTGGAGCAGAGCCCGGGTTTTCTGACACCCCCCTCCCTCCCAGCAATGTACAGAAAGGTCATTTACATCCAAGCGCAAAGAAGGGAGCTCCTAAAGAGAGTCTCAGCCCAAACCAAACCTCAAACACTCCATTTACAACCCTTTCATCTACCAGACATGGAAGATAACGGAGGAGTTCAGGACAACCCAGCTGCTTCCTCAGTTCACAAACAGTTTCTGCAGTCACTACAATATTGTTCAGCTCAACCTCTTCCCCTGGTTTGCTGCTCTAGCAAAGCCCCACTTATGGCAGGTAGGAGATGCCACACTGCGTGGGGAAAAAAAGAAGAGAAATCCCTGTGCTGACAGCACTTTACATGATCAAAAAGCCACCGAGATGCAAGAGGCAACAGAAAAGGCGTTGAAACCCAGACGGGTAAACAAGATGTACTGCAGACCTTCCTGAAAGAGCTCGTGCAGCCCTATTGAGAGGTCTGCCTTCAAAGTGAGATGATTTAGTGCAGGCGGAGAATGCCCAAATATTATCACTTTCAACAGCTCAGGAGAGCAGGAAGGACAGCATCTCACCCCTGGAAGCCAGACTGATTGGGTACCGCCTGTTTTCCAGCCAGGGTAAACACAGGATTGCTGCTGCTCTAGGCTGGCCAGTAAAAATATCCCATGCTGAAAGGTATGATAAGAGTCTGGCCAGGACAGAGAACGTCCTGCCTTTAAAACAAACACATCTGTATTTCTTTCCAGAAAAGAAAAAGTGACAGCATTAAGATCAGACACAGAGATTTCTGGAAGACGAATGACACCACAGAATATCGCTGTGGAGCAACTTCATGCACTCTGGGTTATTTTCATGTTGTTTTCATCGAACAGCCTTGTCAGAAGCCCTCCGGACCACATCCAGGTTCATCCCACAGTCAGATGCTAAACGGCTCCATTTTGGGGAACTATTTCTCAAGAAGGTATCATCGTCTCAAATACCGGGATAGCTTCTTTTATAGGTGACAGATGAGAAAAAATGATTCACCGGTCAACCATTGTGTGTCCTTCCGCAAAGCTGTCTTCTCTGAAGCAGCCTCCAGTCTCCCATCCTTTCATTAAAATCCAGCACAAATGTTGACTGACCGGCACAGAAGTTAACCACCCAGAGTACATTTAACAGTGAAAGGGAAGATGAGAACCCAGACAATTAGGTTTCCACCAGAAATTTGTCCAAAAAAGTATTTACCAAAAAAAATCATTTACAGTAGTCAATAAGAAATTAAGATGAAGGGAAGGATGAGTTTGTGGCTGGGATCTTCCTGTATCCTTAATCAGCACGTTCTCTGTGGCAAGCACCTTGGCTTTTGGAAAATGCTATGAATAATGAAAAACGTCAAGAGACAGACAAAAAAAGTCAATTCTCTGCAAGCTAGGGCTAATGCAGCATTTTTGTTGGTCTTTTTGAGATTTTCAGGAGCAACATCTGTTTAAAAGCAGGATGGAAACAAAGGTTAAAACTAAACTTGAAAGCTAGGAAAGCTTTCTGAAGATGCTTGCAAAGTCACTTATCTTGCAGAATGAACGCTGTCCCCAATCTGTTATATCTATACGTTTCCTTCAACTGCAGGTAATGAAAATGGTCCATCATTTGCAGAGTCTGCATCAGTGGGTTTGGGGTTTGTCTTCAGGAGTGGCCGAGGCTTACAGAGCAGCGCGCCAAGAAGATAAACCACTCTTCTTGTCAATGTGCTGGCGTCTCTCATGTCCACCACGTGCCCCATCCAAAAAATTCACTGAGGGTACGAACTGGTATTGATCATGTTACATTTTCTGCCGCTTTACCAGGAGACAAGGGAAAAAGTGGAAGTCCTGAGCCAGCCAGCACGTCCTGCTTGGGGCTGGGCTTTCAAAGGTCCATCTCCTTCCTTCCAGCCCTTGAAGTGACCAGATAGTCCCGTCCGGGCGGATTTGCTGAAGGAAGCAGGACAACGGTGCCTTTGCAATGTTTATAAACAACAGGCCTCGGAAACAGCGAAGCATTGTCCCGGCAGAAGGGGATGTCAGGGGGCTACTTCTGCCATGAGCACAAAACGTAAATCACTTGGGAATGAAAATAATTTGAGGTTGCACACACAAAGGAATGCTCCCAAGTCAGCTGGGCTTTGCTGTTTGGAAAGGCAATAGAACAACTAACACTATAAACTGAGGTTAAGCAGCACGAAGAACGATTTTTCCACTCTATTCACTCAACCCTGTTGCTTGTAATTAGCTCATTCCAAAACAAAGACTTTGGGTTGGTTTCTTCCTTTAATTTCAGGGAGCAGAGCCATAATTTGCGTCTCCTTGGCCATCCCCCGTTGGCTGTAGTGCAACCCATCCCCGCTGCCTTGAGTGAAGCTCTGCCAAAATATGGAAGGTAAGGATCTGACCACAGGTATTCAGGATTTCAGACATTCGTTTAAAATTTGACAGGCATATTGGAAATGAGCAAATCGGATAAGGAGCTTCTCTGAGCTGCCACTAAAAACGTATTTTGAGTAAAGACATTTTAAAGGTTCAAAATAAAGGTCAGAAATTCAGTAAGTTTCAAAAGCTCTTCATTATTCTTTTTTTTAATCTAGTTTTACAGTTTGGTTCTTTGCTTCTCGGTTCCAAACAGAAGCACGTAAGGAAGCATCACCATAAAGGTCAAATATCCTGAGAGAACAGTTCAACAGCCAACTCACTTGGAGTTTAAAAGAATTAAAATAAAATCAAAATTGCTTAGAAAAACAAGTGACAACTATGACATAACCACCTCATGCTTTGTTAATTGGCAGAACAATCTTGGAATTTTTTTATTTTTTTTAAACTCAATTTATCACTTCCAAAGGCTCAACCGTTGTCACGCTTTACACAATTGCCCAAACTACAACTATTGGAGGTTCACCCACGCCTCATTTTTAACCGAGAACTACAATTTTCCGATTTCTCTGACTAACAGCCACCTTTTATCTGATCAGAGCATCCTTTTCCCCAGAAAAGGGGAAAGGCTTCTGGCACCGAGGACCTGTTAATCCGGGCGGAGGCGAGCTGTGACCCACAGCAGTGGCTGCAGCGTTCCTGTCCTGCCCCACTTGCCCCCTGCCTTTCTCCCCTCCCTCTCCGGAGCAGCCCCGCGAGGTGTGCGAAGGCAGCGCACCACCCCGAGGGCACACCACCCCGAGGGCACGCACACCGCCCCGGGCACGCTGGTGACACAAGCCGCTGTCGTCCTCCTTTGCTGCCTCACGTGGATCCTGCAAAAAGCTTTGCAGGGCAGTAAAATAAAAGCTAACCTTCAGCCGTCCGCAGGCTGACCTTTTAAGACCCAAAGCACCGACTTTGGGTCTCTCATCCAAGGGGGGTAATGTCAGTGCAACTACAGATGTATTTTCTTCCCCTCCAAAATAAGCCAGTCATTTCCCTTTTAAAAAATAGTTGGGGGTCTCAGAAATGTGTGTTTTATTTTCAAAGCTGCAACCAATTATAATTGTGGGAATTGCTAAACATTTCCAAATGTGAAACTGTTTTTTACCTCTCAGGTTCTGTACAGGAAGACGCCTGACGTTTAATTTATTGATTTGCATGAGAGAAGCTATGACAAAAGCATTGCAGGGACAATTTAAGGGCTGTTTATTTCCTAGAAAACCCTGTAACGTGCAAACGCAAACCCAAGCAGCAGTGCAGGATCGAGTACATCTCGGAGAATTAGCCATGCTCTAACCCTTCGGGGGTGAAAGGATGAGAGGGAAGCAGTATTTTAAGTAATGTGTTTAGACTGCAGTTAGGAGAGTGTCACTGGGGAGAGAAATAATTTGGACTCAGGTTACTATTGTGTCTGCAGTGTGACTATTTTAGCAACATAAAGCAAAAAAGCAAAACAAACTGCAAATTATTGTTATACTAAGCAGCACCCTCTTCACCTTACTTAAAATGTAGAATTTAAACCGTTAGCATTAGAACAGCCACAGAGCTTTGAGTGACCAGCGAGTTAAAGCCGGATTGCTTCGTTTCCTGGGCATCGCTCTGTTTCCTGCGGCAGCAGCGGGGAGGCAGGAGCGGTGCCAGCCCCAAGCTGCCAGCCGGGGCCAGGCGAGGCTCTGCGGCGCTAGACCCGAGTGCAGCAGCACAGAGCTCAGCCCAGGGAAACTCACACCCTCCTGCATCCCTGCAGGGCACGGCAGCCCCCCACAGCGGGCTGTAAACTGCTCGCACCACGTTGCTTAAGACAAGCAGAAGGTCACGCCGTCCCCTGACACCAGACCATTTTTAACACACTAACACGGGACAGAGCACCCTGTATTTCTAGGACATGGCGTTAACTCTGGATGACACCTTTGCAAATGCTGTGGAGAGAAGGACAACCAGCCCGGGAGAGGTGTCGCACCTCGCTGTGACCAGAGGTGAAAGCTTGTGGTAAAAGGAGGCTCGAGCAGAGATGCAGACCTGCAGCCCTGACAGAAACGTCTCGGACATGCTCCAGGAGGGGTTTATGCCTCGTGTCGGATGGGTCCGTGCCACCTCTGTGCTCGACAGCGCCCAGGCTCCACTGAAATCACACCGGTCTGGCCGAGGGGCTGGTTGTTGCCAAATGGAGCCTGCATTTCTGGAAGTAGCTCCAGTTTGGATGCCCTGCAGCAAGAGAGCGGCAGCCAGGCTCGTGATCCGTACACCTGGGCTCGGGGCAATTCTTTTTTCTTATTATCAAGGAAATTGCTTCATTGCCTAACTGAGAACTTGTGCCACCACTGGAACACGGGGCAGGGGACTCATAACCATCACACACAAACCACTGTCCCAGTCGAGTCCAAGGAAAGGCTCCGACTGTAATAAACGCAGCTCTAACTCCAGTTAACGAAACGTATTAAAGAAGGAGCAAGGAATGAATAGAGCCTAAAGTCAACAGTGTCAAGGAGGGTTTGGCCGATCTACAGTTTGTATCTGACTGAGAGAATCCTCTTTTTCTTTAAAGGTATTATCTAAATGTGACTTAAGGGCCTTTTAAGCACTTCTAAATTGACACTTGTAACAACAATTAAAGTTCCTTAAAACAGATGCACCGTGAAAAATGTGCAAGAGCAGGCTGGCTCAGCAGCTGCAGCCCAGCTCCGCCGCGTAGCCGGTGGTTGTGTGCCTCCTCGCTAGCTGAAGCGGCAAGACCTTGTATCTGCCCTCTTAAAACACAGTGTTAAGACACACGCTTTCCCTGAACCGATTAACTCGCACGGTCACCTTGCCGCCCTCTGTTCTGATTACTCTGGGGTTGGAGGGTTTCAGGCTTTGCAGAAAATGCTCCTCTCCAGCCCTTCTCACGGGGAAAAGACCAGCTCCTGCCAAGGACTATTCCGATGTCAACTCCTCTACATCCGTAAACTTACCTCCATTTCTGAAAGAGCAAGGAACCACAAGTCTGAACGAAGAGATATATACTAATGGATGGTTTAAAAAAAAAAAAAAAGTCATTATTTAATTTGCCGTCATAAATCCAGAATTTGAGTAATTGTTACTGCCCTGTACCTTGCAGACTTAGCAGTTAGAGGGAAGAAAGGGCAGCCGTTTCTCTGTGCAACAGTACAAGGCACATTTTTCTCTTACCATATATGAGGCATGGAGAACCGTTCCAGCTCTAAGCAGTTGTTTGCTATAGACTCTCATGTTACCAAATCAGAACATCTCTAAATTACCAAACATAGGAAACTCAATAACCTTCAAGAGAGAATTTGTATATTGCACGAAGGTTAATTAAATAAAGCTTAGCAGCCCCAAAATAAAGCCTAGCCAAAGATATAACTGATCCAGCTAGTCAGAGCTTAACTATTTTCCCTTCTGATGTGGCAGCCCATCGCCACGCTCCCCCAGGCTGAGCTTCACTCCACAGGCCATGACCCCAGGGTTTCTTTGTTTGACCCAACTTTAATCAGCTTCCTTCTCCGATTCCAGCAAATCCCTCTGCTGATGGCAGCCAGGAATAAAGGCTATTGTACAGTACGGAGCTATGTTTCACAGCAAGTCACGATAAGCATTTCCTTTCCAAACATCCAAGTTCCCCAAACATTACAAACAGTGGCCAAAAAAAGTAGAGAGCAGATTATTGGAGTTTTGCAGATAAAACAATGGCTAGGACAAAAAAAACATTGGGGCATCCCTCACTCTTTATCCCCTTCACTTCCGACTCAAAGTTAAAGGAAGAATTTTAAAAGACTGCTTACCGTACTGACAGCGAGGTCCTTGGAAACCAGAGGAGCAATGACAGAGCTGCGAAGATCCCTCTATGCAATTTCCACCGTTGAAACAAACCCCGTAACTGCAGACAGCTGCAAGGAGGAGGGAGAGAATAATTCCCGAGATCACGATCGGAAGTGTACATGCACTAATAAATACCCATTCACTGATTAAGTTCCCACAGCCCTGTAGCAAACTTGAATAGTTATAAAAATACCACTGAACCATTTTTGCAAGGCGACTCTTTTTTGGTTGACAATGCGATACTCAAACAGTACACAGAGTCTCTCAAAATTTAGGATGGGAAGTAAAGTACCTCAGGCAATGTCTAAGGGCTCTTCTTAAAGTGCGGCTAAGTGAGAATTCACAGGAAAACATCAGCAGAGCTGCATGGTTGTTGATGAAACAATGCTTTTCCAGGTGACAAGTGAGTAAAATAGTCAGAAAATGACTCATGCAGAATCATACCAGATCTTGTGGCAAAAAAGAGAACTTATTTATTTTGAACTTGGAGGCATCTTTCAGGAACAAACCACGAGAAGCTGCTTTCCACCTCTCCGCTGAGCTTTCCTGGAGAGCTGGCTACCCAAACGTGGCATCACCTTCTGAATGGACGAGGGGATGAAATAGAGCTAAACTGTAAGTAAGCCCGAGCAGCCACGTTTCTCTGTTCTCACCAAGTGAAGTGTAAAATGGACACAGAGACAGAGAATGCTCAATTAGGCTTCTGAAATCCACCTTTTCAAATCATCTAAATAAAACCACAAACAAGGATATGTTTTTCCAGTGAAACGTATATTTCTCATGACTCACAAAATGCAGTCAATATTTTATACTTCCCACTAGAAAATGCTCATCTCAAAAGGAGAAATGTTGTTAACAAGTGATGCTGTCACGTGTGCTGTGCTTTGTCAAAGCATAAGGATGCACAACAAGGGCCTATCTTCTTTTTTAAGTCCATTTAAAGATTCAGACAATGAAATTTTCTCTCTATTCACTGATCTGGACATAGCTGTGTTGCCGGCCAATTTCTCTTTTCTTTCTTTTTCCTGCACCTCCTCTTTTTCTTTCCCTTTTCACTTTCATTGAACAAACTGTAACAAAATCCAAGAACAACGGGATTGGGTAGGAATACATTTCACAAAAGCCGTGGCAATCCAGGTAACAGGGAGCAAAAAGAGCTTCACCTGTCTCCACGGTGCAAGAGATGCCGTGGTAGTACCTGCTCCAGCAGTTCCCACTCGCCTACCCCGAGATCCTGCTCAGCCCAGGCTGGATTGTGGACAGCCCTGGGCCAAGAGCAGCAACGGGGACCAATGTGTTACGGCTTATTTATCCCGGAAAGGAATGCTCCGCAAGTGCCAACTGTGTCACGGTCACCTGTGTTAGGGGCCCTCGTGTCCTATTGATCCAGTTGATGGATCCAGAGAACGTAATTATTTCAAGTAGCTGAAATTACAAAAGACAGACCTGGCAATCCAAAACCTGTTGGCTCAGAAACGCAGATTTACTAGAAAGAGCACGGAACGCCGGCGAGCAGACAAATGCTGACGGAGCCAAGTGCAGCTTACGCTGCGATTTACTGTGGATCGTGTGCCGGCTGAAACAGGCTGCTGCCCCGCACAGTCGCCGACTGAAGCGACTTGCCAACAGAATAAGTGAACCATCAACCTGCAAACATATACTGGAACCTCAGGAAGATGCCAAGCCTCCTCTCCTGAAGCAAAGATGAGATTTGTCTTTGGCTTTAGCGGAAACAATAGGGGGAAAAAAATGAGTGCAATGTTTTTCTCCTGCTAGGAGAGTTAGGGGCTATTCCAATCCCAAGGCACACATGGGGGTAGTGGAGTTGCTGGTTAGTGTAAACTGATCACAAGCAGTCAGTGACCCCACTCCAGACCCACGGTCAGAACTTGCCCCAGCTAGGTGCAGCTGGCTTTGCCGATGCAGCACACGTACATCCAGCAGTTCTTCAGGCTCAAGAGAAGCACCTTCCAGAATAATATCAGAACTGGCCTCTCCTCGAAACTTCAGCGGTCACACTTTCTTTTAAACAATCGGACTGCATGGGTCAGGGTAAAGAACGTTTTCAAGGATTTCACTTTGTAAAGAAAAAGCCCGAGACATTTCAGACCGACTGCAGAGTCCCGCGTGCTCCTGGCCACTCTCATGACATGTCTGCAACTCCTCATGCTAAATTCACATCACGTGGGAAGACAACACAGCAGCATCTCCTGCATTAACATTACCTGGGCTCACGAGTGCCGACAGACTAAATAAAGGAATAAATAAATAAATAAATAAAAACTCCTGGAAAAGCCATTTTTTCTCTAAAGCTGCAAGGCTGCCAGTTCTGCATGTCCTGCCTGCCTTAAGGAAAAAGCTGGAGAATTAAATACATCTCCAGCAGATACAGCCTGGGAACCGACTGTCAGCTAACTCAAGCGTGTTCCATGAGGCCCCCAAGAGACACCGGTGGCACCGGCCGGCGTGGAGGGCAGCGTGTGGTCTTGGGCACGGGCTGGTGGAGAAGTCCCCAGCCAGAAGGCTCTGGACCCTGCTCAAGGCCAGCGACGAAATGGCACCGTTGCAGTTACCGACTGAACACACAAAGCCTGTGATTACTTACCTACGTATGATATGGAACCACCTGGAAACAATTATAACAGCGCTCACTGGACTAAGGTTTCCACACGCACTCTGTCTAGAGCTTTTCCCTCCTATCTGCAAGTTGGGAGCCCCCCTGGCTTCTCTTCCCATTCCAGCTAAAGCTGTAACTAATTAGTAACAGAAAAAGCAGGTCTGTGATTACACATTTCATTGTGTGTCATTATAACTGGGGAGGAAAGGCACCCCGTGCAGGCTTCAAAAATGGCTCCAACAAAATACTTGGCACAAAATATTCCAAAACACCAATTGTGCACTGAGAAGAAAAAGGAACCACAGATGGAAACAGCGCAAGGAAGCATTTGCATTTTTTGGGCACATTGGCAGGACATTTTGTGCACACCAGAAGATAAATTTGCAACGTTACCAATGCCTTTTCAAAGATAACTTGAAACTTTAAGACATACACACAAAATCAGAGATGGGAAAGAGCAGGTACTACCTGCCCAAAAGAAACCCAAAGCTTGCGGGTGTCAGCTTGCCACGCCTGAAAAAATCCTTCCCTCCTGATTACAGGTCTGCTAGTAGTTGCACAAATAGGAGTCACGTTCTGGTGGTACTAGCATCCCCTACAATCAAAGGAGATTACCTGGGCAGTAAAGGCAGGTCCTTTTTCTCTCCCCACCCTCACCTCCAGCCTTCTCTCCACTACGTAACGAAGGTGATGTAGTCAGTGCAGTGCAGATTCATGTCCTCAAAACTCCTGAATGCTGAAAGGTTTCATCAGCTGCATAAAGTTCGTCGACAACTCACGTGAAGCTGCCTGAAATACCCTGCCTCCTGACGATAGTTTGGAGAGAGATAAAGCGGCACTTTGTTTTGGGGCACAGTGAAAGTCAAATCACTGGGTCAAACCCTGGTGGTGGCCAGTCCCCTGGCACTATATTGTCAGGTATTTACACAACTCTTATCATAATGCAATCAGTTACAACCTACTTTACATGGAAATCTAATAACCACATCACTAAGTTTCCCACTATTCTCCTCCTACCATTGAATCTTCCATATATCAAGTATTTGCTCTGTTTTTTCCTACAGAAACACAATTGACTTCCTAATTTCTCCTCTGCACTAAATCTTGATACTGTCTTACACAATCTTTCCTAATTTCTCCTCTGCACTAAATCTTGATACTGTCTTGTGTAAGACAATGCTTTCCGCCTAGTCTGCGGTGATTAAGAAGGTTTTGTGAAGGTTTAGGTGAATATGACATTCTACAAATTTGCATGTTTGCTATCAAAACACACACTCTTACTAGACAAAGCTACGTACCTACTTTAAGGATGTTTGCTCTATCACTTCTTTTACAACACAACTGTCGGAGCACCCTGGGTTGAGGCACGGCCGTTAGGCGCAGGATCTCCCTTGCAGCTGACCCAGCTCCGGCTCGCCAGCCTGAGCGATAACTTCAGCTCGTTCCAAGTCTCATTCTCACTGATATCCGAACTCCCCAAACTTTGCACCTTCAATGCACTAGAGCTGAAATACTTGAGCCTCAGTGTTGGCTCTTTTAAGGACCTGATGATTTTTCAAATCCCCCCTCCAAAAAAAAAGATCATTTAGTCATACAAAGGTAGCATTGAAGTCCAAATACTCATCTACCCAAACTAATGAAACAGTGATGAAATGTTGCTTCAGAAAGCCAGTTATCTTCTCATCTAACGTTTTAGTCACTTTTCATAGCCACATATCCTTGGGGACCATGGTGATCCCGTATCAATCCCATGCTGGCCTGCTGGTGCAGAGTACTGGAACTTGGGAAACACTTTCACAAGCATCCTGCTCAGTTGAGCCGCGCCGTACCATGCCTGTGATCGCAAACACTTCCCCATGCGTGTCCTCCCACCTGGCAAGGCAGAAGGAGCTCCTGGCAGCGAGCATTTCATTGCAACTTCCCATCTCCAGGCGTGCACCAAGATTTTTTAGGGCTGCAGCCTTAAGTTTTTGCTAGCTCTAGTCTTGCGAGAAGGGCTGTCTTCTGTTTTCTTCTGTTCCTTCAGGCCTCAACACCGTTAGATAGAATTGACTGCGTGGCCAAACTGCATAGTAAGGTGGTTTGGTTTTCCCTGAATCCTTCACCTTAATCACCTAAAAACCGGACTTCAGACAAGGCCCCAGTAAAGCTCAGCCTGGCTCCACAATGCCCTACTTGCCAGCAGTGCTCAGCCCTCGGAGGCAGTTCAGTGAGACCCAAAGCACAACAATGGAAAATATTAGAAGCAATTGCAGCGACACAAATCAGGGATTAGAAGATACGGGTGTTATTCTTGGCTGTGCCTCAGATTTCCTGAATGGCCCGGACAATTCCCTGCTCTGTGCTTCAGACTGGCACAGGCAGAGTGGAAATCATAATAACCTACATCCCAGCCCAGGGCGGCTGGGGGGCCTGCGGGTCTCCCTCCCCTGCGCCTTCCAAGCCTTCTGCAAACTAGCTCCTAATTCAGTGTGACATAATTTTAATGCAATGAAATTTGGGAAAAGGGTAACGACGCTGTTCTGGGAAACGGGAAAGAAAGGATAAATTACAGAAAGTGCCACCTTCGTCTGTTTGAAAGGCCAGACAATGTCTTTTGTGAGGATTTAGCAAGGTGGGATTCTTGGGAAGTCAGAGACAAGAGACTGGTTTAAAAGGAAGAGTGATGGAGAACAGCATTTCTCCCACTACGTACAGGCTCACTGAAGTACAACACGGCCATCCTCTGCGTGGACAAAGATGGTCTCCCAGGGGAGCATACGTTCGAAGTTTAACCAATACTAGGCTTGATCCCAGGCAAAAGGTTCAGGAGTTCAGTCAAAGCCTTTCAGCTGACAAAACAATGAGCCTCCAGGAGCCAAGAGGTGATGTACAAAGGAAAGTCAGCCTAATAGGGAAATTAAATTGTTAACCGAACACATTTCCTGCCGAGCCTTCCAACCTGTATCACAAATAATGGAGCTGCTCCCCCGACGCCGGCGCAGCCGGCTCCTGAGTGCCTCTGGGCGCTTGCCTGCTCCGCCGGGCTCCCGGGGG
>NW_008794753.1:1183124-1202162 GCF_000699145.1 Aptenodytes forsteri | reverse complement strand
TGAGGCACGGCCGTTAGGCGCAGGATCTCCCTTGCAGCTGACCCAGCTCCGGCTCGCCAGCCTGAGCGATAACTTCAGCTCGTTCCAAGTCTCATTCTCACTGATATCCGAACTCCCCAAACTTTGCACCTTCAATGCACTAGAGCTGAAATACTTGAGCCTCAGTGTTGGCTCTTTTAAGGACCTGATGATTTTTCAAATCCCCCCTCCAAAAAAAAAGATCATTTAGTCATACAAAGGTAGCATTGAAGTCCAAATACTCATCTACCCAAACTAATGAAACAGTGATGAAATGTTGCTTCAGAAAGCCAGTTATCTTCTCATCTAACGTTTTAGTCACTTTTCATAGCCACATATCCTTGGGGACCATGGTGATCCCGTATCAATCCCATGCTGGCCTGCTGGTGCAGAGTACTGGAACTTGGGAAACACTTTCACAAGCATCCTGCTCAGTTGAGCCGCGCCGTACCATGCCTGTGATCGCAAACACTTCCCCATGCGCGTCCTCCCACCTGGCAAGGCAGAAGGAGCTCCTGGCAGCGAGCATTTCATTGCAACTTCCCATCTCCAGGCGTGCACCAAGATTTTTTAGGGCTGCAGCCTTAAGTTTTTGCTAGCTCTAGTCTTGCGAGAAGGGCTGTCTTCTGTTTTCTTCTGTTCCTTCAGGCCTCAACACCGTTAGATAGAATTGACTGCGTGGCCAAACTGCATAGTAAGGTGGTTTGGTTTTCCCTGAATCCTTCACCTTAATCACCTAAAAACCGGACTTCAGACAAGGCCCCAGTAAAGCTCAGCCTGGCTCCACAATGCCCTACTTGCCAGCAGTGCTCAGCCCTCGGAGGCAGTTCAGTGAGACCCAAAGCACAACAATGGAAAATATTAGAAGCAATTGCAGCGACACAAATCAGGGATTAGAAGATACGGGTGTTATTCTTGGCTGTGCCTCAGATTTCCTGAATGGCCCGGACAATTCCCTGCTCTGTGCTTCAGACTGGCACAGGCAGAGTGGAAATCATAATAACCTACATCCCAGCCCAGGGCGGCTGGGGGGCCTGCGGGGCTCCCTCCCCTGCGCCTTCCAAGCCTTCTGCAAACTAGCTCCTAATTCAGTGTGACATAATTTTAATGCAATGAAATTTGGGAAAAGGGTAACGACGCTGTTCTGGGAAATGGGAAAGAAAGGATAAATTGCAGAAAGCGCCACCTTCGTCTGTTTGAAAGGCCAGACGATGTCTTTTGTGAGGATTTAGCAAGGTGGGATTCTTGGGAAGTCAGAGACAAGAGACTGGTTTAAAAGGAAGAGTGATGGAGAACAGCATTTCTCCCACTACGTACAGGCTCACTGAAGTACAACACGGCCATCCTCTGCGTGGACAAAGATGGTCTCCCAGGGGAGCATACGTTCGAAGTTTAACCAATACTAGGCTTGATCCCAGGCAAAAGGTTCAGGAGTTCAGTCAAAGCCTTTCAGCTGACAAAACAATGAGCCTCCAGGAGCCAAGAGGTGATGTACAAAGGAAAGTCAGCCTAATAGGGAAATTAAATTGTTAACCGAACACATTTCCTGCCGAGCCTTCCAACCTGTATCACAAATAATGGAGCTGCTCCCCCGACGCCGGCGCAGCCGGCTCCTGCGTGCCTCTGCACGCTTGCCTGCGCGGCCGGGCTCCCGGGGTTATGCAGCGAGCCGGGCTCGGCCGTGCCTGCGGAGCAAGCGCGGCAGCCGAGCACGGCTACTGCAGCGGGCCCTGCTGAGTGCTCTTTCCCTGCTCGCCGGATGATAAGCTAAAGCTAAGCAGAGTTGGCAGGAAGAAACGCGGTTCAGTGCGGGGTAACTCACTCTGGAGCCTTTTAATAGGCCATTTGTGACTAATAAAAGTTTCTCTTTTAATGAGGCGATTAAAATTCAGCTGCTTTCTACTCAGCCCTTGGGGATGCTCGGAGGGGTTTTCATCGTGTCTCAGGCTCTGATACTTCCTCCCACCTCCTCACCAAATGAACATTAATTCTCCCTCTTTACCTAGGGCCAGGCTCTACCTCTCTCCGAGCTAAAAATCAGAGCAAAGCGTGATCCTAACGGGGGCTGGATAAAAACTCGTGACAGACAACTAGGGACGGTGACTGAAGCTTTAGACCAGCAGCCCAAGCCGAGCTCCTCCAGCAGCTCCATGGAGGTATCCGAACAGCAAACCGCACTGCGGTGCAGGGTGCCGGGCAGCGCGAGCTGCGCGAGCCCGAGCAGCAGAAACTGTCTGGCCACACAGCTGCACGATGGC
The DNA here is from genome assembly GCF_000699145.1 of Aptenodytes forsteri. Taxonomy (NCBI): domain Eukaryota; kingdom Metazoa; phylum Chordata; class Aves; order Sphenisciformes; family Spheniscidae; genus Aptenodytes; species Aptenodytes forsteri. The sequence goes on along the minus strand of NW_008794753.1, from coordinate 1,199,886 downwards.
CAGAGCCGGCTAAACTGCTTCTTGGCCAAGCTGCGCTCACCTAGGCTGTTCCATTTCCTTGAGCTAGCTTATTAAAAATCGCCTCGGGTATTTCCATCCCACTCCGCAGCAGAGCCAGGCTCTCTCCCCAGCTGCAGTCCCAGTTACGACTTGACCTCGCTGCTGTTCCAGCCTGAGCAAAGAGCCCGTGTTTTCTGCAGGAGCGTGCAGTCAGGGCAGAGCTGGTACTTCCTGCATAGTTCACAGGCAACATTGCAACCGAGACAAGGTCACCAGTACCAAATCTTCTAGTAACGGTCTCCTCTTTAGCCTTTTCCATACTTATTGCTCTCCCTGGTGCCTTTCTGCCTCATCGTGTCATTTCTGAACGTGGCAGGGGCTGGCCCAAGAACACAGACACAATGTCTGCGGCTGAACTCCAGCTCCTCCATGCAGACCAAGAGCTATAGACTTGGTGGGACTCGGCTTTTCAACATCTCGAGCTGAAAGTAGAGACCCAGGGGATTACCAGACATGCAGGCCCCTTGTCCCAATCAGCAAGGGCTTTAACTGTGTTATTGAACCCATGTGGAATTTAAGTAGCATCTCAGAGGCCACTTGAAACTGAGAAGCTTAGTCTGAAAGTCAATCTATCAGTAATCAGGCAGGGAAAGAACCTGACGCCATGTTAAAAATTCAAAGGGTGTCTTGACTTCTGCCCTTTTTCCTTCCCAAATGGGACTGAGCGGATGAATGCTCCGAGACAGAGGGCAATGGAAACGCAATAAGCCCTCACACTTCTGCTACCTCAGAAGAGACAGGACGAAAAGCAGGCACGCTGCAATGGAACTGGGCACCCTGCCTTTACAAGGTGAGATCTGACAGCTCCGGGGGGTGTCATGAGCAAGCACAGCTGTCACGATTTCAAATGGCACAGTAGGAGAGGAACAAAGAAATCAACTATTCTTTGAGACTCGTGAGATCTCTGTGGAGCCATTAGTCTTCAGACCACTTGGCTTCAGCGCCGTTTTACAGGGTGTTTCTATGAAATTTTCCATCTTTTTCCAAGCTACTGGCTCCCAGCAGAGCCCACGCACTCCGAGTCACTGAGTACTGTCCTCGCAGCTCTGTACTGGCCATTTTCTCACCTGTAAGTGCTTAGAGACACATTTGTGTCTGCATGGCTGCATGTGAGGAAAAGGAGTACACCCCTTTTTTTCCTACAGACAGCAACCAACCTAGGCAAACAATGAGCCCACTCAGCACGGTGGCTGCAACGGGGCAAGCTCTCTTCTTCCAGGCACCACTGCAGGCCCTGAGAGCCCAAACAACTCGACTGAACTGGTACCCACAACGGCGCTGGGACCTCCCACTTCATAATGCTATTTAACATTACCGTCAAATGTCAGACAGTATGTCACGTTCAAACAAGAAGGAAGCAGCAGGCCTTGGCCAGCTACACACAAGTCAACAGTGGTGAAAATTTCCCCTAAAAAAACATCACATGCGTTGGGCTTTTTTATTTTTAAGGAAAAGCGATGAACAGTCCAGCATTTGGAGCAAAGGGAGCACTGCAGCGAAGAGATGCCAGCCTCCACGGGAAAGCAAGATAAGGTGTCCTTACTGGAGTGATTCCACCGCACGGTGTCCAACAGCTCTAATTAAGCTGTCAACAGCGATGGCCTTCCCCACCTTTGTACTCCTGGAACACGACCAATGATCTCTGAAGACAGATAGGAAGGGCCACAAATCCTGTTAACATACTTTCGCATAGCTTTGTTGCCTTCAGCAGAGCTACGCCAGCGAACGCAGGCTGACTCACGATTGCTATATACAAAATAGAAAATCCTCCAACATACATAATGTTGGAGCCATAGCCAAACATAGCCAAACCCTGGCTACGTTTCCCTGCCTCAGCAGTTCACTAATATTTACTGACTCATTTCCCCTGCCAGTCCTTCCTACACCCTCTTCTGGTCCAGGAGAACACGCCTCTACTAAAGGTCCAGGCCACCAGCAGGAAAAGCCATCACACCCCTGCAAACCAAAAGCTGGGAGCTCCTCAGGACGGAGGATTTAGTTACCCAGAAACCAGAAGCGTTCCCCAGGACAGTCTGCGGATTGGGGCAGAAACTCTCGGCTCAGGGCACTGGCCATCCCGCAGGAGCCGGGCAGAGCTGTCCCGTTTGCCTCGGTCCAGCCTGCGGGATGCTCATCCAGCTGCTGCTAGACCAGCACCGGCTGCCTGGGGGGGGCTGGAAACGGAGAGCAAGAGTCCCGTGCTGCACTTCAGCCACCTAACCAGGTGGCTGGTCTTCTGCTGCTCTCAGGGGATTCAGAAGATGGTTCAGAGCAATGTAACTTGAGTTTCCTGCCCCGCAAAGGGCCCACAGGGACGAGCTCCCTGATGTGCAAGTTGCACTTCTTCAGTCTGAGAAACTTAAGGTTACAGCACAGTCCCTGTTTTAAAATTAACGGTATTCAACCCGATCTGAATGGCTGAACGGAGGCAAAGCCCCACGCATCAGAAACACACACATCTCCCGGTGAATGTGTGACACAGAAGGTGGAACATTTATATTCTCAGCATCACGAGAGTATTAAAAAGACTTAAATACCGAAATAAATAAAGAACATGAGCTCCAGAAAGGCACCTGGAAATCCAACACACGCTTCCTTGTGAGGCTACGATCAGGGCAACCTCGCACTCTGGAAACTGAACCCTCTCTGCCATAAACACCAGTTCCATGCTACCACATCGGTGATGCTCTCACATTCTAGTTTCTCCCTCCTGCCATGCCAAAATTTCTAGTGAAGTGGTTTTAAGCCAGCCATGACCCTCCCTGTAGCAGCACATATACCTCATCCGAGTTGCTCACCGGCCGAAGGTCACGCCCCACCTCAAAACCCCACCGACAGCTTGGCAGCAATTTCTGCTGAATTTTTGGAGTCGGCGTCATTCTGCTTTTGCAGAGAGCGCCAGGGCTGGCTGGCCCTAGGAGCTGTTAAAAAAAAAAAAAAAAAGAGACAAAAACACACAAGCTGTCTATCACAGGGATATTATTTAAGATGCTTTGAGTACTCGGGGTTAGCGGTCGGGGCCTAGAGGCTGTTAAAAAAAAAAAAAAAAGAGACAAAAACACACAAGCTGTCTATCACAGGGATATTATTTAAGATGCTTTGAGTACTCGGGGTTAGCCAAACGAAGAGAGAGTTGGCTGACAAATGCTAGGACAGTTCAGCAGCCACCAGAGCAGAGGCGGGAGTGGATCTGCAGCTAACCAGTGCTGTGCCATGGCACAGGGCGCATTGCTGGCCTCGATTTGCACGTTCGCGTCCTTCCTGCTAAAATACCATTTAACTGATCGTGTCACCCTCATTCTCACTTTGAAAGACAAGGGTTAATGGACGGCAGCAAGGGAAAAGCAAGGACTTCGTAACCTGTTCTTCAGCTGCAAAACATCAACTAGCTTTCCTACTCTTGGGAATAATACACAGAAAATATGTAAACAAGACCCATTTAAAAGAGAGCAACAGGAACTACTGACGTATGCATGACAAGAAAATAAACACCATCGGCTTGCCCGTCGCATCCGCAGCAAGTTTGAAATTAACAGGGAGGGTCGAAGTATTTTCTCTCCAAAAGAGCTGGACCCCCCTCTCTTTTTTATTCCAGACCGACTCTGCAGTGAGCAGCCCGGTGAAGACCATTGCCCAGCCTCTGAGTGCTGGTCCCAGGGATGAGGATGATGAGTTAAGAGCGTGCCCTGAGCAGCTTTATTTCCTTTTCTCTGCTTCCTTCCTGGATGGAATTACTCACTTCCTCGGCAGGAAAAATCATTACAGAACGCACTTTTCTGAGTTCATCTGAGGTTATTATCTGCTCGCTGACAGTGGGTTATTAGGCACCCATGGAGTTTCCTCTGGCACAGTGGGGTTGCTCTCCTGTGCTGCAGGCTTTTGAACAGGAAGAATAAAGATTGGTTGCTAGACGCACCTTTTTTTTTTTTTTTTTAAACCTTTGCTTCAAGCATCAAAGCGCACGGAAGGTATACGCAGCCTCTTTACAGAACAAAAGATGACTAGCTGTGGGAGACATTTTCCTATATTGTAGGTCAATTACAATCAAAATCGCCTTTACAATGGAGTTGGACACGGCTAGCTTTCATTCCCTTGATGGCAAGGCAGGTCAGATCCCAAATGCTTTGTTGGTTCGCCTGCCTATTACTTAAAACGAAAGCTGCTTTTCTATGGCGAGGGTAGGAGTGCACCTCCAAAGTCTAATTCAGAAAAGATCAGAGCTCCATTATGCAACTAGGCAGAGAATTAATAATATATCACAGGGAGCGCGTGTGATTCTGCCTTGATGGTGACATTTATTTCTACACATATGCTCAGATAAACCTTTGTTTGATTCAAGAGAAGATTTTACTTTGCTCTCAACGTCTCAAAAGCAAAGTTTAAAGTTAAATATTTCCCCAGCTGGATGTGGCCACAGTGTTTAGGGGAAGGAGCTGGGAGCTACACAGCATCTGCCTCCCACGTCAAGCAGTGCAGCCTGGAGGGGGAGGTGGGAATACGGGGCCCACAAGGAGAAGTTGCCTCTGTCTTCTGCAATAAGAGCATAAAATCATCTTATGTACTAATATTTGCATATCCCTAGCCCGACTCACGTGCAAATCTGAGTATGTACTGCAGCTTCCCCGCACAGCTGGGAAGTAGATACTTCCACGCCTGTTTTGCAGAGAATTACACTAGAGCAAACACAAAAGAGGAGTGTTCAGTCACAGAATCCAAGAGCCTCAAGTTCTGGGTCTCCGCTTCAAACCTTATGAGTGCCATCACTTCACCCATGCTGGCAGCTTGGGCTTCTCCTCTGAGGCCGATGCTGCGACATCCCTTCCTGGATCCCGCCAGTCCTGAACCGGAACGCTCACCCTTTGGCTAAAGGAGGGAGCAGACGAAGGGAAGGACTGCAGAGATCTCTAACCTCTGGCAGGGGTATCTCAAGCTCAGCAAGTCTTAAAAATAACAGATCTAGTACCTGACACACACACCTTTCCAAAGTAGTTGAGAAGTCGCATCCCTTTACAAGTGAGTTGATCAATGAATCCCGCTCTCAGCCACAGTTCGGGGCGAGGAGCGGGGAACGGCCAGGGACCCCACTCCAACAAGCGACCGCACACCGCCAGCCAAAATTCGCTGCCTTCTGGAGCACAGCACCGACGCCCAGTTTCTCAGCCTGGGTGTAATTCATCAAAGGCCGCCTCTTCCAAGGAAGCAGCTCTCACGAATGCTGAGTAAGACCAACTAGCCGGCAAATTAGCCATCACCAGCATGTTCAATCACACAGACAGCAATTACTGGCTTTTATAATGAAAAGTCCGCTCAGGGCTTGGATTACAGCTTTCCAGAGCTTCTGCCAATGGCACCGTTTGAAACACCAGTTTGGGCTCGATTTTAAATGTTTAGTAGCATTTGGCAACTGGATAAATGAATGTGACTCTGAAAACCCTTTCACGCTGCGATGAGGAAATTGTCCAAAAACGGAAAACAGCACACAGCGCTTCCTGGGAAGCCAGAGAAAAATCCTTCTGACACACAGTTAAAATAAATAAAAATAAAAAACCAGAAGCAAGCAACAAAAACCCCCAGTTCTTTTTAAAGACATTTTTATAGCATTTACTGCAGGCACAGGACTTGAAACGAGCACCCTCAGCCAAAAAAACAATACTGACAGTAGCAAATGAAGAATCTCATTCGAACAGCGCGATACTTACGGTAGAGACAGCCAGCATCCCCTCCGAGCTGGGACCATCCCGGGCAACACCTGTATGCGGTCTGGTATTTCACCTTGTACACCTGCCTGTAGCCCGTGTAATACGCAGTTCTGAAACAACAAAACAAGATACCACCCGGACAACATTAATTCCTGCAGAATGAGGAAACTGGAAAGAACAGAAGCTGTAACTCTAACTGTGGATGTAAATAAAATGAGGAATTTGGTTTGCAAACGTGCTCACATTTTTTTCCACCTGGTCTAGCAATGATCGCTGATGCTAAGAAAATACTTCTTAATTTACTTTAATGGGGACCACGAGAGACTGGAGTGTCCAGGTCCTCATAACACCCCTGGCTCTTTTCTCCTTTTCTAAACTATTTCACAGCTCTGAGCTCCTCTCTTGAACTACTTGTTAACAAAGGAAATTTAAATGTTAAGAACAACAGCTATTTCAGTCCAGCTTTAGTGAGCATGAGCAGGTGTCTCCAAGGGGCTGGTGAGCTAAAAGATCGTCAGAATCCTGATGGGAATATCAAGCTACTCAAAAAGCTCTCCATGCAATTGCGTTTTACATGGCAAGGCTCCTACGGGTTAAGGCTGGCAGAACCGATTCCCTGATGGAAAGGGCTTTCGCCTCCTCAGTCCTCCTTCCGCTGTGCCCCGCAATAACCCTCAACTCCACACCGACGAGCCCAGCGCTACAGCCAGCACCAGGCCGGCCACGCCATGCGCGTGACCACATCTCTCCCGTCTTCCAGAAAAAGGGAAAAGCCCTCTCCCGCCCAGCGCAGTTCCGGGAGGCGACGGCGCAGCAGCCTCTCCAGAAGCGGTGGCCGCAGCCCCACCGCTCGGCAGAGCCAGCGCAGGTCTGGCAGGGGATGCTGCGCTCAGGTAGAAGCTGAAGGTCCCTTTAACAGGTCCTACTAGTTACCTTCCAGGGTAGGAGTTGGGGTGGTAAAGCAGGGATTGATCTGAAGCGTATATAAATAAAAGCGACGCTTTTTTCCCCGGAAATTTGATGCTGTGTGTACGTGAAAATTGAAACACAGATAAAACTTTTGAAGCCAATTTTTAAAAAGCTCCTTTGGCAGAACATGAAACTACTCCACCAAAGCAAATCAGGCAAACAACAACAAATATTTGGCACAGCAGATGTGTTGTACATGTCCACTGAAAATATTTATCCTAACTCAGTCTAGTTGTTTGATTTTGTCTGAATGTTTCTACAAAAAACCCTAAATAACGGTGCACTATTAATTCCTGTGAAGGAAACCTTCGGCTACTCTTCTGTGCCAACCAGCATATGGAAGCACAGCTGAGAAAAATAAAAGCAGATACCGATTTTTTTGTACGAGCTGTTAACAAATTATGAAGGAAATACTCGTGTTCCAGAAGCAGCTGAGAAAGCAATTTACAGTCACTCAGGCACCAGAACAGCTAGCAATCAGGCGCAGATCCATCTGGATCCTCTTGGTATCGAGAGCTATCTCCCAGCCCAGCCCAGGGCTTTAACGCGGTGGCAGGGTGCATTAGGAAGCACAAGAGGACACCATGGGTGCGGGGTGGTGCTAAGGCAACAAGCGTTCACTGCATGGGCCGTTCCAGAAAACACCATCCTTTTCATCCAAAATGAGAAAGACTGCACGGCAGCAAGTAGCCTCTTCCATCTGCCCCGCATAAGCTCAGAAATGAGGAGGAAAAGGTATTCCACGAAATAGCAATGTAGGACAGCTCAGGACTAATCCCGGGCTCCTTTCTGCCTCCAACAGCACCCTGAACGATCTCATCTCCACGAGTCTTGGTGGGCTCTGTGGAACACTTCAGATCCTTAAGTCAGCCCAAGTGGGTTCTCAAGGAGATGCAAATATTTTGACAGCCTCAGTTGCCTGTGGATAGCTGGATGCTGCAGACTGGAAAGAACCGCATAGGAGATACTTTATCTTCAATGTTTCTGTTTTCTTCTGTGTTTTAAGGAGTCCCTGGCGCAGAAAATGTTGAATGAGCCAGAACTAATGGAACCCAGGCTTAAAAATCCTGCTGTGTCCTGCTGCTGGAAAATCCACTTCCAGCCCCTCTGGGACAGTGTCGTCATTCCTCCAAGTTTTGTTACTGAGGGCTGAGCAAAGCTACCTTCTGTTGTTACCTAATTCAGGAAAGTTACACAACCAGTAGCAAAAACATCACTTTACCAGGAACAACGAGAAGCGCAGCCCAGAGGATGCTCAGTTCATCTGCTGAAGAGCAGACGCTGGCTCTCTGAGGGGGCAGGGCCCGTGTCCTGGGGGTACGGAGCAAGGTTTGTTCTGATTTTTAGGAAATGTTGCAATCCAGTACTCTAGGCACAGATACAAGTCTTATAAAAACAAATGCTACTGGTTTTGGAATGCACAGACTAGGCAGACAACCACCCCCTCGGCTGCCCCCCGTCCCCTGCCTGTCCCGGCCCACCCTCCCTCCTCTGCCCACCCCCCCCCAACTGTACTTAGAGTTTAGGCAAAGTGATGGGACTGTAGCAATATCTGCAGCACTCCAAGCGTGCCCGGGAATTGTAGGAAATTAGCTAATGATTATGAACCCTGCACGTCAGCGACTTGTGCTTCAGCCCCTGCAGACAGCTGCTCCTCGCCGGGCAGGTGAGCTGGGCAGCAGCACTGAACGGTGCACCGGGAAAAGGAAGAGCAGATGCTGGATTTTCCTAGTCGCCTCCATGAACTCAAAGGCACCGAGGCCAATTTCAGACCAGCCCTGTGTGTGTCAGATCCTGAAGCTGTTAATATGCTTCCTGAGCCCCACGCTGCCGAAGCCGGGTCCAACTGGAGCAGCTCCAGCGGGTGAGACAGAGACTGCGTAGCATCCCTGTGAATGCCGAAACTGCGCGCTCCACTGCCCTCAATTGCTCAGCACAAGGGAGCTTGGCAGCAGCTTGGCAGGAGATCTTCCATCTATTGGAATAAGCTTGCTGCGATGGGAACTCCCAAAAGAAGTTCAGAGTGAGGGGATATGGGACAAAATCTTGCCTGAGGAAAGTTTTGCTGATCGTCCTTTTACTGTACTTGCTTTTAAAATTCCCTGGGTGAAATCCCTCACAGCACCTCTAGGCTTCACCTCTGTATTTTCATCAGGAACAGAGTTTTAGCACTAGGCTGTTCTGATATTTATAATGAAGCATGACAGAAAATGTTTTCATTTTAGTTCCTTGATTTATAACGTCAAAAACATACACTGAAAAACTAAAGGGACAGCTGGGTCTGAAGAGTTCCCAGCCTTTGAAGTAGAAGCAGACAGGGCACCTATCATTTCAAAGTCCTCTCTTAAAACACGGTCAAAAGACGGACTCTGTTTGCTCCTTTATTACCACTACACAGATATCATCACCAAGATAATTACTGGCAATTACAGGGTTAGGAGGAATTCCTGAAGTCAAGACTTAAAAGCTGTCTCTAGTCCAAGATGCTTCTTTGAAACTACTACTATCATTATTATTTTGTAGAGGCTCGTAACTGCCTAATGAGGCCGGAAAAGCAGGTGGAGTACAGAAGAAGATTGGGCACGTTGTAGTTTGGCTGCTGTGTAGGTTAGAAAAGTGCATTATTTGCACTGTTGCACATGTTCATAGCCCTCCCTCTACAACTCCTCCTGGCTTGCTTTCCCAGCTCCCAGTAAAGGCCAGTTGGCAACTCAAGGGATACTACGATTAGCTGAACCACCGCATCAATTTTCCACTCAGAGTACGTTCAAACTCCTTTCTTGCACGTGCAAGCCTAACTCCGCTGAGCTGTACACTCTTCCAACGTGGGTCTGAGCACAGTCCTGCCCACGGTGTGAAAGGGAGCCGACGACCCTGCAGCAAAGCCTGCTAACCACCACCACAGCAGTCACCCGCCCTCACGGAGCATCACTTGCACGATGGCCACGTTGATTTTTTTTTTTTTAGACCATGCACAATAAACCTCGCTTGGACCCAGCTACTGCCTTCAGCTCTGTGAAACTACAGAGGCACCGAGATGTCTCTGCTTTGAAGCTGAGACATCTAAAGATACAGGAATAGTGCACGTGATGTGATTAAGTCATTTCATTAACATGGCACGATCATAGGAAACAGATGTAATACATTGTCAGAAAACTGGAAACAGCTAACCACAACGACAAAGCTTCTTTAGAACAAAAGCGATAGATCTTCTTTCTGGGAATTCCTTAACAGCGTGAAAACTCTTAGCATCACAAAGATGCCGGGTAGGGTCAGAAGCCCCTCCAGCTAGATGCACATAGGGTTTACAAATCTCTCATAGTCTCCTGGTTTTAGCCAAGAAAAATATCTAATAAAATAGCTCTACTCTTTACAGCTGATTTGTGGGTTCAGAGCCACCTCTCTCTACACGTAGCTCTCCGTTTACAGCGACCCCTAAATGGACTGCATTGTTACCCTAATGCCAGACCCGCTGAAGGCCAGGTACCAAGTGCCGGGTCCTTTCTCCTCTCTCCCTGGAGCGCTGCCGGGGGTTGAGGAGAGCCACAGCCACGTTGTCTGGTCACTAAGACTCCTCGGAGGGTACCAAGCAGTTATCGAGGCTGCTTCCCGTGCCAGACCACAGCCTGGGCGGCAAGGCGGGCACACGCACGGCTGTTCCCAGCCCTCACCTCCTGTGCCCAGACCCTGCCAGCTGTGCAGCCACTGCCACCGCGATGGGCTCTCCCCTTTGCAGACGCCAAGTGAGCAACAAGCTCACTTCCCCACTGCTGTTGGTGAGAAGGAATCAATTTTCATCATGCAAGGAGCCAAGCAAGCTCGAAGGAAGAACACGTACCTCCGCTCGTAGCCCGTGCACCACCGCCGTCCTCCGCAGTCCTGCTTCCACACTTTGACGGTGCGGGTAAAGGCCTGGACGCATGGCTGCCGGTGCCCCACGATCGCCAGCTCCTGCTCCGCACAGACGTTTGGCCTGGCACAGAGAAACAGAGGTGTACGGGGGTCTGCGCGCTGCTGCGAGAAGAGTGCAGTGCTTCCACCGCTTAAACAGGCACCAGCTATGGGCAACTTCATTTCCTTACTGAAAGAGCAGGAAGATCTTATGCAATATACAGTATTTGCCTCCTCGTTTAATTAAATCGGTGCAGGGAAAAGAAATCTGCCAGGTCAGCCAGCCGCAAGCAGTTGTCAAGTGCAGCCTATCCACCTCCCCACAAAACTCTTGGATTTAACGCTCTTGTGAACAGAGAGCGTGCTAACAGCGTGGCACCGGCAGCAACAAAACATACACTAGAATAGTACCATGTGGATTTCTCAGAGACACGTCATTAGGCCTTCACGAACCAGTTAAACATTGGAGAACTACAAGGTGAACATCGCAAACCCGTTTTTATAGATGGAAAATTGCCACACAGAGAGAGGACACGTTCAGTAATCCCGCACTACGAGCCGGTGGCAGACACGGGAAGCCTGCTCCGTCCTGAACCCCCTCCTCGAACCTCCAGACCTGCAGCCCGCGATGAGGCCCAGATACAGTAACAGAAATCTAAAGCGACAGGGTTTTATAACATTGCCACACAGCAAACTTCAGTGAGATCGGGAAGCTGCTGACATGTGGTACCTCGAGGTCCTGGGACGCGCTACAGCCCACTTGAAAAATGCAGCAGTTGCTTTTCCACTGATACATTAAGGCTAATTTTTAGCCTTAAAAGAGAGAGGATGGATCAGAAAAGAGGCAGCAGCCTGCATGATATGGTAGCACAATGATTTCTATGTTTGTCCATTCTGTCCGCTCTCAGTTAATGAAGAATACATATGCTGTCTTTGCACCTAGGGGATTAGTTTCCTGACTATTGTCATTGCAAACACCAACGATATCTGCATCTTCTGACAGTGTTTGGGAAAAAAAAATATTCTGCCACTAGAAATGATACATCATTTTATTAATACTGCTTTAAATCAGAATTCAGTTTGCTGTTTCAGATGCTTTCTCACTCATTCAGAGCTAAGGGCTGCAAGACTAATTCCAGTAAATAAAGTGAATATATATAATTCAGTGCTAAGAAAATAAGGAAAATACCATTTGCAGTTTATTTCTTTTCTAATCCTAACTCTCTTTCAGCAAATACGAGTCAGTAGTTTTAACTAAGAATGAAGAGGGAAACATTTGTCCCTGACTTAATAGGTTATGAGCCGTTCATTATTTGGGACTCCTCCTGTTGCTTCCGATTCTTCAAAAGGGACCGAGAGTTTTCACAAAAATGCTTTCTATAAAAGAAGTTAAACTAAATAATTTGGACGTGGTGAAGCATAGAGATTGCAGCTGGCATCTGACTGCTCCAGGACGTTCAATTACACCGCTGTTACAGCAAGCCTGGCAATGCCTTTGGGATTAATGGCATGTTTCCTTCCCCCTCCAGCTTTGCTCTAAAATCCCCTCTCACCATCCCCACATGTGGCCACTGCCGAGCTGTTTGGCTTGCAAAGCTCCGCACACATCACTTCACCAGTACAACAGTCCCCAGCGCTAACGGTGACTGCCAGAGAAGCTGTTTTATTTCGTGAGTGTCTCCATACACAGAGAGCTGCAAGTTGATGCAAAGAGTGGTATTTCCCTACCCCCTGGACCTCCTCTGCTGTTAGCCTGCAGGCGCCTCACCTCCGAGCTGTCTGCACGCCCGAAAAAAGAACTGAAAGGAACCACAAGAACAAGGTTGGCAGCAGCATCGTTTTGGTGTAATTTATTACAGCGAAGAAAGGTTCTTGTGTGCCCCGAACAGTGGTTGTGTGTGTAACGGGCATCGTCAGCAATGCCCTATGGGAAGTGACAGCACTTCCCAGGCGCTGGCGTTTTCTTTTCTCTGACACTTTGGCACACATCTCATCTCTAACGTCTCATCCAAGAAGCCCTAAAAGTACTTGTCGAGGCAGGAGCACAAACTCTCTGACGTAGGGAGAAAAGGCATCTTCCTGCAAAACCTTTATCTGCTGAAAAAGACCCCTTTTCAATCAAAAAGTTAAAAACATGAGGGAGAGTAGCTTGGAGTTAGCACACCAGGCAACACTGGCTTCATTTACAAAAAGAATTGGAGCAATCCCCCGGCATCGAGAGATCATCTTCTGGCAGGAGACCAAATGTGCAAGGAAGTTTTCCAAAGAAGCCAAATGATTAACACCAAACCGTAACTGTAAAATTTAATTAAAAAGAACGGACTATGTGCTGCTAGAGTAACAGCAGAAGGGGGAAAGAAACATGCCATAAGAAAGAGATACGTTAAGTGCAATAAAACAGCAGTTCTATGAAGAAAGGTCAAACTATTTACACAACAATCACCTCCTGCACTCACACAATAGCAACATTGCAGTTAAACACAGTGAGTTACCTCCTACAAGCAAAGACTATCCAGATTTTCAAATTTCTATTCACCTTTACGTACATCTGGTACTAGATAAAGAAACACAGAACAGCCCTCCCTCCCCCTCGCTCTCTCTGCTCCTCCCTTCACCTTTGGTTTTAAAATACTGTATTTAGCTTCTGCTTTACAGTTCCCTGCCCTATAAAAACGCCCCGGTTCTCTTTTCTTGCTACTTACATATGGGGCTGAAGTTTGTTCCCAGAAGCAAGAGAAGATATTCGCAATGCAAGGATGAATGACAGTGCCACTGCATGAAACTCCATTGCAACAGCTCCTCTCTCCCCCGCAAGGTGCTTCCAGTGAGCGCCTAGAAAATCTCACAGCCTTCTCAAGCACGACTTGTGAGTTCCTGTTCCCCAAAAGAGGACACTCCTGGTCACCTCCTGTTCCCAACTTGCCGGTGTCTCCCTTTCTTGCAAAGGACAATGCTATTGGAGCACGCTGGAATTCTTGCACAGGGAGAGCAGATTTATCGCTCCTAGATGCTTCCTCCCATATGGGTTCAGTTCAGCAAGTTTGTTCAGTCCATGGGAAACGATTATAGTGCAGATCGTCACTGGGTTTTTCCCAAAACCAGACCTGGCTTCTTATGCTCATTTGCTTGTAGCGAAACGTACTGAAGTGGCTTTTCCTCCTGGCATTTGCTTCTTGACAAAGCCCAAAGACCTGGTGGCTCACAAGACCTGGGTTCTGTCCAGCAATGAAGCCCCATGGGGGTTTAGCTGATTTGGAGTCGCGATACTTCACAAGGCCATAAAAAAATCAGCGCTCAGCGAGGGAAGGGAAAAAGGAGGGGTGCTCCCCTGCACAGCAAGAAGTCCACCTCCCAGAGGACTTGTCCAAAAGCAGGCAGAGTGCTCATTCACCCCATCTGCACAGCTGAAGCCATCCTCCTGCTACAGCTCCCCACCTTCCTCCGGAGACAGGATCAAGTAACTCCTTGCACATGCACACACTAAGAGCAGCTTCCCTGCATTTCAAGGGAGTAACAAAACTTTCCTCCTGCCTTTCCCAGGTCTAGCTCCTTTCCCTCACATGCTCTCTTGTTTCTTTTCTTGCTGACAGTCAGAAATCCCTCCCACCAGCTGTGTCCAACCCCGACGAGAGGAGGGGGGAAACCCAGCAGAACAGTAGCAGAAATTACTCAGGTTTGTTTCTCGAAAGACAGCTCTTTTGCACTACCCAATGCCAACCCTCTACACACCACCCAAAACCCCTTTCCCCACGCTCTAAAAATATCCCACAGAGATGTAATCTTTCCTATGCACCCTAATAGATAAAAAAATTGATCACTTCCCAAGGAAATTCTGCTGTGCGTATAAAACGGACAGGGACGCATCCGACCTGCACTCGGCTGCTAGAGCGCTGTTAAACAACCAGTTCCCGGGGTGGCGGGGGAATACGCTGGGCAAAGAGGAGTTAGGGAACGAGGTTAAATTGCTATCTGCCTTTTCCCACTAAACTCCCTACTACGCAGGGGAACAGCACAAAAAGAGGTGTTGATAAGGATTTTGCTGAAGCTGGGTGACAGTCCGCCGGCCCCTGTGAAATGAGAAAATGGAGAGAGAAGTGCCCAAGCCCAATTCTCAGATGGTTCACTGCTAAGTTTCCAAAAAACTGCCACAAGTATCACCAGTTGTTATTGCCGGTCTTTGCAGCAACGGTGAGGGCTTACAGAGGGCTGAGCTGTCTCCTGCCTTCCTTCCAGGCAGGATGGGCGCATGGCAGCCGACACAGTAGGATGGGGAAGAAGAGAGAGGAGCAGGGATGCTGCACTAAAACTCTCCTGCTTGAAAAACCTGCCAACAAACTCTCTCACCAAGGGCAAGGAGGAATCAAAGCAGCAGCTGGGCCCTGCTCCGCTGCCCTGGGGCAGCCCTAGGCAGAGCTGACCTTCGGCAAATACTGATTTCTGTGAGAGAAGTAGGATAAGAAGGTTTGGGTAGTTTCAGTGCCCATGCCACTCACATACTTTGCCACTGAAAGAAAACCATTACATCAAGACTAAAGTCACCAACGAGCCATGCACAAAAGTTGGTAGCTCCTGGCAGAAACCGAAGCAGCTGCTTTTTAAACCTTAACCCTTCCAAAGTCACAGCAGTTGCATAAATCATTTTGGTCAGAGAAAAGAGCGGGTAAGAGGGGCTCATGTTTTCACTTAGAAGTAAAGTATCTGCCAATCCTAACAGATGGGAAGACAACATCTTTCATTGTTCCCAGAGAAGAAAGGCAACTACATAAAGATGTTTTATAATGATGGAGAGAGCTCCAGGATACGATAAATTCAGGCCTCTGTTTTCCTGTCAGGACTTTAAAAGTTAGGACTTTTCCTACAGCAGGAAACCATAAGACTGCTCTCAGTTAGTCTTTCAGTGCTAACTTATTACTGCTACCCAAAAACTTTCCTTACACTTAGCTAATCCTCTGTTTGGGTCCAGCTTTGGCAAACACAGTGCTGGGTATGCGGTGTCTGGACTTCTAAGGCGTCCAGGTGAAACCTCGGGGCACAGTGAGGCACCAGTCCCCCCCAGCCCTGACCCAACGCCCGCTGGCAGGGCGGCAGGGAGGGTAAAGGGGAGCCTGTCCTCCAGCCCGGCAGGCAGGGAGCGGGCAGAGCCTGGAGTGTGGCTCCCTCTCCAGGACACGGCTCGGCTCCAGGGATGGGGATTAGTCCCGGCCCAGCCACCGCTCCCAAACTGTGACACAGGTGACAATCCTGGCTACCAGACGGGCAGGAGACAACTTACTAAGAGGATCCAGGCAGGTCTGGCTGCGGGAGGCAGCGACAGCGGCATGGTCACCCTCTGGGCTGCGGCCATCCCCAGCAGGCTGCCTGGAGCTAGAAGAGGAAGCTCTGATGGAAAAAACGGCGCTTTCAGCACGGTGTGAGAAGTTACCGAGTCTGAAGCCAACTTTTCTGTGAGTCATGTTAAAGAAAGCAATAAGGCTTCCCATTTAAATAGGCTCATGTGAGCAAGGGTTGCAAAGAGTACAGCAGAGAATTCGTGAAACACCTGGGAAAGATGGATATCTGAAATCCAACGCTGTCTGTGAAGTCAATTTAGTATGTTTTCAATTTTGTACCATTTCCCAGCACAACCGCCTGCTGAAGACATCATCCTCTGGCTCAGGGTAAAACAGCCCTGGAAAGCAGTCAAAGATACAATACGGTTCCATAAATAGCGATGATAATATCCGCACTAAAGCCAGAGACCACAGAAATACAAATACTAACTTGCCGTTCATTCCCTAGCATTATTTAGTCTTTGCTATCAAGTATGCTGAACGTGGCACGGGCTTTAGGGCTCTAAACTCACAGTTCTGTCCCTAGTTCTGCATTGCTCCGTCACCTTCCCGCGCATCATCTGCCACATCACACCTGGAAATGTCGACCAGGTGGTATTTCAGGAACTTGTACATCTGACCAAGATTTGCTTCACAGTAGCTCTGACCAGCCTCTGTAGATCCACAAATCTCATTGCTCTGCGGGTATATCAGAGTCGGCGTCCCGACTACCCGAGCAGAGCAGCCCGTTCCTTTTGGCTGAGCCCAGGGCTTTCCCGCACCCGTGCTGCACAGCACACGCCTGCACACCCGACCCAGAACACCCGCGGCAGA
>NW_008794753.1:1160184-1182344 GCF_000699145.1 Aptenodytes forsteri | reverse complement strand
CCTCTTCCTTTTCCCCGTTTAGCCCGGCACGATAGAGCAAGCGGTCAACGAGATCCGCGTGGTCGTGACGCCCACCGAGGACGGGGAGGTGCAAAGCGTCTGGCTGCTCGCCGAGTAAGTAGCGCTGCCAAGGGCGAGGCCGCCTCTCTCTGCACGGCGAGATAAACCCCGGGCGAGGTTTAACCCCCGCATTTCACGTACGTCTTTCAAAACCGCACATCCCACAGCGCGCTTTTGTATTAGAGTCTTGCAAAATGGACACGGAAGCCTTGAAGTGGCCTGGGGTGGCTGTATCGCATCGCTATTTCTGTGTAATCCAACCCACTGAAGGATCTAGAGGAAAGCTCCTAAGTTAACTCATTACAAAATCCAGTGCAGTACAGAATTCACTCGAACACTAAAACCACTAACGCGGCTTTAATAAACTATTTCCTCAAAAGCCATGCCTGCACACCGAGTTACAGGCCGTTAGCCCTGTAAGTCACCAAGGAACAAAATGGAAGCTGACAATTTGCGGTGCAATCTGGACTAGGGGATAGGAGCAAAGCACGAGCCGAGCACGCCTACTTCTTTGGAACAACGCTTGGCCAGACTTGCAAGCCCCGAGCACTCCTTGGGGCAAGCAGAAGGCAGGGGCGGTTTCAGACCTTTCACCCTGGCACAAGTCGAACCGGCAGAGAGAGGCAGAGAGAAAGGTTCACGGCAGGTGGAAATGCACCAGCCCATTGCCTGGTCCCACTATTGGCACTTACGTTTACACAATGAGGATGGCTTTGGCCTCGTCAGCTTTACGTCAGTGTTCCTGTTGAAACAATAGACAATTTTTAATTTTTGTAAGGAAAAACAATTATATCAGTAACACTAAAAATAAGCTGTAGCAGATTTCAAAGGTGCTAGTTTAAAAGCTGAGCTCATTACCCTTAGAGTGAAGATGTGACCTACTCTTAGGTTGCCCTAAGGATGAAACAGTATTACAGCTGTGATGGTTCAACAGTGTAGTCTGGCAAAACACTCGGGGAAAGGTAGGATCTTTTATTCATGAAATTTGAAGAAACCGACAAGTTTTTGAATGTACAGACTGTCCTTACAGAGGAAAATGCCAAGTCAGGCCACACAGTTAAAGAAAACTATTTCTCTCTCCTGAACATGCACAAATGCAGTTAATAATTTAGCAAATGCGGCAGCATGCTGACAGCACGGTATTAAACACGTACTGGAAGAGCTGCTGGAGACTCATCTGCCCTGTTAAGTAGCATTTGTTCTCAAATAACAGGAGATAGCACTAGAGCTCGCTCTCAAGACCTTCAGACTTACTCTGATTTTCTTAACATTTTCCTAAGTTGTAACATGACTATGTTGTGACATTCAACCTCTTAGCAGACTTGCTGATTCAAAGGAAAGGCCGTAAGGGGAAACAGCATTACTAAGACTTCAGATTTGTTCTCCTTAGCGACTCTTCCATCTGTCAAGCTGCTAAGTGTTCCTAGCCCTTAATCAAAACTGCTAAAGCTCAGTCATGTTATCTTACCAGAATTGATCACTGGAACAACGAGAAGGAGCGTCTCGTTCTTATCACGGATTGGTCCCTCCTGATCTGCAAATACAACTTCATCAGCCTGCAGTGCCAGCATGTGACGAGGATAGCCCTCAGTGCAGTTGATACCATCTCTGTAGGAGAGTTTGAGTTCCCACCTAAATCTCTGAACAAGTAAGTTGACATCGTAATACTGCAATGTTACGGTAATTCTTGTATGGTTATGGTAAACAGTTTGAGCTGTCAACCTTTGTCACTGACCATTGGACAAGCTTGAGAATTCTTCCTCTTGCTCATGTGACTTTGCAAGCAGTTACTGAAACTTCATTACACCACTGCAGAGCAGCCGTGTTTTGCTGGGACGGCTAGTAGTTACGTTAAAAGTGAATTGCTCAAGGACTTTCAAGATGAATAGATTTGGGAGCAGAAGTTCATTGCCATTACGTAATGCGGTAAGTCGCAGCAGCAGTAGTGCCACCTTAGCATTACTAGAAAGCCACGTGTAAATGTCAGGTCATAGGTAACGCAGGCTATCCCAGGCAACGCGGTTCAGGCGTTGTGTCCTACGTGTCTAATGAGCTTAACCTTTTTGCACTCAGCTTATAAGAACGTACCTCTGCATATTTCAGGGGCTGACTTCTTCCATTACTGCTCTAGAGGAAAAACTTACTATCAAACTTATATTTCAGCTTCCGGCTTTAAGCAGGTCTTTTTCAGACAGTACATTTCTAATTAAACTTGCCTCAAAGACTCGGAAGTCTTACCATACTAATTCCGCTGTCTTCAATATCAGGCGAGAAGGTATCGGTATTCGAATTCAGTGGGACAAGCAAAGTCGCGCCTCCTTCATAAACAGATGGAACCCGTGGTCCACAAACATCCCGTACGTCACCTTCACCGAACATCCAATGGCAGATGCTGATGAGAACATTGCATCCCTTTGCCTAGTAAGGACAGCACCTCTCCTATTCTAGATGGCTTGTCGATCTCGTAGGCTGGATACGACTTAGATTATTTTGAAAGGATATAGCAGTTAAATCAAATAGAAGCAGTTAAATCAAAGAGACAGAACTTAGAGCTGTAAGCTACGTTTCCCCATTCTCCAAATTTTGACTTGCAGAGCAGCCCAGCTGTCAGTTTTTGCCAGCTACCCATAAATGGTTAATACAAGGAGGAAGCTGAAACTTCTGAAAGTGCCAAGTCCTGTAAAACCCAAAAGAAAATGGATCTTGGTGCTATTCCTACTCTTGCATACCTGACAGGCCGATGCCTGGCTTTTCATCTAGGACTGCCAGCTAATTAAACAAACAGTTTAACTGCTAACTGTAAACCTTCACTTAGGTGGTTCTCAGTTTTTCCTTGCAATAGTTGCTTTCCTCTGAAGGCTTCCTTAAAAATAGAACACTATGGTAATTTAAGTTCAACACATCAATGATAAGGGCAGGAGAACTACAGTAAGAAATAAACGATACTAGTCACCGATAAATCTTTACCCATCTAGCCCATGTGTTTAAGTTACATGTATATGGTGTCCTGGTATGAAATTAACTATCATTAAGGTTAAATGTCAGACCGTAAAGTTTATCATGGCACGTGAGATCCATGACAACTACAGCTATAGTGCTAATCCTTTACAATTTGACATCAGCAGCTGTTTGCCTAACAATTTTTAAAACAATGGAAAAACGTCAAGGTGATTTTTTTTCTTTCAGTTGGAAAACTTTAAAACTCAGCTAATTCAAGCTGTGAAGAAAGCCCAAAAGGAGTGTCCGTTGCCAGGAAGGGCTAACGGCGTGCTGGTGCTGGAACGTCCTCTTCTGATTGAGACCTACCTGGGATTGATGTCCTTCATCAACAATGAGGCCAAACTTGGCTACTCCATGACGAGAGGCAAAATTGGATTTTAAAATTCATTGCATTTAATCTTTTCAAGGGAAAGTGATTTGATA
This sequence comes from Aptenodytes forsteri, assembly GCF_000699145.1. Classification (NCBI taxonomy): domain Eukaryota; kingdom Metazoa; phylum Chordata; class Aves; order Sphenisciformes; family Spheniscidae; genus Aptenodytes; species Aptenodytes forsteri. The sequence continues at coordinate 1,178,861 of NW_008794753.1, read as the reverse complement.
TTGGTCTCCTGGGGAGAGCAGGCTGTGTGGCAGAATACTCGATAATCAAAGTGAAGAAGTTAGGGGAACGGAAGGGGGTGGTTGTAGATCTAACAGTTCACGGGAGGCCCTGGTTGTTACGGGGAATGCACAGGTCAGATTAATCCGAAGCAGACACAAGGTAGCGTCATTCTTGTATTTTGTACCCAATATTCAGCTCTTAGTGGTTCTTATACAGGGCTAGTGAGCAGCAGTATTGTCCATTTCTAGCTACATGTTCTTCCCTGTTAATTCAGTGCGATTGGTATCTGCTACAAACACTCTGCACAAATATGCAAGATACAGTAGAACATTCATGCCGTATTGCAGTTGTATCCCTATATATGGCGTCAAGTCACGTAGTGTGCTTGGGATTGATTTGTCTTGTTTAAAGAGGTATTAGTGTTCACAATTACAGTAATCTTGGCGTTTTGATTAATGCCTGTTAAGAATTTTGGAAGCTGTGTCAGTCATTCTTCAGCAGAGTCAGCAAATTTTGTTAGAGCTGTACTGTTAACGTCTGCTCAGAAGCAGTGTACGTGAACTATTACTTTGTAAACCGAGGTATATGGCTGAATATGCATTTATTAGCTTTTTCTAAAAATACCTCCCTCGAAGAACTGAGTCTAACTTCCTAGTTTCTTACGTATGTTTTCTTGCTGCAGCCGTAGAATAAAGACTCTTGAGAGAGAATATTGCCAAAAGCCTCACAAACACATTTGCCTTCAAAGCTATTATTTATAAAACTGAAAAGGAATTCTATTTTGATTAGATTTATATTCTTAGCAATTTTTCTTAAATCTACTCTGGTTTGGGACAGCAGCAGTGCAGACTTTTTAATGGAGACAGATCAAACTAAGCACTGTACGTCAATCTTGATTTCTACATTCTTGCACTTAACCTCATACAAGTGTATACGTGCCATTTTATCAGAGCATTTATCTGCGCAACTACAATGCTGAATAAGTGCTGTGCTGCGGTGGTGTTTTTTCTGAAGTTAAAGTAGATGCGTGTTTATGAAACTTATGTAAAGCTGAAGTCATGATGGAATGCAATAAGTTGCATGCCCCTCTCAATGCGTTTTCTAAGATACCTATTTAATTTTCATTAATCTTGCAGTAAAGTTAAATTTCAACTCAATTTGTTCTTCATTCTTCATTTTGTGGAGACTGAGGCTGTGAAATTAAGTAGCAAAAGAAAAAACATCCAATAAATGCCTAAACAATGGGCTCCCTTCTTTTGAGGAATACAGTGGCTGGTTACTCCGGGTAAAGATAAAGGATAGTCCAACTACTCTTTCCCTGCTGAACCGTCCGCTCCAATTTGGCACTAGATAGTCAGGTCAAAAGCTCCCATTTCAGTTGCCTGTAATATATCACTCTAAAGTATCAGTTATGATCCTTCTTGTAAAGATTCAGTGTAATAATTCTATGGTAGACCAGGCACAATTACTGACACCTGTTAGCATCTTAGTCTAGAAAATCATTACAGATGACTTCATTTGCTTTCTGAACAAAGGATTTGTTTTGCTTTAACAGTTCTTGATTTGCTAGAAGGTGTCTCACCAATGTATCTACTCTGCTACAATATTTAATTCTAATACACCAGAAAAATCTCTTGTCTCACAAGACTAGACATAAGCTGTACACTGCTGCGTGCAAATAACCGTTTCCTTGTGCTGGGATAAATAGCTACATAATCACATCACTGATAATATAGAAACAGACTTTAGAATGGCGAAGTGCAGGGTTATAGTTAGAATCATACCAAGTTTGTAACTATCAAAATATTTATTGGAAATTACAAAATTTAAATAATAGCTATACATTATATACACACGGCTACAATTTTAGAAAATAAGGTTTCATAGTTGACAAAGTTCAAGAGAAAGTTCAACTACATCAATAAGGAAGTTTTCTTGAAATCCAGACTTCATTCTCTACACTTTACGTCACTTCATTCAAATGCAAGCACAGTACTTCACACATTGGAGTTTGGGTACACTCCTTCAAATAAATAATTGATAAATACAAAAACTTCAGATTGGGCAATAGGGTTTGACCCCTTTCCTCATTCTTCCTCAAACTTGGGAGCATTTTTAATGCAAATGATACTGTTATTTTACCTCTTCTCTTTCTAAGTAACACACACAAAAGTTGTCCTTACTCAGAAGCGCCATGGAGTCTCCACTAGAATGCCAGGAGAGAGAGACGATCTGGAAGTCACCTGCAGAAACAGGTCAGAGTTTGTCAGCAAGAAGCTGACAGTCCGCCCTCTTACTCTAGGAAAAGGTAGCTGAAGTCAGTCACTCACATTGCAAAAAATACCCTCCCCATCTCGGAAGCCTTAACAGGGTGCTCGATTTTGTTGCTGCTGCAGTAGAGCCAATCTGCTCTCCAATACGGCAGTGCAGGTGAGCTGCATTACTGCCTCTTTCCCCCAAGCCTACAGTTACTTTGTACTCCACATAGAAGCATAGATTTTGTAGACTCGTCATTTTAACACAAAGAGGTGACATATGATTGTTCACCGGCGCAGAGCTGCAAACCCCAATGATATTGCCACTCCTTGTGTAGAGGAAAAAGTTGAATCTTTGCGATCTCTTTTCTGCTTAATATGCAGAAAGGCATTTATGTGATTTGAGCTAATGGCCTGGTATCACTTACTGCCAACCATAAAACTTCTCATCACACAGGCTGACTTAGAGTTCAGGTTCACGTATGTTCTTCTATCTTTCCACATCAGATTTACCTTGCACATTTTTCCCCATTAGAGTTTTGTTGTAGTTTAGTTGTTTTCAGAATACCCAAAAAAATTATAGGCATTTCAGAGTCTTATTTCAGCACTTGACATTCTGCACAACTACAGTTTCTATGTAAATAAACTGATATGAATATAAATCTTGAGAAAGAATTCAACATACCGTACAACTAAAGCAACAATTAAATCACTGTTAGCCCCTGTGCTCTGTCCTTGCTACATTTTTATCATGTTTGCTATGTCTCGTGAACTTTTTTTGAAGCTAGAAATACCTGTTTTTAAAAAGCTCCAAGAACACGTCTGAGCCATTTACATGATAATGCTCGCACCGATTTATAAGTGGAAAAATATTTTGTAAATAAGAAGCTGATGATGGCTTGTGGAAGTTATTGCAGGCAGCCTTACCTTCCATTGGAACCTGCACTGACACACAGCCAGCTGGGGACCATAAGTAGACTTTGCTATTTCCTGTACATACAGCAAGTCGAGGTTGTCGTGGATCCCACTGGAAAGATTGGATCGCACACAGCTGCTCTAAGACTACAAACAGTTTCAGCTTTTGAACGTCCCAGATCCAGACAGCATTAGGAATGTTATCTGTAAGAAGGAAGAGGTAATCGTGTAAATACCTGAAGGATGAAAAGATCACACTTTTTTTCTTTTAAAGAAATGGGCACTAATTGAGGTCTAACACAACACAAACCATTTAGGTACACCACAGATTTAACACCACTAGAGCTTTGCCTAGCAGCGCCTTCAATTTTCCCTTGGAAATACTGCAAAAAGGATAAAAGAAGTGATTTAGTTTGTCTTCCAGTCCTTCACTGGCTTTTATCAAATTATTCACAGTTATGCTGCCATTGATGGGTTTTGCATCTGAACCACAGCTTTTGCATCCAGACATAAACAGCCTTTCAGGACCATTGAAGGGAAAGATTAAAGGTTAATTACATGACTTTCACTATTTGAGGTAATCAAAAGCCTCCCCCACTACAGGTTGTGAAGAGTTCTGCCTTTCAAGAGACACTTGCTGTAAATGGAGGAGGAAAGATTTGTGTATTTCATTTTCTAATACAGTGAGCTCGCATACATTTGAAGAAATATAAAAAGCATACTATTTTCATTAAATGCAAAGCCAAGACTGAGTTAATGCACTGATAAGCAGTTCTGGCAGCTCACAATACTTTACGTATGCTAGAAGACACAGGCTGAATTTCCTCTGTAGTTACACGTTTGCACAACGGAGAGCTGATTTTAAATAGGGCCACGAGTCTTCTCATAGTGCAAAATAACTGACCAATTATTGTCCTCGTTTCTTTTATGAAAACACACCACAGACAATGAGTAGGTTTCCCCTTTAATATAGGGCAGTAGGAACTTACCATTTTTGGTTGCCAGGAAACAGTTATCTGGACTGAATGCCAACATCCCAATTCCCATTTTGGGATTTGCCCTGTCAGCAACTGGTTTGATATACTGTAAAGAAACTGGCACCTGGGAAATGTCATCTGGAATTTGAAATAAAAGTACTTCACTAAGCAAGCCTGAATGGACAAAATATTTAAATTCCAACTGTTAAAAAACCCCCTCGTCTCTGAAGTGATAGGACCGTATTTTACTCTTCTCCAAGACGTTCCAATCAAAAACTTCAATTATTTTAAGATATTGCATCTTCATATAAACAGCTTAGTATTCTTGCCCCTCTACAAAAAAAGAAAGGCCGGAAATCCAGGCAAGTCTGAGACTAAACTGTGAAAAAAAGGAGAGATCAAATTTTCCACTACCTTTTAGCTAGTATTTCAAACAAACACCAATGCAAAACAAAGATGATTTACAGTACCACAAACAATGAGACAGTAAAAAAAAAATAGAAAAAAAATACTAATCATACATTGTCTGCCATCTCTAATATTTCCAAGCCTGTTGTCTGGAGGCAAGTTTAAAGCATTGCTATGACTACAGCTTCTTAGACAAAAGCCAAATGGCACGCTCTGCTTTTTTACATAACCTCATACCCAAGGGATTAACTACCATCCTAAAACAGACAGCAAGACTGTAACACCTTCTGATTATTATTTTTTTTAAATTATTGGAACCGCCACACACTCCAATAAGATTCTTAATTGCAATAGTTCATCTGATTCCAGCAATTACCTGCAATGGTTAAACTAAGTCATGAAATAACATTGCATAGATTGAACAATCAGAAAAAAATCCACACAATGTTAAGACAACTTTTGCAAGCAACTCCAAGACTGAGATCTGGCTGCTATTTCTACACCCGAGCAATTACAGTTCTTTTCTACAATATCCCGCTAGTCTTTAAACCTGCCTTCAAACCACCAGGCAGACAGCATCCCCTCTAGCAGGGTGCTTACTGCTCTTGGAGCTCTTCAGTTAACTTGGGAGCCTTCAGCAGAGCATCCAGAGGATCCGTTCCAGTATCAAAGAGGCAGAGTTTGCCTATAATGTGTATTTATAGAAAGACTTCACACGGCAAACTCAAGTGTCTCATTTCAGTAAACTTTGGCTTACATTTACTTTGTGTGCTGAAGAGAGAACTAGCCAATGCTCTTGTTGGAGGGAAAGAAAGTCTCTCTGTTTCAACAGATGGGGATTTCTCCACTTCTTTATACACAATCTACAAAGAAACAAGTGAGAGTTCTACAGAAGGGCCTCAGAGAATTTGAACATGGGCTATTACCAAATCATCCACATCCCACTAGCTCATTTTCAAGTGTATTATCTCTCAGCATCCCCCAGTTCATCAATGGAGGAAAGGGCTTCGGTAGGCAAATACCAAATCCAGAATTCCCAGTGAATCATTTGCTATTTGGAACCATGATCAGGAAAACACTCCTGTGAAAAATAACCAAACCTTGAAGTCTACAAAGAATGAGTCTGCCAGAGCACACCTCATTCATTATTCCTGAGAGCTAAATCTGGCACTACAATAAATCATCTTCATTACAATGGGAACATAGATTTCATTTTTGCAACAAAGAATCTTTAATTGGATACTATCATAAATAAATGTGAACAAAGTGCAACACTGCAGAAGGAAATAGCAAAAATATTTTAATAGTGTGCCTACAACATATTATTCCCAAATGCAAGCACCAGGATAAAATGCACCAACTGCAATTCCTGCCTGTGTAGCAGAGATTAACAGAGCTATTTCCATTTGTTTTCCACTGCATATTTTATACCTAACTGGAAGCAAGGGCATTTTTCAGTTGTGAGAAGTTTTGCTGAGGTGCATTTAATTGATCATGCCTTGCTTCTGGTTAAGAGGCATCAACACAGTCACGTGAATATTGCAGACTTACAGTCTACACACGTAAACTCTTACAGGATACCTGTCCGGACACAAGACTAGTCCTTCCTCTGCAGTGGCATGTAGCACTGCTACACTGTGTGTTCTTTTTACCTTGATGGATGAGAACAGCTTGTGATTTTCGGAACAAAAGCTACAGCTCTCCGCCTGCTGCCAACTATCCAGAATCTGTTGGGCCTTGCATATACATGTATGCAAGGGTAAAAATAAATGATGACAGACGTTTACAGGAAACGCTCTTTAGGTGAGCTGGCTGAGCTTGTACATACAAGATGTAAATCTGATCACAATCCAGTTCCAATGCTGTTTAAAGTCATGGATTGTGTAAAGCTGAGACAAATCTCTCCTGTTAAATTTCCCAGTTTGCCATCATCCGCATACCCAAATCTGTAACGCAATCACCATGTACATCAAAATACACTGGCATAAGACAGAAGTCATCTGAGAATCTATTAGTGCTAAAGCCGAGAGGATCATATGTGCGTATTCCATCAAACTTGAAAGGATTCCTCTATTTTTCTTACATCCCCAAGTTTTCATGCAATTTCCCAAGCCCTTATTTACATTGAGCTGCTAATGCTTCAATGGATTCTGGATCCATACTTACAGTCTTGGTGTTAGCAATAGTTGCTGGATGCTCAAACTCTGTGATCTTCTTCCAAGTTACGTGGTTCAAGATACGCACCTAATTCAAGAAAGCATTGCAAGACAAAACTGTTATGACCAAGTTCTACAAATGGTTTAGATAAAAAGAGAGGAAATAAACCTATTTCTTACCTTTTCATCATAGCTGCCAATTGCCAAAAATTGACTGCTGGGACTCCAAGCGATTGATTTTATGCCTAGCGACCATTCATAAGCCCGATACGTGGATAGCAGTCTGCCATCAAGGGAGTATAGCAATATTTTATACTGAAACATAAACAAATTAATTCTAAAGACTAACAATATTGTTAAAAGCCATAGATAGGCAAAGCCATTCCTTCCAAACTCTCCCTGCTTAAAACACAGCAAGTTAAATACAAAGAGCACGGTCTCCTATCTGTGACTTGAGACAAGAGGCTCTAGGCTTCCAGTTTGGCTCTTTTGGCACTCACAGAACACGTCCACCCTGTCCCCAGGAGCCCAGATGCCCCACCAGGCCTGAACGATGGCCCATCCAGCCCAACGCTCTTCAACAACATCAGCAGCGGATGCCATTATGGAAGACTCTCATGCTCCTTCAGCATCTGCAAGCCATCTGATCAGGGACGTTACAACCCTGCCCATTCCCAGGGGTATTTGTTTTGATCATGCTGCCCATAACTTTGTGGCCACAGAAGGACACTTTTCTATACCTAGAAGTTCACCTACTCAGAGCAGAAAGGATAGGAATTTATATATTCCTTGCTAACTTTTTGGGTGAGTACTTTTACTTAACTGTAAAATTACTGTGCAATGCAATGCAAAGTAAAACAGTAGAAGAGTCTTACAGAAGAATTCTTTCATTATTCTTTCATTATTTCAATAATGGCTTCTGCAATGTTTACAATCACTTTTTTTTTTTTCAAGATAAATTGGAAAGAAAGCTAGTAAGATAATTTGCTGTCATTAAAGATTTACATAACAGTTTGACACACACTTATAAGGACATCCACTACCAATAGAAGTATAATATTTAAAATGGTTTGAGTTCAGCTTTTGTTATGTTTACAAGAAAAAAAATAACACTAGTTATTTTAGTTACTGCTTTATACATAGCGGCTACAAACCAACTCGAACTCTCCAAGAAAACAATCTGCTTTTTCCTCATACCTCCAGACACGTACCCCACACTGCCAGAACACAGCCATTAGGAGCCCATTCAATCCCAAACAGATCTTGCGTTTCAGCGTCAAAATGCTGCCCCCAAAAGAGAAAAAAGAAAACCGTTTGAAATATTATACTAACAAATACCGTTGCATCTGACCTAACATAGTCCTCAGTTTTATCCTTTTAAGTGCTACCACAAATGCAAAAGAGCCTTTTGTATGCTAGCGTAGAAACAGAAATATTTTCTTTTGTAATAGTATGCTGCATTCACTGTTTCTTTGGTTTGCCTTTACAGAAAAGGCAAAAAGTTGCTATACCTTAAAAAGAACAGCACTTCATAAGAAAATAAAAGTAGTTACACTGAATCAGTCAAGAGATTTAGCCTAATTCCTTGCCTCAGAAAGACAGGTACGGGATCATTAGGGAAGAGCTTGGGAACATGACAAGCATTTAGTGGTATTTCCCAAATTTTGCTATCAGCTTCTAATGACTCAGAATTCCTGAACCAGAGGTGACACTACGTACAGACTAGTTCTTAACGGGTTTTAATTTCTCAGATCTATCTGGTCCCCTAAGACATGCTAGTGTGCATCCTTCACAGACTAGTCTCACTGTTAAACAGAAAATAGGACAATTTATATTATACATTCCAAATGATCACTTATCACTTTTTCAAGCATTTGATACTTTCATTATTATTAACATAGCATAGTTTATTGTAAATAAGCTCAAGCAAGAATTTAAAGGCGAACTTTTGTATTCCATCAGAAATTCTTTACGTGCATATAGTATATATTGGCCTCCTGAACAGAACACTGCTATGGAAGTATGCCTGCAGGCCAATGAAGGAGTCAGATGCTGTATAGAAAATGCATTGGCAAGTCTAAAATCAGACTACCAAAGTGAGTTTAAAGCAGCGTGCAACATATGCTTGTAGTCTGTGCAGAAGCAGTGGAAGGCAAGGACATATCTTACTCTCAGTAGCTGCCAGTCGCTGCACACAAAGATGCTAATGAAGTCCTTGCAGTCACGTCTTTCCGCTACTGCCATATAGCGGCCATCCTTAGTGAAAGCTATCCCTGCCAATGAGACAAAGTTAATTAAAAAAAAAAAAAAGAGAGGAAACAAGACAGAAGAGCTGACAATTCTTCAATGAAAAGCAGTTACTCCCAATTCAAAGGAGAAATAAAAAGACAAGGAAAAATATCTTCACAGAAGATCACATTAATCAAGGCAATGCATAGTTTTACTAATTTGCTTGTGTTGGCAATTCTTAAACTTTGAATATACTATTTGTAAGGATCCAGCTTCACAGCTATTGCAGAACTTCAGCATGCTTCAAAAAAACCACGTTTGATTACTGACAGACAGTTGTTATATAAGAACAGCAGATTCCAAATAAACAGTTCATTTAGTCTAGCTAAATGGATTAGTTATGCAACCATTGGTACTCCACCGACTTCCAGGCATAGGTCCCCATCCACTCTTATTTTATATGTAATACATAATTGTCTTTGTCGTATATGGGATATTACTACAGACAAGCCTCAGGCAGGAAACTGCTAACCACAGCCATGTGGCTCGACAGTCCCGACACGAGCCTCCCTTTCAAACCTTTTCATGTGTAAAAGATGACAAAAGCCACTTTGGATTAGTGTTTTTCATCACCAATGCATCCAGCTTAATTTAATGTCTTAAAGGACCCTTCGGAGGCGAACACAACAGAAAGATGTGTATTTGAAGAACAGGCACATAGATCAGACGTAATCCTTCATTCACAGTGAGAAGGTGACAACCCCAGAGCAGATCTTAGTGCACTGGCGGCAGGTGGCACACAGGCGCTGATCTCAGAGACCGGCATCCCCGAGGGCGAGCTAACCCCCCCAGCAGGGAGGGTGCCAGACCCCATTCCGAAACACTTGTTTCGTCATTACACATCAAATTCATTTTCCCTTTCTGCCACATTAAAAAACACCATTCCTGTGTTAGATTCGTGACACTTACCCTGCTGACAAGCTTTGGGATACTTGATGTAAGACACAGATTTCGTACACAAGGACCACACAGTTATCCGCAGCTGTCACAAAGAGAAAGAGACAAGGAAGTATTTGTTTATTTTGGGAGATAAAAAACCAAGTACATAGAAACCCATAAACCTAAGTTCAAGAACACAGAATAGGTCAATATACCTCTGGGGTTAATTAAACTTTGCAGCTATTCTAGGTAGCTCAAACGCAAAGCCCTAAGAAGTAACTGCGAGGAATTATCTCCCAACTGCCTTCAGTTAGCAAGGTTACTTATTCCAAATTAACATTACAGGCACACTGAATACTCTAGAGGGGTATGAGATGCAGAACACCAATATGGAGAAAAGCTCTTCATTAACATTGAAGTCGCCGATATTAGCATGAATCTAGCTACATGATTGCCAGTGTATCGTACATAGACACTTTCCAGTTGGAAAAACACAGTTTCATCACAGACTCTAGAAGAGAGATGAGAAGGCTCTTGCATTTATGAATGGATGAGACGTTACAGCAGCTTAAGAACATCATACCTCTTGGGACAAGGCTTTTAAGTATGAAAATTTAGCTGTATTTTTCAACTTTTAGACACACTCAGCTTTGACAGCCACTTTGCATTTTGCTCTTCCCTCCTCAGCCACCCGCAAGAAGGCAACACTATGTAATTACTGAAAGAATTAGAAAAGAACCAAAATAAGGTATGCAAAGCAAGGCACTAAACATCTCGTTTGGGGTATTTCTGGAGGCTTGTGCATCCATAAAACACAAAAACTGCAGGGAAGGCAGTCAGCTGCAAAACAAGCCTCTCCACAGCTCTTCAAGGTCACAGCCTGCATTCTGGAAGCTCTGCGTTGCCATCTGCAGATTATTCAATTAAAAACAAATACTTACTCTCCCTTAGCAACGGCAGCCACACCAGACATATGTGCATTAATCAGTATGTCATGTGAACCTTTGCATTTATAGCTGGAGTGAGGAATGTTTCCAGTGTAATTTTTTTCTTGTGTTTTCTTACATTTTATTGCACCAAGGTAAGAGATTCTAGAAGAGACGCAGGTGAAACTATTTTTGCAATAAAGCACCATGGTCATAAAGCTACCTTTCTGATTCATTATGTACATAAAACTTCAGCACTGTCTACCGTCTCATCATCCTCCTGCATCGGATGCAGGCCATCAGCATCACCAGCAGTCTTGGGAGGCAGTTTCCGCTACACTTTTTTGCATGTTTGTCCTCAATGCACATTTTCCTTCTCTGAAGTAATTGGTACTATTCAGTGGTGACAGACTCCAAGGCATAAGGTCCTATGCATCTGTTCTATCTGGCAACACATTGCAACAGAACTTGGAGGGGTTTTTTTCATTGCTGACTTGATCATTTTTGCCAGAAAGCAGGATTCAAGTAACTGACATGGTGTTCAAACCAAGTTACAGAATCCAAATAAATGCTGCCTCCCTCCAGAGATATGCAGAGTCCCAAAGCAAAAGAGCAGCATTAGCTGTTCTCCCACCTGCTTTTTATAGACACAAGAAAATTTTGAGATTTGAGCAGACAAGAGAAATCAATTTTTTTAAAAAAATTTATTACAGGAAAGAGCACAACCAAGTCGGATACCAGTCCACTTCTATCCAAAGTTAAAAAAGGTATTGGACCACTATTTAATGCAGTGTTTATTATTCTCTTCCTTTATTTTACAGCTACGAAATTACAACTAGGCATCTATAGTACCAGCTTTAGGTTTAGCAGGTCCCAGAGGAATCCACTAGGTGAGTAACATTAATCAAGTTTTATCACTGCAACTGCTCACTTCCGGACATACAAAAATACAGCATTGTTAGTCTGCTCTTCACGCAAGATTTACTTTAAAAATACCAACACAATGCCTACTCACATTCTTCTATAGCAACTGCAATAGTGATATGCTGCTTGCTCCTATTAACTGCAGTGTGAAACGTACTTGCTGCTGTTCCTCCCCTTGACCAAAACACGCAGCATACACAACACGCATTCTACAGCCACTTAATACAAGCTTAGCAGCTGCAAGCTTTGAATGCTAAGGTCTGGATCATAATTTTTCCTGACAAAGGCATCCAAGTTTACATTTGTGCTGCTACTTGGCCTCACAATCAACTTACCTGGCCTGCTGTGCGTCAAACACACTTCTATCCTGGACCACATCAGCTGGCTCAGAGCCTCAGAACAAGGCAAAACCTTACTGCTCACATCAAGCTCAAGTACATCGGAAGAGGAAAATCTCTAGAGGTGAGAAAGACGTGCAGAGCTCTTGCTGTCACCTCTGCCTTGCCTGAGACTCCACCGCAGAAGAGAGAAGGCAAGGACACCTTCGTTTTGAAAAGTCCTTCCGCATCCATCTCTGCTTCATCCTTGGGTGCAGTCCTCTGTCTGCTGTTCAGACAGAACCTTCTCTAAAAGGGTCAAGTTTTGTAACTCCCCAGAGAAAACACTAATAATTGTTTCCCCATTCATTCTTGTCACGTTTTGCTTAACTGTGTGCGTGCACTTCAACGAAACCAAAAGTTTTGGTAACATTAAACACTGATATTGTTTGAGCAGTGCCCATATTACCTCCCCAACACCTCATTTCTAGGATGTATAGCATAAATTGCAATAATGGCATTGCCGTACTTGGGAGTGACTACAGAACGCAACCAACACACTCATGGGATGTTTACACTCAGTCTACAAAAAAAACCCCACAAAAATATACTTTTGAAAACAAAGACCTATTATTACACTGGATGCCTACAACCCTTTGATAACCAAAGCACTTCATCTTCAGACTTTATCTAAGTCGGTCACAACACACCCATAATAGCTAATAAGATAATTTCTCCCTCCCGAAAAGGCTGCAAGCTAGTAAGAGAAGGACACAACTGCAAGTCGGAGACCACGTATATGCGCTGCCATAACTTCATTGCAACCTCTTGCCCAAGTCACGCAACACGTAACCTGAAGGTTTTGGCCTAGTGTTAGCAACATGTAAAAGCAAACCATTCTGATTCCCAAAATTAGGATTCTTTTCAGTTGTTCTATTTGTGTACACTCAAACATTTTTAGAAACTGAGAAAGTTACATTATGTGCTTAACATATGGACTTCAGACCTATCTTACATGGATTAACAATATGTGTACAATTAAATTGTGACAAAGGGAGAACCTTCATATTCCCAGCTGGAACTGAAACGTTATTCCACAATCTTGCCGAAGCTGCCAACATAAACTAGCCCAAGAAAGATTATTTCACAGCTAGCAGAGATGATTATGAGAGACAGAAACATAAAATGCACAGAGGGTGAAAAAAGAAAACCAAAAACACTTCAAAAATTACAATAAATCGCCTTGCTCTTATTTGCTTTTCTCAGACATTTTGTGGGGAAGGGACAGTTGCTTTTACAGCAGGAGAACAGATCATGGTCAATTAAGTCTGCAGTAAACACTTCTTCACTGATCATTTTGAGGGGTACTTTCTCTTTAGCGTAGATGACTCGATTAAGTGGAGTTGTCAAACTCAAATGCTAATGATAATGGTGTCTGAGAAGTTTTCAGCTGTTGTTTTGCAGTGGAAAAACAAACCAAAAGCAGAAGCATTTTTAAAATAGCCTAAAAACAGCTGAGAAATAAAAGGTATTTAGATGGTAACGTGATAAACAGTCTCCAGTGCCGGGTTCAGGACTACGTCCCAATGTTGACAGCTATAGGCAGGTGTAAGACTGGTGATTTTCAATAGATAAAAACACACTTTTAAACAACCTTGCATCTCAAATGACTGTCAACTTTTGTCCCAGACTTGACTGGGTCACAAGGCCTCCTTACATAGCAGTGTCTGTCAGCACCGGATTTCAGAAGATTATTCAGAGCACATTCCTCGACAGAAAGCATTTTTCAGCCAATGTAGCCATTTACAGTTACTAAGGATTAGCTCCAATATACACAGAAACACACACTTTTTCCCCCCGCTGCTGTAGTTTGAAAGAAGCTCCTTAATGCTTCAGTACCTAACGTGTAACTAGAGAAAGTACAATATATGTAGTTTGTAAGTATGGCTCTTAAAACACTCAAGAACAATGCTGCTGATCTTCAAACTATTTATCACAAAACATGAAAGTCACAAGGAAGCAGAGGATCCATTTGCTTTCTCCGTATCTTTTACCTGCAGCTCTTGTTTAAGCTCTACATGTGCCTATGAATTCGGGTGGAATGACAGCACTGAGAGAGGAGAGACACCTGCTACAACACCTTCCACAGGACAAACCGATAATGTGGAATCTTCTAGCAATCAGCTCGCTGCGTTACACACTGTAGGCATGCGGAACCGCCTCACAAAACAGGGTGGATTTCAGCAGGAGAGGAATCACCCACTACAAAATAAGTAACAAACGATAGCTATGGGACAACAAGCTGCTTTCCAGTGCACTGCATGAATCAATATAATTAACATGGTGTTCCAACTTCTTCAGATTCCAGATAGACTTTGCGTAGCCGGCTTTCAGAAGGTGTTTTTTCCAACTAATTTAGACTTGCTTTGATTAATCAACTGAGAAAAAAGTACCTCCATTTTTTTCCCCAAAAAAACCCCTGCTTTTCCTAACAGAACTGTACTCTAGCTTGGTATAAACAACAAGGTGATGAAAAATCAAGTTGCAACTATTCTGACCACTTCTCATGTGGAGCTGTAAGATATAAGCAGACAATTAAAGAAAAAAAAAAGCCTTCCAAGTTTGGAAGTACCTTTGAATATATCCAGCTGCCCAGTAAAACTAGTTTTTGCCTGGCAAAACCTAGCAAGTCTGTATCTCACCTTGCAGTTTGCCAGTCTGGGCAGCAGCGCTGACAGTCTCCAACAGAAGGAAATCCTCCAATCCAGCATAGCAAGAGTTTAAGGAACAAGCCTACATCTTTTCTACATCTCAACAGGACTTCCATCCCAGATGCTGACAGAATGACCCCTCCACACATAACACTTAAGCTAACACACAGCACAAAGATGCTTTCAAAATTCTGGGGCAAGTAAGTAGGTACTACCCACACTTTTGTAATTAAGCATGGTAAAATTCCTCTGCGTCTGTCAGTAATCCGTTATTGTGAAAAACAATACACTCAAGTGAAAGGACAGAGTCTCTATATACTTCCTCCGATAAGACAGTACCATTTAATTGCCTTGTATACCATGCTGTTTATTGCAGTGACTGTGTAAAGATTTAGATAGGTACCTGTATCATTCAATATTACTGTACATTGTGTAACAATTCTGGGACCCAAAAACCTGCACGTTATTACAGACTCATCTCCAATAAAATGATCGCATTTGCAGAGTTCTGTTAACGTTAAGTGCATATAGAGCATTGCTGCCCATCTCAAAAGACTGAACAGAGTCAAAATGGATTTTGGAAACACGTGTCAGAATTCTGATGCACTCATCGCGAGTTAGGAACTGCACACCAGTCACATCAAAAACCCCACATTATTCACTATAACGCTGACTACAAAAAGAACCTCACTGCAAGTTAGCCGATGAGTAATTTTTCTGAGGCACTAGTAAGTACGGATTGCTAGAAATAAATTAGCACAACCATATCCTTTAAAAAAATTTCTGGGAATAAGAAAGTTATTTGTGAGCTTACAGTGGAGCTCACATGTTGACCCGAAGAATTACAAGTATGAGTAATTAGTTGGTGCTGTTTGGAAGTGTCAGGCTACCAAAGCCAAGCTGCACTGGTTGACAGGGAATCCCTAAGCCCTCCAAGCAATCGCTGAATTTGATAACGTACATAATACACCAATATTAAGTATCCTGACACTTTCTGTCTCGAGCACTACTCACGCCTGTCCCACCAGACTATGGATTTAGCATAGAGAGAGTAAACACAACTCAGACATGAGCATAACCCAGGCAGCTGTCTGACAAAAGCTAATTTAGCAACCTGTTTACAGCTGGAAAGAAAACTTATCCCAACACATATGCCAACTTGGCAAAGGCTTAATGAAATCCTCTAAGGTCAAACCAAGTTCTGTTGGGAGGCAATAAATACTTGCTAGTCCACCCCCACATGCACGTGCCATGAGATACTCACTTGTAGCACATAGCACCAGCCTTCAGTTTGGGTTACTCAGACTACAACACTTCTGCCTGACTAGCAGGCATGTCTTCACTGACTTCAGGTTAAAACTCTTTACTCACTTTTTTTATTTTAATCGCCAAAGGGGTGATTCATTCCTGGGAAAACTAAGGCCCGAATTCATCCCTCCTTGTCACCCACTATCTAAAGGGGTAGGGGAATGGAAAGAAACTGCTTTATAGCCAGAAAATCTCTACCCCAGTCAGCACTAAAAATCCTTGCCAGCACGAAATTCCACCGTGTGTGCATCAGGAACTACACCGTAGCTGCATACAAGTTTCTCCACAGGTTCCCTTGAGAGCACCAGCACTTGCACTAACTCAAGTCCGCACAGAGATGACAAAGTCCCCCATCTATATTCCATTTACATTGGGATTTGTATGAAAAAAGGAAAAATCTTACAGTGTAACATTTGAATTCAGTGCTAGCAAGGGCTATGACACGATAACCTGTCATCTAAAATCCATCTACGGTTTTGAAAGAGTAAATACAGCAAAGAGAAAAATGTCTTGCATGTAGTTCTTAGCTATTTTCTGACCGTTCATCATTGTACTGAATAACATGAATCGTCAGCTCTAATGCGAAGACCATAAAGGTGGAGAGTCAGACTTCCACATGCCTTCTAACAAGCCCAGTGTCCGGCATCCACAAACCGATTTGGATTCTACCTTAGTGTGGATTCCAGAATGTGGCTCTTAATCAGCACTTACACATGTGTGGATTCCAGAATGTGGCTCTTAATCAATCAGCACTTACACACGTTTTAATTTTAATTTTGCAAGTGGTTCTATCAACAGCCATCTGACTCCTATGTGTAAAATCAAACAATTATGAAAGTATTTCCAGGATCTGGATCTAAATCTCATCTCATAGGTCAATAATCCCAAGATCATATTTTTTAATTCCATAGCCACTCTTAAATGTTTATGGTTTGGGGTTTTTTTTGCTAGAAACCCTGAGCCTTCCCTGAACTACAACACATTTGATTTCTAAAATTGCTTTGATGAATGCCAGTTATCCCTACACTTTTCTCAAACACATAATTTTACCTTGAAAGCTAAGTGTCCATTTTCTATCTTATCATCAGATGCAAGAGAATAAAATGTTAACAGAACAGCTAACATCTAAACTGGAATTAACCTAGATTACGTATCTGAATATAGGAGAACTATATCCACGTTCTTTACCACCGCTACAGCTTTAAGAGCTTTAGGTTATTTTAAGAGGCAAAGGGCAGACAGTAACATCTGACACCGTCGAGAGCAATCATGACTTCACGCTTACATGGAACTCCGTTGTATTGAGAATGTGACGACCATCCGGACTCCAGCATGAAGCCACCAATCCTGCCGACCCCTCGTCTATCTTACAGTGCCAGTCTGGCTGCTCCAAGGACCAGACCTAGGTCAGAGAGGAAACCAAACAGACAGTGCACCAAACGAACAGCTCATCAACACCTCTGCTTAGGAGAATACGCTACAGCTGAGAAAAGGTTCCTGCATCGCATACCAGGGAGGTCAGGAAACCTCTGAAAGCCCGTGGCCATGAAGGACTGGCGCTGGATCCCACTACAAAAGTAAGCCCCACGCCTCTGCGTGTTAATACAAATTGTACAGTAAGGTGGTTTCTTTTTTCCCTGTGACAAATATTCTCAACATCCAACATTTAAAAAAAAGTTTAAGTCCATTTAACAAGTTTGCATGTATTTATTTCCTACTGAACTGAGAAACTGGTAAGATAATCTCCAGCTTTGATTTGTTTTGATAAATATTTTTATTCTAAATTTGTTTGGTTTTTTTTTTTTCCCCAAACTAAGATGTTTGTCATGGTTTTAAAAATAATGGCATGCTGGGTTATCTTCAAACCACACGTTATCGATAACAATGTCAGTTGCTTTAGCAAAAGCATCGAACTAGCGCTTGCTGTTGAGAAGCTCTCACTCACACCACAGACGAACCCCCAATAGGAAACATATTCTGCCCTGCTTTTGCCCTTACCTGAACGATCCCTCGCTTGTACATGGCACATAATATGAACAGAGAATCAGACGACCATTCTATGTACTGGATCTGATCCAGGCACGTGTACAGCTGGAGGATCTGGAGGGTATTCACATCCCGAACCACCAAACGGTACTGCACGCACGAAGCCTGAACAAGAACAAAACCACAGCTGAGCTGGTGCACCGACACCGGGCTCGAGAGCCACGACTGTTGCTGCGCCGTGACAAAACGCCGCGCTGCCGTGGGCTTGACGCGCTGCAGACGCCACTCGGATGTTCCGTTTCAGAAGGGCTCGACGTGCGCTGTGCCCTACAGCGGACTGCAGCCAAAACAGTCAAACCGGGAGGGAAGGGGGGCTGTAGCAGTAAAAAGAATCCTCGTTCATTCTATCACTGCTGGTTAACTAATTCTACCTTCAAAAAAAATTACGCCTGGCCTCAGAACTATTATTTTATTTAATTAACCTTAACCAGGTCTCCCTTACGAAGACCCGCGCTGACTACAAGCCTCTCGGCAAGCAAGCCGTCCCACATACGCAGCTAGGTTTTTGCGGGAGCGACGGCCCTATCGCTACTTCTTCGGTGCCCGGCTCCGGAGGCCCGAGGGC
>NW_008794753.1:1112401-1159472 GCF_000699145.1 Aptenodytes forsteri | reverse complement strand
CGGCCAAGCCTCCCATCGCCCGAGAGCTCCTCCTACTGCGGCGCTTTTCCGCGGGCAGCATCCCGCGCCCGGGCTAATTACTCCTCCTGGCTAATTACTGACGGCAACGGGGGGACTAGGCGGGATGCCCTGAAAGGTTTCCCAGCTAGGACAGAGGGACTGCAAATTGCAATAGAAATATGCCAGTAAACAGGCTGCTAATTGGATTAGAATGAATGAATAAATAAATAAATAAAGTTTTGGGGGGAGAAGGAGCCGAGAATCGCCAGCTAAGGGGGAGAAGCCTGGATAACCCCTCCCAGGGTACATATTCCCTCGGTAAACAGCCCCCCGGGTGCAGCCAGCTGCCAGGCTGGGCGCACGGTTTTTCTGAGCCAACGGGGGGGGGACCGAAGATCGTGACGGGGACGTCTGTGTCCTAAAAATGGTCTGGTCCTTCGGGCAGTGAGCACAAAAGCTGAGGAGGCCCCCGTGTCCCTTCCCTGCTGGCCGGCCACCCAGCAGTGGGGGGGGGTAACGCAGGTCTTCCTCGTTCGGTCCTGCCAGCCCGTACCCCCCCTGCATTTGTGGGTGGGCAGCGAGCCCCTCGCGGGCAGCAGCCCGGCTCCCGTGCCCGGCGAGAGCAGCGCTCTGAGTGGGACCCCACCTCCTTGTTTGGAGAATACGATCACCGTCATTTAAAAAATAAACCTCGGGATCGGAGCAGGCATTTGAGTCTTGTTTTCATTACGGATTAGGCATTTAGGCCCCCAAAACTGGTTACAGCGACTCCGATGTGTTTAGGGGCTGGTAAAGGCATCTGTTTTCCGGCCCTACCCATAACGAAGGGACAGAACGTGACAGCTGCTCTACAGTCACCATCTGCCCTGGAAAGCGAAGTGTGGGTGCCTGCGGGCAGAGCGTTGGCGGTTAGTCTCTAAATGGAGGCGGGGGACTTAAACGTGCAGCCGATGATTTAACAGTAATGAACACCGCTCGCCGTTTTCCCCAAGTCACCGAGAACAGGCTAAAGGGCAAGTGACCAGCAAAACAGTAGCTTTTGAAAACGGGTGCCAGTGAGAAGGTATACCAGTGAGTCCACACGACGCAGATAATTAGTCTCATGGCTGATGGTTTTTAATCAGAAATAGTCAATCTTCATCCACTGCCACTCCACGTGCATCTTGGCAAAGCCATTTTTCCCACCGCGGGACGCAGCGCGGTGTAACGCAGGGCCCTTGCTGGTCTGCCAGGCAGGCTGCCCCGGTCCTCTGACACCCCAAGAGGGATGAGCTGGTCATTTTGACCAACGCGAGCACAAAACCGACTCAGCCATCAGTCTGGTGAGGGGAAGAGCCTACTTCGGAGCGGCGGTCTACGTCGAGCCTCCTTCCCCTCTCCATCATGATTAAACCCCAGCAGCCGCCTTGGGTGCAGCGCTGCTGGGTGGCTGCCGCTGCCGGAGCCCCGAGAGCCAGCTTGCCCCGGAGTCACTTTGGCGCTGGTGACCAGCTTAATTCCCCGGCACGCTTGGCTGAGCATTCCCCACCCCCTTGCAACTGCCTCCTATTCCAGGAAGGAGCGCACAAGCCTTTGCCTCACTTTTCACATAGCTTTCAACAGCTCCAATGTCATTGCCTAGGCGACCGGGACGCTACTTGATTGTAGTGCAGTAAATAACATAGATCCTCAATCCCAGGCCGCTCCTGTCTGCGGGAGACCTCCGGGGGAACTCGAAACGCTTGGGGAGCCAGAGCAGGTAGGAGGAAAAAAAATGACAAAAGGAAACCCCTTGCTATTTGTGTGTGTGAGTTACTCAGCACGATCCTCTCTCGAGTGCTTGATAATGCGGCTGGAAGATGATTTGCGGCCGCTTTGCTTTGTAGGCTAGTTACACAATATTAAAGCGTCTCGGAAAGTTTGCTCCCAAGTGCCTCAGATCCGGAGTTAAAGCACTTGTGGAGGAAAAACCAGCCAAGGCTTGAATGGGAAAAGCAGAGGTGGGGCTGGGTACCGGCAGGATGCTGAGGCTGGCTGCCTGCCGCCGGGTCCCTAGGCAGGGCTGAGGCTTGGCTGCCAGGGAGGGAGGGAGAGTTGGCTGGTTTAGTCTCCTGCCCCATCACGAGCTGCCTGTCGCTGACTCTATCCATCAGAGAGGGTTTCTGTCGAACCTGCCTGCTCCTTGGAAAGAAAATTGTTGATAAGCTGCTGGACCCCAAGGAGGGCTCCTGAGATTCAAGTGTGCTGCAGGAAAGCTCGCTCGCTCTTGGTCACTTTTACAAGCCTAGTTTCACAGGTGTGAATTTAATAATCTGGGAGAAATGAGCAATAGCATGGGGTAGCATTGGCACCTTGGGATCTGTCAACATTTTGCAAACGTTAAGTTATTCACTGCAGGCTGGATGAGCCTGATGGTTCTTGTTGCGCAGAGGAGGGGAGGAGAGAAGGTCCAGGGGCCGGTTCACAAACCATCAAGCAATACACAGCAGCTCGATGTGAGAGCTGGAAATGGCTCTCAAAAGTCTTCCTCTCTCAGGATGGGCCAAGAGTCTTTCGGAATTAGGAATAGCCCTGTTATACAGGTTTTGCACATTTATCTCCCTTTAAGGTGGCTGCAAAATGCTGTCACATTTCATTCTGGGCTGTTAGAGTGGCAGGGTAGCGATGAATACGTTATTGCTAGGTGAAACAGCAACAGATATTTCTAAGTGCCTAAAACCAAGGCTTAAAGTTAATGGTGAGATCAAAGATGCTCCTTCTAGACACTGCAGAAACCCAGCTGCCAAGCATCACTCTCAGCAAGGCTTCAGCCCCCTTGTTACACCTGCAGTACCCTTTACCTTCCATATATTGATGAAAGAAGGAAGTTGAATTTATAATAATTCTAAGAATATATTCAGGCTCTGTGGTCGAAACACAAACCGTGGGCTGAATGAAGCACAGTTGAATATATGCAAGTTCACCTGCCCTGCTTCTCCAGAGAGTTGCTCTCCTGTCTTGGGGTGGCTGTAGTGGACCTTGGTGCATGCTTTTCATTCTCCCTGTGTCCCTGGGGCTGGGGGAAGAAACAGCTGCTTCAGCTGAGCTGGGGCTGACTTGGCATTTCGGATACAGCCAAAGCCACAGCAGTGGGGCAAAGACTGAGGACACTGCATGTTTCCATACTAATCCTTTGGAAATCACTTCAGTGGCAATTCACAGGGAAGGTACGTGGACAGAAGGAACCGGCCCCCGGAGCGACCCAGCCCGCTCCCGCAGCCCTGGGGGGGTGGCAGCCCCCACCTCGGTGCTAAGCCGGCAGTGGACTGAGCTGAGCCCCCGCGCAAGCGAAGGTGGCGCATTGTCTCTTCGCAGGCTTTGTCTCAGTACTCCTGGTCTTTTTTTCCCTGCAATGCCCTGACTAGCAACAGAGGGAAGCAGCAATCCAGCAAACGGTGGAGCTGGCTTGGGGAAGCACGCGGAGAGCAGCTCTCCCAAGTGAAAACAGGCAAATCACGCCAGCAGCCTTGGCGCCCAGCACCAAACCCCCTGGTCTGCATGTTTCAGTCTTTCTTCCTCTAGAAGCCTGCAATAAGTCCGGTGTACGTCCGGCTGCAGGCTCGCCCAGCTGCCCCCGTGCCAGCCCCGCGTCTCGGCCGTCCCAGGCGGCCACACCAAGCATCCCCCGTTGCCTCCCTGCCGCACCGAGGCGGAAGGGACGGAGGACCCCTTGCCGCACCCTTCCCTGGGCACAGAGCTCTTCAGTTTAATAAGCAGGTTTGGGTCTCTGGAGGTGTTAAATCCTCCTGGGGCTGCCCCACGAACCATCTCCCGTTGCCTCCCTGCCGCGTCGAGGCGGAAGGGACGGAGGACCCCTTGCCGCACCCTTCCCTGGGCACAGAGCTCTTCAGTTTAATAAGCAGGTTTGGGTCTCTGGAGGTGTTAAATCCTCCTGGTGGGGGTTTGGCTAGAGAACTCTTTCTGGCAGAAGTCAGGGTGATACCTCAGGTCTTTCCTTTGGTGCTGGGAAGCGCGTGACATCAGGGAGCTGACACAGTTATGGCAGAGGCGAAGTAGCCTCCAAACGGACCTGGGGGGCTGGAAGTGACAGAGAAGCTGAACCTGGGCTGTGGCTGATCTCTAGCTCTGCCACTGCTGATGTGTTTAGCCCCAGGTTAGTCGCCTCCCAGTGCCATTTACATAGCCTATAGGCACTGGGAAGGTAATTACATCCAAGCCATCTAGTAATGCTTTTCTAGCAATGCAGAATTAGTCTCTAAGGCTCTTCCTAGTTCACCTTTAATTAAGCTGTACCACAGGGCCTCCACTGCTTCGTTTTAGAGTAAATTACACTGTCATTGGCACCACTGCCAACCTCAGGGAACACTATTTGCAAAGTCTTTTGTGATTCTTTATCATCTTAGATGCCCGGCTGTCAGGCTGTCATTCTTGCTGCAGAGATGCTTTCCCAAGATGTGCAATGATCACTGCAGCAGGGATGTGCGCTAACAACGCCGACAGCCTGAGCTTCTCTTAGTACCACGGAGTTTAGAGCTCAAATGTGAGAAGATACTGGCCTGGCTTTGCAAGCGCCGATTGTGCTTTGAAAGAGAAAGGGAACTTTCAAAACGCCCTTAAAATATTCAGATTTTTTTCCTTTCGAAAACGAGTGCAGCCACGTGGTTAGAGCTGGTGTCACCCATCATGACCACACAGCCGGGGCAGTGCGGAGGTGCTTTCTCCACTGAAGGGAAAGGCCTGGCTCCTTCCTGAAGCTGCCGCTGCCCTGGACCAGGAAAGCAGCATGGAAGCAGGGTAAGGCCACCAGCAGTTGCCTGCCTCAGCTCTAAGCTTTTCCTTTTCTCAAAGCTGCCGCGTGGGTCCTTTCATTTCTCTGCGTGTCACACATGGGACGAGGAGGGATGGGAGGACAGCAGACTCTCACTGCTAGCTATTCTGTGATGAGACCCGCGGGGAAGGAGCCCTCTTCCGCTGTGGCAAACCCTCCTGGAAGAGCGTCTGCGGATGCCGTGTCTCGCAGACGAGTCACAGGTGCAGCAGAAAGCAGCCCGCAGGATCAGCCGTTGGGGGACACCGCCCTGCTTTCGTTTTCACTCCTGGCCCCTGCAGCCACCCTGTCCCCAGCTGACTCAGAGGGGCCCGGACGACCCCGAGCATCACTCAGTTAGAAAGCGGCTGCCCTCGTGCTCCGCGGCTCGAGCCCCAAAAGCAGGAAGTTTTCAGGCTTTCACTATTAGATGTCGGTACCAAGTTGAAACAAGATGCTAACACTGGCGTGGGTAAAAGGAGTAGCCAGATGGTGCCTGGGGCACATCCATGTCAGCCAGGGCAGGGAAGCGGTCCCGCTGCTTCTAGGGAACGGGCAAGGGAGGAGGAGGAGGATTGCATGGCAGGGCTGCCAGCAGAGGAAGGCAGCGCGGGGCTCAAGATGGCTCCGCAAAATCTGCCTCTCCTGCTGCTGGGGTCAGAGAGGTGCTGGGCACAAAGGGAGAGCCGAGGTACGCTGCGTGCTTCTTTCCGCGCTTGAAAGAGGGCAAGAAACTTTGTCCAGGGGCAAGAGGAGCAGACTGGATTGAGGATGACTCCAGTTATGCCTATGCAGTAGCATTCAGAAGGCTTTGGCTGAAGATTTCCATATGCAGTCCCGGGTAAACGGTGTGCTTCCTCCCAGTAATACTTCCCCGTCTGCGAAGCAGAGGCAACATTCCTGCCTTGCTTTAGTTGGAGGGCATAATATTCCATTCAATAATGTTTGCAAGCTGTTTAGAAGTGGGAAGGTCGTTTTAATGTCTGAACAAGTAAGATTTAGGATATCTGCATCGTGGCTTCACCATAAACTTGCACTATGCATCTGGGTGTCTTGCTTGTCTTTATGTCTTTATGGATTTGTGGGCATTTGCAACTAGAGCTTCCTGAGAAAAATACGTTAGCCTGTTGGCAAACGATGTTCCTGGGATAAAAGCTGCCCCGTGCCTAAAATGGACAAACCAGGATCAGGGCTGAAGGGCTACATCAAAATAGAGCACAGGCAGACTTCTTTTGAAATTGTTTAAGTGGCCACTGTCGACTGGGGATGCCTGAGCTCCTGCCAGTGCTCAGAGCTCCTGCAATCCCGCTTTCTTGGCACACCTTGCTCGGAGCCAGTGGCACTTGAGGATATTTCATATACCAGCCTACAGGGTACAGCCCATGCCCTGAATTTGTGGCACTGCCGTGATTCAGAGACAGGAATGTCTCTCCTGTATTCCCCGGATTCGCGGAGGTGGATTTCCCCACCCCAGAGCAGAGCAGAGACTACACCGTGCAGCCCAGCAGCCCGGACGTGGGGCTGCAACAAAGGTGCCTTTGGCTCTGATTCTTGCTGCAAGATTTTTTTTCTGCCACCTCACTTGGGGTTTCAGTTTGATTCAGAGAGACGATACTCGAGAGTTTGGTACTGCTGTGTCTAACCAGAGAGTCTAAGCCCTGTGCTGAATGAAGCCAGTCCAAAGTGATTACTAAGAACGGTTGTGCAAAGCCACCCCAGGGCTGGGGGAGCTGTTTGTAGCCATGCTGAAGCACACCGTAAACATCTTAAATGGAAGCCTTGAGTCACCAGATCAGTGCTTAGCAGAAAAGGGCTGACATCCTAACGCCCTGCCACTTTGGCCCTTTCCAAAATACCCACATATTTGTAAGAACACTGGCCTGTGACGTCATCACCAGAAATACCACCCCTACGGGAAAGCCTGGCAGTTTTATTTTGTTATCTGTAGTCCCGGTCTGCAGTGAAGGTGTTTCCAGTCTCCTCCTGTCCTGTGCAAGCCATCTTTCGGTGCAGCAGACTCCAGGGCAGGCTAAGCTTGGGTCGCCCCTCCTGCACTCCACTCCTTGCCTGCAGCCCGCTGGGGGAGTGAGGGGCACCATCTCCCCACGATGGGCCTTTTGGGGCTCCGGTCCCTGCTGTGCCGCTGGGGGCGAGGTGGGAAACTCCTGCCCTTCACCGGCCGCTTTGCTGACGTGAGATGGCACTCTAGAGATGCTAACCTTGCTGTTTCTCTTTGCCCCTAGAGTGATTTATCCTTTGTCAGACTCCCCCTCTGTGAAGATGTCCCAGTCATCTCCAGCTGATGAAGGCACAACGTTTGAGCACCTCTGGAGCACGCTGTAAGTGGTGGTGGATCATTTGCCTTGAGGTGTATTCTGGGGCAGAAGTGGCCCTTTGCTCTGTAATCTGTGTTAGCACATATCATTACTGTGGCCCAAAGGGAGACGAGTTTCTTTTGCACGCTCCACTTTTCACGTATTCCTTTTCCACATTCAGAATTTTGCTCCCAGACTCTGATCTCTCTGCTCAGATCATTTAATTTGCCAAACCCCTTTGCTCTGGTGATCCTAGACAGTTTAAAAACTGTGGAGTTTGCATATGCTGAAAGCAGTGCCCCACAAACCTTGTTTCAAGGTATTGGACGCTGTTTCTGAAAAGGGTTGTGCAGCTGCCAGTGTTTTCGATGTGGACCGTAAATGCAAAGGCAGGAGAGCTGCAAACCACAGTGCAGCGTTCCCACAGCACGGCTGCCCTCGTGGATGTTGGAGGTCAGCGTCGGGGCACGCTTCCTCTTGCTCGAGGAAGCAAAGGTGTTTGGGGAGCAGAAATGCCTCAGCTGCAGCTGGGAAGGGGAGACACTGACTCATCCTTGCGCAGAGAAGAGCAGCCGGGCCACGTCCTCCGTGCCCTGCCTCCTGAGGAACCCCACTGGCCGCGGCAGCACCTTGGGGCCCTTGCACGTGTCCCCGTGGGCACAGCAGGGCTGCAGAGAGTGCGCCCGGTGGTGCTGCTCACGGAGCCAGCCCTGGCCAGCCGCAGCTGAGTACCGACACACCTGGCCGGTTTTCCTGAACCGTGTCCCTCAGAGCTGGCGTTGGTACGTGACACCGTCTGTCTCATGTATAGGTCCTTTTTTTGAGGCAGTGCTCCAGGGCCGCATGGAGATGGTGTCAGGGCCAGAGCAAAGGTCCCCTTTCAGCTGGGACCCTTGCCTGGGGTGTGGCAGGGGACACTGGGACCAAGCCTGGGAGGATGTGCTCTTACTCATCAGTCTTCACTCATGAGGTCATGAGGCTTGGTGGCTGCCTAACTAAAATGGATATTTTCTAAAATTAAACATCTTCTAGTCACACCAAGACTTTTGCAAGTCTTCTGGCCTTTGAGCCTCACACTCTAATCAAGCAAGAAGGACTGTGCTTCATTTCATCCTCTTTCTTCCTTGGTATCCTCTCACTTAAAGACGTCCTGAGGCAACAGATATGCTAGAGCAGCTGGGTAAATGAAAAACTTCCCAAGTCTCTGCTTGCTTTACCCACCAGGCAACAGTTTGCCTGAGTAAAGCCTGCTCTGCTGTGTGAAAATAAAAGCAGAGGATGGAGGGAGAAGTTGAGAAGGGAGCAAGGTTCAAGGGAATTGCAGGTTGCTGGGTGGTGGTGGTGTAGGCTGCGCTGGAGAGCTGGAAGGCTGACTGTGCCATCACCTTTTCCACAGGGAGCCAGACAGTACCTACTTCGACCTCCCTCCATCCAACCACGCAGGCAGCAATGAGGTCTCCAACCGCACAGAGGTCACGATGGACGTCTTCCAGATGAGAAGCATGAATGACTCGGTCATGGTGAGTGTGCTCAGACTGCATAAATGGGAGCTGCATCAAATACAAGCCTGTTTTCCCCGCAATGGGTTGGGGGCTCTGAGGTGGGAAGTGGGATGCTTGCTGATTCATAAACCGAACACAGCCACTACAGGTGCAGCGCTGCTGCCATTTGTGCAGGGTCTGATAACCTGTAATCGATGACTGTACTGCAGGATTGCAGCTGGATGGTACAGTGTTCCGTAAAATAGTGGCTACTTATTAATAGATAACATTGCTTCTGCAGCAGCAGGGGCTCTGTGCTGTAACAGTGGTGGAGCTCGAGTTCCTTGACAGGAGGAGAGTATAATTCACTCCGGTACAAAATGCTGTGTAGTAAAAGCCATTTGTAAGCTGCTGGCGAGGCAGAGCTGCTGGAGGGGCACGTCGTGCTCCCAACGCCCAGCTCTGCCCCTGCCACAGTCCCTGAGGGTCTGTGCCATTGCCCTTCCCTCCAAGAAGCTGGTGCATCTCCGTCTAAGGCAGAGGGTTTGAAAAGCGCAGTGGGCGTGCGAGACATCCAGGTCACTTACGCACGTTCAGTGCCCCGGGCAGGGTGGCCTCCCGGGAGCATCCCTGAAGCAGCGCCGGCCGTTGGCAGCATCTCCCTCCAGAAAGCCGTCGTTTCCCTCCTCGCCAGCTTGCATCCCCTCCCCCAGCCCGCTTTTCCCTCGCTTTTCGCTTGCTTTCCCTCCCTTCTCCAGCCTTTGTCTGCAGTGGGCAGGAGCCTGGCAGAGGGATCAGGCAGGGGCGGCGGTGCTAATTGGGGAGCTGCCCCTCGCTGAGCTTGCCGTCGCCTTTCTTCTTGTTCCCGCTGTAACCGAAGCCGAGCCCGGCGGGAGTCGGTGCAGCCCGGGGTGCTGCCAGGGCTGGGCAAGCCCTGGCCTTGCAGGGCTCTGAGCACAGTGGCTGCGCGCAGGCAGGGCAGAGCTGGCTGCTGGCCCTTGCTTGGGATAATGAGCATGTAGTAAATATTTACATTGGCCCGATGATGCAACCGAGCGCTCCGCTGCTGAGCTTTCAGCAAGCTGTGGCCAGCTCTCGCCGGCTGGCGTCACCGAAACGCGTGGCAGGCTGACATGCATGAAAATAAATGCACAGATAATGTGAAAGAAAGGCAAGACACGGGAGCCGCGGTGGAGGGACCGCTCAGTCTGCGCTGTGATGCCTGCTGCTTGTGGTGCTCAGCAGTGCTGGAGCGGATGTGCAGGAAGCAGTGGGTGCTGCGGCGCCCAGCACCGGTGCTGATGCTCGGTGGCTGCGAGCAGGCCACCCAAACATTCTGTGACCTGCCCTCCAGTCAGGCATGATGAACATTCTGTGACCTGCCCTCCAGTCAGGCGTGATGCTCCCTCTTGGTATTGCATGGGCACTGCATTGCTCCTAAAAAGCTGTTTCAGGGTCCTGTGGGAGGAGTTGCTGTAATTAAAGATGTGAACAATTCCTCAGCCGCCCTTTTTGCTTAGAGACAACAACTTCGGGACTGGTAGTTTGTGCAGTGCTTTAGGCTTTATGTACGACACTGCTGCTAGCCTAGTTGTGCATGGGTCTGCGCATGCACACCAGTGTCGGGAGGTGGGTGATGCGCGCTGGTTCCACCTTTCAAAATATGCCATGCCACTCTTTGAACTGCTTATCTGCTTCAGCATGCAGCCTTCCACGGTGGGGTCTGGCTGTAGGAAACACCGTTCACCCCTCTGCCTCGAACTGGAAGGAAATCTGCCTGGTCACTCCAGATATCTATCCATCCATCTATCCATATCTATCCGTCTAGATATCTATCCATATCTGTCTATCCAGATATCTGTCTAGCCATCTGTCCCTATCTATCCATATCTATCTGTATCTATCCATCTAGATATCCATCTATCCACATCTGTCCATATCTAGCCATCTAGACAGGGATAACTCCGTATCTCTGAGATACGGAGCTATCTCAGAGTCACTGCATCATCTCGTTGATGCAAGTGCAGCCACTTCGGTCTACTGGTAAAGGGTGCCGGCCAAATGGGTTTCCAGCCCAGTGAGGCTGCAAGCAGCTTTCTGGAATGGAATCTGGCCGGGTTTGATGATGGAGCTGGACCCCCGCTCTCCCTGTAGTGGGAATGGTTGGTATCGCCCAGTCCATCACTGGGCAAGCTGGGGCCTGCCCTGTGCTTTAATGAATAGTCATGAGGGACAGAAGGGGGTGGGCCCCGTTTTGTTGTTGGATGCAGCTAGTTGACAGAACTAAGGGAGATGAAAAAAGCAAAAAAACCAACACACGGCGGCACACAGGTGGCCAGCGCAGCATCCCTGGTGCTGCCCGCCCCGGCCCTGCTCCTGTGCTCCCTCATTCCACCTGCCTTCCTACCCCGGCCGTCCCTGCCGCCGCCCCGACCCCATGACTCCTGTGGCAGGACGCTTCCCAGCGCTCTGTGAATCCCGAGACGACTAAAATGCTGTACATTAGCGACCCGATGCAGCATTATACCACGGTAGGTGCTACTTGTTATTTATGGGTTTTGCCTTGCTGCTTCTTACTTGAAATCATCCTCTGCCGCCAAGGCAGGAGCTGGGCACAGGCTCCGGCTCTGCCTGCTGAGCCTCTGTGCCTGCCGCTGCCTGGGACATCCCAGGGGCTTGGTATGGCGCGAGCCTTCCTCCGTCCCGCAGTTGCACAGAGGAGCTGCAGCTGCTCCAGCCCCGGCCGTGAACCGTAACCTGTGTCAGCGTGGGATGCTGCAGCCTTGGCGGCTCGGTCGGCATTCCTCTCTTGCTTTGCCTGATCTGGTGCTAGCAGAGCCCAAGGTGTGATTTAAACCTTTGGTGCAAAGGGGTGCAGGCTCCCTCACCCATGTACGTGCAGACGGGAGGGGTGTTAGCTGGAGCATCCATCTGAGGAATGCCCTGTGGTGCTGGGCACCACCAGCACCAGTTTGTCATCCGCTGGGGACCTCCTCAGCCGAGCTCACGGCATGTACCCACGGCCCCAGGCAGGCTTTCCTTCCCCAGTTTAAAGTCTCTGGGAAGGTAGAGCAGATGAAATGGTACCTGTGCTTGCAGGCGATACATTTTCAGCCCTGTCCTCGAGCACTGAGGTTGCTTTCTTAGTCAAAAGGATTTTGTGTCTGCTCTCTGGCATTCAGAAAAGTTAGATATAGGCATGGACGCAGTAGAGACAGAAAGGTGTGGTGCTGCACTTCCCCACCAGAAATTACTTCATTCCTCTTTTTTGTCTTACGTGTGTCGGTGCAAAGCACGTATATACCAGGTTCGCTTCATGCTGTAGTGCTGTTACCTGGGAGGTCGTTGCTGCAGTCATGTGAATATTTATATATGTGTGTGTATAAACATGAGTGTGTGTGTGTGTGTATTTACAGACATACGCACACAAGCGCTGTGTTGGGTTTGTTGACAGACATACACACACAAACACTCATGCCTTCCATTTGTCTTTTAAGGGAATGTTTCCAAAATTCAGTCAATTTTTAAAAACAAGTTGGTCATTTTTCCCCTGCACCTGACTTTGGGTATCTTTGCCGGCGGATTTCCAAAGCCCCGGCACTTGGGGCACTGCCTGTTGCTTTGTGCTGGCAGGGGATCCCGGCTCGGGGCAGCCAGCCCGGCTTGCAGAGGTGACACTCTGGGTCTCGTGTCTCCTTCGTGTGCGACGAGGTTGCCGTTTTCCCCGAGGGAAGGCTCTCTCCTGTGCGGAGGTCGGGATGCTCTTCTCAGTAGGTTGGTCCCGATTTACTTGTCCATTAAGCTTTACAGCCACAGGCTTCAGCTGCTCACAGTCCTGGCTCTAAGCACCGCAAACTCACAAATTCACGCGGGGATGACTTTTGCGGAGTTTTTTTCTGGCCACTTCCAAGGGCCGCCTCACCCCTAGCCCGCCCTGCAGCTCCCGAACTTGTGTCTCCTGAGCAGCAGATACTGCCGGGAGGTGAAAGGCTTCCCAGTTATTTCCCATTCCGGCAGGAGATGAGCAACCGTGGGAACACACGCGCTGTGCTCTGCCGGGCGGTGCAGACGTAGCCTGCTTTTCCTGAGTACGCTCGTACGTGTGCAAGGGTAGCACCGAAGATCGCCTTGTTTGCTCATCAAGTGCAGAGCACTTACTCTCCATTCATTCCTAAAAAAGGCACGTGGCTGGGCCCAGGGCGTGTGTGCAGCCTGTTCCCTGGGGCCCTTCCGTTGTCCCAGGAGAACAAAACAGCTCAGTGGTGGTACTCGTAGATTATTTGGGCTGCGGATCAGCCCTGACAAGCAGCAATCCCTTTTCCCCTTGCTGCTCTCCTCTTGGTCGATGCCTGAGCTTTGCTTTTCAAGGGTGACTTGTGCTGCACGCCTTCCAGCCGGTGTCACCCACCACTGACCCTGCCCGGGCCCTGCAGTCCCCACCGGCAGCTGCCTGCAGCCGGGCAGTTTCCCGGCTGGACAGCAAGGGCTTTCCATGCACATTTTTAACGCCCGTTTTACCGAAGTTTCTCGTAACTTTTTCTGCAGGTGAAGCCTGGGATTGTGGAAAGCTTGGATGGGGGTGGTTTATCTTTGGCTGGGCTATTTATAGAGCAGCGAGAAGGAATAGAGGGGTTTACGCACATATTTTAGGGGAGAAATTGGCTATATGTGTAAAAGCAAGCCAGATCTTGTTCAGCATTCCTCCAGTTAGTCACAGGCTCCAACGACCTTGCGAGAGATACAGACAACAGGAGAACTTCCCTGGAGAAGGATGATTGCCTTTAAACCATTATACATCGTAGACGTTTGGGTGAGGTTGGGATCCCAAGTTAAAACACGTCTCCTGATTCCTAAGCTGTGAGCCTTGCAGCCCTTCGGAGGAGAAGGCAGAGGGCTGAGCCTGCTGGGCTGAGGGAGGGTGACAGCCGCCTTCCAGTAGCTCCCAGTTTCCCAGAGCTGCCCCAGCTGGTGCTGGTGGCTGGAGGGACAGTCCCCGCCGGGGCGCAGGGGAGGCGGCTGAAGCGGGGTGAAGGGGGGAGCGCAGGCAGGCTGCCCCATTCCTCCTCCGACGCAGGGTGCTGCGGGGAGTTGGGGCGACAAGCAGCAATGCAACAGCCGCTGCGCGTGGTCCCCGGCGGAGCCCAGGCAGCTGCCGGCAGCACCCCGGCACCCCCCGCCTCTGGGACTGCCAGCACGCTGCTGGCTTGCAAATGCCGGGAGAGCAACCCTTGAGCAATTCAGGAATTGCAGATGTCCGGGAAAAAAACCATCCCACTTCCTTTAAGAAACAGCTACATTTGGGATATACATTTTTTAATATTAGTTTATTTCTCTACCATAGAAAAAATGATTTTTTAGGGGGGTCTGATTTTCAGATGAAAGATTTAGGCTGCTTTAGCCATGTGGCTTTTGGGAACGTAGCGTTGCTTAGACTATGCCTGCAGACAAAAGAGCTGCCAGCTCTTACTGGAGGTATCTGACAATAATTGTTCAGAAGAGGAATAAGGAAAAAAACTGTAAAAAGTCAGGATTTGGTCCAGCATGTCTGGAATAAGAGCCAGTACATGCATAAATAGGTACGTTTGCTCTGTGACCTTACTGCAGTGTGCTGCATCACAGCTACGCGCCTTGTAGGTTTGAGGTTTTCCCCAAATTAGACCTGCACCAGTGAAAGCCACTGAAAGCAAACATCCCGGCTAGGAAATGAATTACACAAACCACCATTCAGAGCTGGCTCTTCCTCGAGAAACACTTCCAGAAGTGCCGTGCGTGTGTACATTCGCGACAAGTGGATGCATGTGGGAGACGTCTGGAAAACAGGTCGGCCGTTCAGTAATGCCATCGCAATGGGAGCGACGCCTTCGTCAGAGGGCTGGCGGTCGCCTCACGCTGGTGCCAAGTGCCAGGGCAGCTTCCCCAAGCCTCGGTGCTCTGGCCGCTAGAAGGGCCACCGTCGAGCAGAGCCCTGCGCCCAGGACGGGACTGTCACTCCCCATCCCGCAGCAGGACACCTCCCACACCTGAGCAAACCCCAGAAAATCCCTGCCCGGTCCCCCGCTGGCAAAAGAGTGGCTCTGCACAGCCAGACGCACTAGAAATCCAGGGATCTCGGCATCTTGCTGCCTCCAGAGAGGATGGAGCAGATAGAAGGGGATGATTTAAGCACATTGAGTTTATCCCTTGCACAAGTGGTGACCTGTTCAAAAACCCAAGCGACCCAGACCAGCTCTTTTGGCTGGCTTTCCCGCACGCTGGCCCTTTAAGGAGGCTGTAACAGGACACCTGGAGCCCCGGAGAAGTGTGGCTGAGGTTTCCATGTCTCTAAACTGGCTGGTGTTTTCTTTTTTCCCTCCTCCCCTTTTCCCTTCCTCCAGTCCCAGTTCAATTTGCTGAACAACAGCATGGATCAGAGCATCGGCAGCAGAGCAGCCTCCACCAGCCCCTACAGCTCCGAGCACACCTCCAATGTCCCAACGCATTCGCCCTACTCGCAGCCCAGCTCTACCTTCGACGCCATGTCCCCAGCTCCCGTCATCCCCTCCAACACTGACTACCCCGGTCCCCACCACTTTGAGGTGACCTTCCAGCAATCCAGCACCGCCAAGTCAGCCACCTGGACAGTAAGTTGCATGTCTTCTTGCCTTCGCTAGAGAGGTGCTTGCTACCGCAGATGGTGTTTTTGGCCGGCTGGCCGCAAACACCCGAATGTCTCGGTGGTGCTTTGCAGCGGGACACAGAGGGCACGCTCGTGCGGGGCGGCTGCAGGACGCAGCCACCACCCAACGGGGACTTTGCCTGCACAGGTGGCCCTGGAAAGCAAAACATGCAGGAAACATCAGTGCTTGCTTTTCAGGGATTTTCTCCAAAAGGGCTGTTAGGCACAGCAGTTCGAATGTAACTTCTCTCGCAGCAGTTCCCTACACTGCGGGTAAATGTCCCCAAAAATCGCAAAGCTGGAGAAATGTCGTGGGGAAGTACCTGCCTTGTTCTCGTGGTGCTTCCCTACACGTTTGTCAGCGACTGCTGTCAGAGGCGAGGCAGTAGGCGAGATGGACCTTTGCTCGCATCTACCGGGGCCATTCTCAGCTTTGCCGTAAATCCTTGCTTGTCATTTACAATCCTTTTTCATCTCGTATCAGAAGAGTAACTTAATCTCTAGAAGTCATGGCAAAATAACAGAGTAGGTTTTTAATCACAGAGGGATTGCTGCACAGCATCGTGCCGTGTGGGACGTGGGTGCAGCAGCCTGGTCCTTGGGAGCGGAGATGCAGGTTTGGTCCACTGCCGATCTGACCGCATGTCTGCAGCCTGGCAGAGGAGTCCTCTGCAGACCAGGGACCAAGGAACTGGGCAGAGCGTACGACAGCTGCTTTGTTTTTTGTGGCAAAAGGTCCCAAATTCACATCCTGGCTCCTGGCTCAGTGTAGCACTGTCCCTATTTTTAATAACAAACAGCACTTGTGGCCAGTGTCAGAGGCATTTCTGCGGCGGATACCTCCCTGAGCACCTGGGAGAGCTGCTCACTGGCACACTTGAGGCAGGCAGGTTTTCTCCTCTGGGAAATATTAGCGGAGCAGAAAGGCTGGGACTAGACAACTGACACAACGAGGGAGCAACGGGGTTTCCTCTGGGGCTGCGGTTTGACATTATCACGAAAGAGGCAGAGCAGACCACGAGCAATATATCAGCCCGAGGTGTGATAATGACTTTTATTTTTGGAAGCTGATGTGTTTAATTGCCAAGACAGTCCTTCCTGCGGTAGACAGAAAGCGTCTTCGGATGCTTTTGTGCAGGCAGACCCCGGGCCATGGCCAGCGGGTGCTGCTCTGCTCGCTGCTGCTGGTGCGGCGCGGCGGGCTGCTCTCGGTGTGTTGCGGTGAGAGCGGGCAGGAGGGGACAGGGCCAGCCTATGCCCCCTGCCGCAGCGCCGGGTCTGTCTCTCCTGTGAAAACCAACGGGCGGGCGGAGTGGGCAAACCAGCAGCGAGCTGCTGTTTGAATGCAGCCAAATTCATGGCTGGGGCAGCGGAGCAGCTTCCCTGTGTCCGGTCACCGGAGCTTCACAGCTTCACTGCTGAGTCGTGCTGAGCAGGGGCTTGGGACCAGCACTGCAATTAAATACAACTTGCCCTCGTAGGAGCGGTTGAGTCTTCACTCTTTTCCACTGTCTTAACTTGCAAGATGTTGCTGAAGGATGCATTTCATTAGGTTTTGAATAAACTGAAGGTCCTCGGGGTAGGATGTGACTCCAGCCCAATCCTATCCCTATTGGGGGATAACTCACATCAGTTAAAAGTAAAGCTGCATAGGACCTGCACAGGGAAAGGAGGCATTCCCGTGCCACAAAAGCATCCAAATGGAAACCGAACCCACAATGATGCAGGGTGCCTTGTCCCAGCTGTCCCGGCATGGAGGGAGGAGGACCGGAAAGTATCCGATGCTCACTCGCCACTGTGCCCAGCTAGCAGTGCCGGGGAGATGGCTTTGGGATGGAGCGAAAACAGCCACGGGCAGGGCCGGGCTGGGTGCTGCAGGACAGCCTCAGACAGCGCTGCGGGCAGGGTGTACTCATGCATGTCAAAAGACGGAGAGAGCACCTACTAAAGATACGCTCTGTGCTCACCTTAATCGGCAGTAGGGAAAATGCCCTTCCCTCATCCCAGACGATGCATGTTGCAGCTGCAGGGAGCAAATCGAAAAAGCCACTAAGGTCTTTTTGGATGGTTGTCCCCAGAAGAGCAGAGGGAGCAGCAAGAGGCCCCCCGAAGCGGTGAGGGAGCCCGTGACAGCCGCCTTCCCTCACTGGAGCCATCCCAGCCACCTGGGATCTTTCCACAACTCTAACTAAACTGAGTCCAGACTGTCTCAGCATCACCCCGTGCTGACCGAGCTCCTGTAGCTCTTGTGTCCTACTGGGAGCTGGGCTAAGCAGGACAGGATTGCTTTTTTTCTCAAGCCTTTGCGTTAAGGTCTCCTTTGTACGTCAGAGCAGCCAGTGCCACGTCGGTGCTGTGAGAGCCCTCCTAGCCTCGGGGGAGCAGCTGGACTCGAGAGATGCCCAGCAAACATGCCATGGGCAGCTGTAAGCACCTGCGGAGGATGCGCCTGCCAGCCAGGGCTGGGAGCTGAGGCTGCCGAGCGCACGGCTGCAAGGCGGGGGCCTCCTGGGAAGTGGTCCAGAGCAGAGGCGTTAAATGCCTGAACTGGCTTTAATACTTGGCAAGGCAGTCAGTGAGATGTGCGGACCTCTGAACCGTGATGCTGGGGTGATTGGGCATCCCCCAA
Source organism: Aptenodytes forsteri (assembly GCF_000699145.1). Lineage (NCBI taxonomy): Eukaryota > Metazoa > Chordata > Aves > Sphenisciformes > Spheniscidae > Aptenodytes > Aptenodytes forsteri. The sequence goes on along the minus strand of NW_008794753.1, from coordinate 1,141,606 downwards.
AAGCAGGCTGGCTGCAGGACTAGTGCCAACCGTCCCACATTTCACTGTGCTGAAGCTGAGCCTCACGGAGAACAGAAGTGGGTCAGCAGGGTCTTGCACCCTGGAGAGCATGCGGCATGTTTCATTTGAAATAGTAATTCCTGCGGGACTGCTGATGTGGGTGCAGACTGTCCGGCTCGCCGAGGTTGCCACATCTGCTGCTGTGACAGCCAGATTTGCTCCATGTCCTCCCTGCTGATGGCTGTCACAGCTACGCAGCTGCACCTTTTGTGCTGGAAGATGGGGTTGCTGCCTTCCTCCCACTCGCCTTGAGCTCTGCATTGCCACTGCTGCACTTGAAAGTCTGTCCTGGTTAAATGGGGAAAGGAATTCAGCAAAAAAATGTACGTTATATGTTGCCAGTCAGTCAATATACAAATAATGATGTATGTACACAATGTGATTCTCTACCTAAGCTGTGAATGCGTACATAGCAGCGTACAAGTAAGACTAGGAAAGCTGTTAGGAAATGCAGGCACTTGGGAAGGAAAGTTAAATGAACAGTCAGTTGGGCTGGGGACAGCGACACCTGACAGCTCGGTGATGGTCCAGCCAAGGGTAGCTGAATTAACCATCTTGGTGCGCTAAAGGACACGCATGGTCTATTTCATCCATAGCTGGGGAAGCCCTGTGGCTTTTGAATACTTTAAGATTAACTGCACCAAATAATTTACGCCAGGACCGTTGCAAGTGTTGACCACAAATTCGGCGGAGCCGCCTTGCCAGGCAGCATTTCGGAGCAGCGGGGAGCCCTCCACCCCGGAGGAAGGCTCTGCCAGACCGGCAGCTCCGAAGGCCTCCTGCAATCTGGGGTTAGATCACGGAGAATCCAGCCGAGGAGGAACAGACAGCTGGTGCACAGGCAATGCCAAACCAAATAGTTCGATGCAAGTCGTCTTGTCAAACGATTTGACACAGTTTTTTGATACAATCGTAAGCTTTGGTTGATGGAAGCGTGTAGCCCCATAGATTCCTGTTTTTGAAGGGTTTTGACTGAATGCCTCTGGCTATTCCTCTGGGAGCCTTGGTGTTATCCATTCTCCCATGCTTAGGAAAGGAGGCTCCTAAGGAGCCCAGGGCTCATGGCCAAGGACCGTTTGGAGATGAGGTGTCTGCACGGTGGGGTGGCTTGCTCTACAGGGGCTGGGCAGGCGAGCATCACCTGGGCAGGGGGAGCAAGGTAACACCGAGCCCACTGCCCTCGTGTGCAGTTCTTGTGTCCACACTTCAAACCATCTGTTGACAAAACAGAAAAGGTTTGGGAGGGAGATCCAAAGATGAAAGATTTGGAACAGATGCCTGGTAGGGCGATACCAGAGAAACGCTCTGCATGAAAGGTCTCCATGAGAAGAGTAAGGGTGGCTTGATCACAGTCTGCATAGGAGATGGTTTCTGATAGCAGACAGCTCTTTAATCTAATAGAAAAAGATATAATGAGATCCAGTGCTTGGAAGCTGAAGCCAGGCAAATTCAGACTAGAAACAAGGTGGAAATTTTTTAACAGTGAGGATAATTAACCATAGGAACAATTTACCAAGGAATGTGGTGGATTCTTCAACTCCTGAAGTATTCAAATGAAGAGCCTGCATATCTCTCGAAAGATAAGCTGTACTTCAAGCAGACACCATTGGCTCAATGCAGAACGAGTAGGCAGGGGTCTTAGGCCAGCGGTGTAGGGAATCAAACCAGAGGATCATCATCTGTTCTCTCTAGCCTTAAAACACTGAATTTCTAAATTTAGGAAATGGGTGAATGGAGAAGGCTTGAAGACTTGGGACAGGGGTTTGGGGCTCACATTACCAGATCCAGGTCTGTCCTTGCAGAGGGATGCTGGGCAGTGGGTGAGTGACATTGGATGTCCTGACTCCTGGGCTGGGCTCTGAGCACCGCGTGTTGCCACAAACTCTGAACTGAAGCAGCCGCACTGGTCTGTGCTGCGGGAAGCCCTCCAGGCTGCCGCCGCCTCCCTTTTCATTTTTAATGGCCTATCTTATCAGCAGAGAGCAATGGCCAGATGCTGAAAATAAGGTTTTCCCTGTAGGTTCGAAGCCCCCCTCTGGTAGGCTGCTTCGACGGGGCTGGGAGGAGGACCGGGAGCTGCAGCGCTGCAAGACAGGGCATGCCGGCAGCCTGCCTGTTTGTTGGAAGCTATCAGGACTCTCGGTTCCCTGGAGCTGCCCATACACGCTAGAGCCGTGAGCCGATCTCGGCTGTTTTCTCACAGGCAGCCCCTCGCCACGCCAGCCAGCTGGTAACTGATAGATAATTAGTATTTTTCTCAAGTCGGGTTTGCGGCAGATCGGTGCTCCCTCCCCTCTAAAATGCTATCACGTGCGCCAGAGCCAGCAGAAGTGTTAATAGGGTCTTTGGCCTCCTGTGGCCTGGCTGCAAAAGGACGCAGGGGCTCAAGCCCGTGGTGCAGGGCAGCTGCCCAAGCTTGCACAGAGCCCTCAGCGTTGGGGAAGACGGACTAACCTCCGACCTAAGCAGGCAGGGGCTCCCCCAGCCTGGGCGTGAGCACAGGGGGGTCCGGGCCACGTCCAGGGTCTTGCCTGCTGCTTCGGGGAGCAAACAGCCTGCGATGGAAAGGCTGGAGAGGTTCAAAGCCAAGGTGAGATGCTCCCGCTATGATGGACACCGTCCAGCAGGTACCCACAGCAAACTTGTCTGCGTCCCTGCGCTCAGCCAGTGGCAGACTGCCACACTGAACTGATTCCAGTTGCTCTGTAGATCTTGCAGCTGGAGTGTGGGCACTGGGGTAGCAGGGAGCTGAAAATGGTTTGTCTGATGCTAACTGAATGAGGGGGATGGAAATAATTGGTGTGGCAGGAGACAGGTTCTCCCTTTACTGGTTGCTGCCTGAAGCTTGTTGGGATAGAGGCAGTTGTAAAGAGGAGGGAAAAACCTTCAGGAGCATCTATAGAAAACAAGCCCCCTCTTCAAACTCTCTCTGGCACCTTACCATATTTTAGGGAGGTACCTGTCCAACAGCAGCGGCCTGGAGATGAGCAGGGGGCAGGCATGGCTCAGTACACTATCTCTGAGCCATAAACATCTTTGTTTTTATCTGAGTAGCTGGGCAGAAGAGCGTGGATATTTTGGCGTGCCAGAAGTAGGAAAGCAACCTCAGCATCAGCCTGCTCCAAAGCCCATTGAAGCCAGCCCACTGGAGGCTTTCCACCAGCTTTTGCAGGGCGTGGATGAGGCTCCAGGAGCTCCAGACACAATGGAATTAAGAAAAAAGGCAAAGGAATTCGGTGTGCGATGTTCCAACACGATCCCGCTATCAGCTCCACTATCTCGAATGTGTATGGTATGCACAGGTCAAGGGAACGACTTACTGGCAACTGCCGCTCCAGCGGGAAGGCAACGCTCTCCTGCAGGGACTGCTGCGGAGGTGGGAGAGGACGCACCGGGGAAGTGAGGTTGCGCTGGCCAGCTCCTCTGCGTTGGGATCTGAAACACACAGAGGAGGTGGTGACTGAGGGACCTGCTGGAGGAACTGAGATAGGCTGCAGAAGGAAACGCATGTCCATGCTCTGGGCCAGTAGTGATCTTGGGTGGTGGCTCCAGCAGAGCCCCGGGGGAGCGTGGCAGCTGCATCCCGGTGGGTCAGCCAGCGGTGCTCCCCACCTCGGCTGCCCTGGCCAAGTCCTTCGGGAGCGGGCACAGGGCCTACTGCCGCACCGCTGGGAGCAGAGTTTTACCACATGGGGCTGCATTCCACGCCACGAGAAGCACGGCTGAAAGCATTCTTGGGAGCCCTGACCTCCGGCACCTAAAGGAGGGGGGGAAACAGATGCTGGGTGTGCCCTCAGTAAACCACGTTCTCTGCCTGTGCCCACTCCAGGCAGTGGCTGTAAAAAAGCAGGAGAAGCAGCTCCCTCCTGTTTGGCACAGCCTGCCAGGGATGCTGTGAGAGGCGGTGGTCTCCGCCCAAGTCCAGGTCTTGCTGCTCTGGTTTTTACACTTCATTTCCAGCAGTGATTCCCAAGCCCAACTCAGCCTCTTCTTCCCTCCCCTCCCCGCTTGCTCCCCATATCCAATCTTGACAATGCAGCATGGAATAACTGCCTTGCTGGATTTTCAGCTTCCTTTTTGGATGAGAGGGAACTCCAACGCCTTCTTGGTCAGAGGACCTGAGTATCCAGACACACAGAAGGAGTCAGACTTACTAGAAGAGATTAAAAGAACCCCCGAGCGTGCCAGCGCTGGCTGGCTGAGCAGTGACTAACAACGGCTGTGATCCTGGTTGGCAGTTATTTTAAGGATGTGCACACTGGGGAAGGAAGGGAGAGGACTCCTTTGGGGGTGAACCAAGGGATTTTAATTAGCAGTAATGGCATGATAATAAAGGTAGAAGAATGCAGGCTGGAGTGCACACAGCCTCTCTGTGCTGGGTCTGCTGTGGGGGCAGCCCCAGCCCCGAGACATCGCTGGTGGTCCAGCGCTCGTGGGAGCAGGGCTTGGGGACCTGTGGGTGACGGGGGTCCCCTGCAGCTGCTGATGGCCGGGGCGAGCAGAGGGGCTCTGCCAGGCACCTTGAGACCCCCCCTTCCATCCTGGGCACTGCTGGCGGGGCACTGGCCATCACCCAAAGCATCACCACCGTGGTGCAGGGACTGCAGACACGGGGAGGCAGGTGTTGGGGCATCCCTTGCAGCCGTCCCCGGGGCAGCGTCTCTGCTGCAGCCTGCCCATGTGGCTCAGGCACCGGCAGATGCTCTCCTCTTGGGTATCAGTGATGCACTGGACATATTCAAACCCAGCTCATAGTAAATGAGCAACAAGGTAGCTTTGGGAGGAATTTCTAGCTCAGTGAGAAGCTATATAGGCCGCCGATTAGAAAATGGTTATTAAAAAAATTAGAAAGAAAAAATTAGCTCTGTAGTCGGCATGTCTTCCAGGATCTGTCGTAACAGATTCGTCCGAGCCGGTTAACGGTATTTGCGGTTTGCAAGATGCTACATGTCTGAGTAAGATGACAGACACATTATTATCACCTCTCCGCTGCGATCTGTCCGAACCTGTCCCAGGATGCAGCTCTGCAGCTGCTTGCTGGGGAGCGCAAGGAAATTAGCAGCCGGAGGCAGCACTTTTCTTCTCTCTCTCTTGCCAGGCTAGTGGCTTTATTGGGATCCATTGACTGCAGTCCTGGACACGTCTTGAGTAGAGCTAATGAGGAGACTGGAATGTAGAAGAGGAGGAGGCTGGTAGGGAGGAGGGGGGAGGATTTGTGGAAAAAGTAATTGTTGAGCAAATCATTTCCTTCAAGAGAGAAAGGAGGACTTGGCTGCAGCCCTCCTGAAGCAGGCAAGTCTAGACGCTTCGGTGTCAACAGTTGAAGATAAATAAGATTTTATCAGCTCCGAATCTGTTGGGACACATCCTCCTAGCGGTTCTGCTGCCCAGGGAGGGCTGGAGGGAGACGGACTTCACCAGTAGGTCTTTCCATGCAGAAGATTCAGGTTATTTTTTTGCGCGAGGCTGACAGCATCCATGGGGAAAACCACCTCTCCCCGCTCTTGCTTCCTGTACAGGAGCAGTAGCTACGGGTCTGAGCAGTGCGGTGGCCTCTTCCAGAGCGGGTCCTGGGTACTTGCTCAGGGTGAGCAGCGGCGGATGCTGAGACTCATTTCCAGTGCTGCTTCACAGCTGCAGCCGTATCAGTCGCCATGAAACGTTGTGGGGCATTAGCTCATTTGCATCTTGTGATGTGCAAAACATTTCCTTGGATACAGCGGCAGCAATACCAAGATAACCTTGGCAAACCCCCGCAGCGGCCGATTGCGCCGCGGGGCTCTGTCACTCTGGTGTCCTTATTTCCCATTACGTTCGGCACCGATGCAGCGCGGTCTGTCTCGCCCAAGCAGTAGCCACATTTCAACGCAGAGGTGAAAGAAACCCCATCTAAAGACACTTTGGAGTACCAAGTCCCTAGAGAAACAGTGGTTAATGCTGATACACTGCTAGTGTTTAAATAATTTGGCTTTTCCAGTTATTCCTAGTGCTCTGGACTTGCACTGCAGGACAGATCACAGCAGTGGGGAAGGGACAGCGACGGAGGTGGCATTATACTTTCTCCCTAGCAGATGAGGGCTGACATTGAAAGCTGCACGACTACAGAAAAAACCCAAAGGAATATACGTTCTGCAGGTTTACGTAAGCTTCAGGTAGATTGCTCAGTGCTATTACTGCTCTTTGCTGTTTATACTGAACCAGCACCCACAAGCCACACTAACACGTGAACCTGTTCTGCTCTGCAAATGTGCAATAACAGACACTCTCTGACATTTTCTATGAACAGAGATGGCCTTAGTAGTAACGTAAGCGGTGCAGCAGACACTAACGGTCCAAAGGGTAGAGCAGGAACTGAAAATAAAGGCAGGAGGTACCCAGGGGAAGAACGTACCCAAGCTCTTCTGTAGGTGTCAGAGAAATGTTGGGGCTGAGGTCTGGACGTGCAGGTGCACCAGCGCCGGGAAAGTGTTCAGATGTCCTGAGATGTTGTTCCCACACCCGGGAGCGGCAGCGAGTTGGCAGTGGCGTGAGCTTCGGCTGTCACCCAGCTGCCACGTGTGGCTGGTTTCAAGAGGTCAGCTTGTCCAAATGCTGCAGAACAGGAAGGATACGAGTGAACAGCTCGAGGTTCACCCCTAGTACAGGTGGCAGAAACATGGCCATGGCAAAAGAAGAGTACCGAGCAGTGAGGCGGCTGCACTAGTCTATGTGATTAAATATTGGCATTTTGATCTCCCGGGTTCCACTTTGTAACTGTCTTGTCTTGCACTTGAGGAAGGCGCTGTGCCTTTGTGCTCTCTGCAAGCCGGGTGTGCACACTTCAGCTGCAGCTTGTAAAGTACCAGTAAATCAGATTATGTAGCACAACCCTGCACAGAGATGCACGTGTGGCAGATTATTAGCAAATACAGATAACCGTGTAGGAGCAGAGGCACCTACTCAGCTTGGCATCTGAGCAAGATGTGCGTTTTGCTGACCCCTATGGAGAACGTACATTGCCGAGGGCTCTTCCTGGCTGAAAACAATCTGGGGATGTAGAGCCTCCCGGGATCCTAAAAACATAATGCTCATTCGCCTGGTGGCCGTGAACAGGCTGGGTCTGCAAGACCAGGAGCACTTTGCCCCAGCAGTGGCTGGAGATATGGCTGCAGGACAGCTGTACACTGCGCGGAGCCGGGAGTGTGGCCGCACAGGGCACAGCCCTGACTTTTCTTGCCCAGAGTTATCAGCACGGAGTTCCTTAAAAGAAGAGTTTGTTATTGTGGAAGGATCTTTGAAGGCAATCCTGGAGCTGTTAAGACATGATAAGGTTATCAGTAGAGGCATGCCTGTGTTGAGCGGCAGCCTTTCTCCCTGCAGGGCAATCGCTCTGCTATTTAACAGAGATTTATCCATGTCATAACATGGTATAATGAGAGAATTTGTTACCAAAGAACTTGCCATAATGCACCTCTACTCTTCCAGAGCAGTTTTATTTCCCAGGCATGTTGAGGACTGCCCGGGAATGTCTACATGAAAGGATCCTTTGACAGGAGTTGTCAGTATTTTAACACCTGGCAAGGAAGAGCCCCCCTCCAAATAACCCTTGTTTTGCCATGTTGTCTCCTCAAAACGAGGGTGTTAAACCCCCATCACACTGCGGGTGAGCAGGTTACGTGGGCCACAGCAGCGCAAGAGCTTCCTCTTCCAGCCAGGCAGAGGGGAGCAACTGCGTTCCAAGCGGAGCCCGTGCTTCCAGCTTAGGCACAACGCCTGCTGGAGATGCAGGATCACACCCAGGAAGCTATCCTGGCTGTAAAGTCAAGGTGTAATCACAGTCATCATTGCAAAATTTGGGGATTTCAGTGAAAGGTGGTGTTTCTAAGTGTCCTCTCTCTCTGGGCAAGTCTGCGTGCCTCCAATACTGAGGATTAATTCTTGCTGCCAGATTCAGCTTTGTGTTACACCTCCCAGTCACACCCTCTAACAACCACAGCATCTTCCCACTCTCTCTAGCATAGAGCAGGCTCTGACCTCCGGGACATGTCCCCCGCCAGCCTGCTGGCTTGCCTCCCTGGGAGCTAGTACCTGCTGCTGGCCGACTGCCGGTCCAACACATCCTCACCACACAAGAGCTGCTGCAGTTCACCTTGGCAGAAGCCTCCCCCCCCTTTTTATCTTCTCTGAACTTCCCCAGAAATACCACCTGAAAATGGTTTATCTCGTTTGCCTCTTTAGCAGTTCCCAGGGTGGTACGAGCCCATCCAGCCCCGGCAGGCTCGATGGGAGCCTCCACGGGCAGGGGAGGCTCGCTTAACCCACGGGTGGATCCACTCCTACAGAAAGGGCAGCGGGATCGGGAAGCACAGACCCCTCCTGCAAACCCACCTGATGGGCGGGTGCACCGGACTGGGCTCACAGCAGTGGGAAGACAAGGGTTGAGCCATCCCTGCCAGCCCCCTAATGCCCTACCAGCAGTCCTGTGCGAGCAGCTTTGCTTGCTGCCCTCCTGCTTCAGGCAGCCCTGGCTCAGAAACACCCCCTGCCATCGGGAGAGCAGAGCGGGCAGCTCACAGCACAGCGGCGGCGGAGGGAGCCTCGCTAGCCTTTGCACACCTGTATTTGGATGGCTCAGGACAAGCTTTAACATCCTCACAAATACTCTGCACGGTGGTATTTTTTTGGCATCAGGCGTTACGTTGTGGGGATGAGATAAAATACTTTGAGCAGGAACATGCCCTGCCATGCAGGGACTGGCTTCTCTCTGTGCGGCAGGGGTGGGCTCTTGTATAGCAAACACATTCTTTGTGAGATGGAAAACAGCATGGCACTGGTGAGGTGGAAGGGAATTGCACATCCCCACACCTGGGAGCCGAGACACGCATTTACTGGAAGGTGAAGGACAGGCTCTGCCTTCCCCACCCCTCTTCTCGAAGCAGCGTGCAGCCTCCTCCCGCCCGGGCACACGTTGCCAGCCCCTGCCTTGCTGCAGATGGTCGCTTGTGGTCTGCCTGGACCCGGGAACGGCGCTGGCTCCCTGCCCCGAGCAGAGCTGCCCGGGTGCCGTGGCCGAGGGGTTCTGCCGTGCTGCGGGGCTGCTAGCAGGGCTGGCTTACAGGCACGCTGCTTTCTTCAGGCTGCCGTTCCCTTCCCTTTTTCAGTGGCCACCAGGAGCTTCCCCCGTGCTGAGCCCGTCCATGGTCTTTGTAAGAGGAGTTTGCCTCTCACTCCTAGCTGAGCAAATCCCGTTGTGCCCTCACAAGGAGTGTTTTGGTGGTCACGAACCATTTTCTGTTAACAAGCAACTCCGGGCACCACCTTCGGCTGCCTGCAGAGCATCCTCCTCCCACGGCCAGCCTGGGGAGCAGTCCCTGCCACGTCCCCTCTGAGAGCCACCGCTGTCACTGCAAGCAGCTGCAAAGGATCGAGTCCTGGTCAGGACAAACCCTGTCTGTGTCACACGTGCTAGTCAGAATTAAACTCTGAAGTCTTGCATAATTAGCTGTGATTCTGTTAACGACGTTAAGCATGATTTCCTTAGGCTGTGGTGCGCCAGCACCCTTGGTGCTCCCAGCCCTTGGCTCAGCCAGGAGCTGCGTGTGATAATGGACTCAGGGTAACATTTCCAGAATGGGCTGAGTGATGTATGGACAAGGGTTTAGACTGATTTTCAGCAAGATTTCCTCTAAGTCACAGTATAGCGGGTGTTCCCGCTTTGCCGCAGCACTTAGGCTAGCTGGGAAACCCTTCCTACAGTGCCCGGCCCTGAACCCAGTAGGTGGTCTTATCTGGTTTATGTGGAAAGCGGATACGATGTAGTGTGGGTGAATTTGGTCATATTTGAATATTTCCAGGGAAAAAGAAATATTGAGCCTAGAGAATAAACAGTTACAGCAAAGACAGGCTGAATTTCCTTTGGTCGCTCTCCCCTATGACGCACTGGGACCATGCAATAGCAGTTTGCAATGCTGCAATCTGTTATGGAGCTGCCACGGAGCCCAGGCGCCGCTGGGGCGATTCCCTCTGCCAGTACACGGAGCAGCTTTGCACTGGCACAGTCCCTCCAGCGTGGCTGCGATACGATAGGCAGTAATTGGTTTTGTAACAAGTCATTATTTTACTTAGCTGCTTTACTGCCATGTTCGCATTTCCCTTGGAGTGTTGAGAAAGCAGCAAGTGGGTGGATGAGAGGAGCCGAGGGAACAGAAACGCCTGTCTCGGTGCACGCAGGAGCATCAGCCCGAGCCCAGCACAAGCCCCCGTGCAGGGAAGGGAACCCTACATTTTCACCGCAGCAGCGGAGGAAGCTGAGGGCAAGCAGGGGAGCATCTGCCGTCCCATCAGGCCCAGTGACATTCACCCGATGGGCGTCTCTTCTTTTCCAGTACTCCCCCCTGCTGAAGAAACTCTACTGTCAGATTGCAAAAACATGTCCCATCCAGATCAAGGTGTCTACCCCCCCGCCCCCGGGCACCATCATCCGGGCCATGCCCGTCTACAAGAAGGCAGAGCACGTCACTGAAGTGGTGAAACGCTGCCCCAACCACGAGCTCGGCCGCGACTTCAATGATGGTGAGTGCTGCTCTCCCCCCCTCTGCCAGGGGCCGCCCCATCATCTGGGGGGGCCATGCGTCCCACCCTGCACTGCAGCCCTTGCGTGCACAGGACAAGCATTCTGGAGAGCCGCCTCCTCTAACGCGGAGGTTTGCCTTGCAGGCCAGTCAGCCCCAGCCAGCCACCTCATCCGGGTGGAAGGCAACAACCTCTCCCAGTACGTGGACGACCCTGTGACAGGAAGGCAGAGCGTGATGGTGCCCTACGAGCCCCCGCAGGTACCCAGGGCGGGGGGGCAGGACCGGTGCTTGCCTCTGTCTGGGCTACAGTAGTTCTGCCTGTGCTGAGGGTGAACCTACTGGTGACAGGGCTGCTTGGTAGGAGACACACTTGTGTCCTGAGCAGGAGTCCTGCTTGCCCTGGCACGTCTAAGGCCACCCCCTGCTTGCTCCCCGCACCGGTGGCCACTGTGTTCGAGCATCCGCAGCTCCCAGCCCTGTGAAGCACCCCAGAGCATCCTGTTCCTGGGAAGCGGGGTGCAAAGAGAAATCCCCTCCAATCCAGCCCTGGGGGACCCCAGGGACCCCACAGTCCTTGTACAGTCCCCTCTTCCCAGCTGGGACCATCCCCACACTGCCCTTCCCCAGTGCTCCCAGGGAAGCATCCCCTCAGAGCTCCCCCGCTCGCCCTGCCAAGGTGCCAGCCCCACACCAGGAGCCATGGGGGCCCAGCCTGCCTCCCCCCCTCATCACTCCCTGCTCAGCGCCTGCTCTCCCCTCTTGGGCAGGTGGGGACCGAGTTCACCACCATCCTGTACAACTTCATGTGCAACAGCAGCTGCGTGGGAGGAATGAACAGGAGGCCCATCCTCATCATCATGGCCCAGCCTGCCTCCCCCCCTTCTCACTCCCTGCTCAGCGCCTGCTCTCCCCTCTTGGGCAGGTGGGGACCGAGTTCACCACCCCTGTACAACTTCATGTGCAACAGCAGCTGCGTGGGAGGAATGAACAGGAGGCCCATCCTCATCATCATCACCCTGGAGACGAGAGAGTGAGTGGCTGTCAGAGCAGGGGCGGGCACTGCGGGAGGGCTGGGGTCCCTTGGGAAGGAGTCCTCCCCTGCAGGGAGCATCCCCAGAGGAAGGGGACATGGCAGTCCACCGCAGCCCCAGCCCGCAGCAGGGGAAAGGTTCTTCTCTGCCGGCTAGGAAAAGGTCTGGCATGGAGGTACCAGGAACCCAGCCCAGCATCGGCTTCTCCCCCTGCAGCTGGAGCCTTCTTCTGCCCCTGGTGCTCCTCTTGCCCCAGAAGACTGCTGCTGAGGGGCTCTCTGCACCCAGTACCTCGGGGGGCTCAGTTGCTTCCTGAGCAATCCATTCATACGGAGGGATGGGAAGGCACTTTGCTGGTCTGGTTCCTGAGCTGGACCATAACGTGCTGGACTGAGCCGCGATGCACTTCCCAAGCAGAAATAGTCACCGATTTCTCTCTCCTCCCAGCGGCCAAGTCCTAGGAAGGAGATCATTCGAGGGACGGATCTGCGCCTGTCCCGGCAGAGACCGGAAAGCTGACGAAGACCATTACCGAGAGCAGCAAGCCCTGAACGAGAGTGCAGCTAAAAACGGCAACGCCAACAAACGCAGTGAGTCCCCTTGCCGGGAGAGGGAGGGGGGCTCAGGGCACTGCTCTGCCACAGCCCCAGACTCCTGGCCAGCACCTGCACCCCCTTGCTGCTCAAAGCCATACGATGCTTCTGCCTCAGCTCCTTTCCCATTGCACCCAAAATCATGGTGCTCCAGAAGTTTGGGCTCAAATCCACATCCAGGCACGATGCTTTGACCTTTCTTGACTAAACCTAAAGTCTCATAAATAGGACCCACTCCCTTTTCCCTCCAGAGTGCAAAGCTGTTAGTACAGGGCTTTTTTGTCCAGATATATTTGTTCTTCATTATTATTACTAATAAAGAGACAACATCAATGCCAAAACCCAGGTGAACAGCTAGCATCCTGCATGGCTTGAGCTTAAATCCTGCAGGGAGCCAAGGTGCTCCCAGCTGTGTCCTGCCCTCCCGAGGACAGCATGCTAACACTCTTCCTCTCTCCTTTCCAGCATTCAAGCAGAGCCCCCAGGGCATGCCAGCACTGGGGGCCGGCATTAAGAAACGGAGGCACGGGGAGGAGGAGATGTATTATGTGCCTGTAAGTGTCAGCGAGCCACGCTGGTTGAGAGCTCGGCTCGGGACAGTGGTGGCATCGTCCCCTCTGCGAGAAACGCCTTGGGTTCGTGGTGTCGGGCAGGATGGGGTTGCATGGTCTCCAGAGGACAGCAGGCATGGGGGGCTGAGCAGAGACCTAGAGAACAGGAGCAAAAGCATCTGTGAATGCACGTGTCCAAGGGAGTCCTGGACCCCCAAATAGTCCCTGGCCACAGTGACACTGCACCTTGTGTGACTGGGCAAAAAAAAGGGGGCACGAGGAAGGTGGCCAGGTGGGACGGGAGCAAAGCAAAGCCCTGGGCTTGTTCCCTCCTCCAGGTGCGAGGCCGGGAGAACTTCGAGATCCTGATGAAGATAAAGGAGAGCCTGGAGCTGGTGGAGCTGGTCCCGCAGCAGCTGGTTGACTCCTACCGGCAGCAGCAGCAGCAGCTCCTGCAGAGGCAGTAAGTACCATTGAGAGCAGCCCCCCGAGAGCCCGCAGCAGGGAGAGGCTGGGGAGCAGCCCTGGCCCTGGCTGTGTGGCTGGGGGACCCCTCAAGCAGCCCCAGTCTGGGGCTGGTCCACTGGGTCACAGCACGTCTGCCAAACGCCTGGTACTTAGCAAGGGCTGACAACCGCTACAGAGCCGCTGTCGGTGCAAAGCAGCTTTTCTGTGCTGCAGTCGCATCGGTGCGGCTGCCTGAAGCCTCAGCAGGAAAGTCTGATCGGCCAGAGGGGAGCTCTGGGACGGGGCAGGGCAGCTCCATCCCACCCGCTGCAGGCTGACCGGCCGCTTGGTTTCCCCGAGCAGGAGTCAGCTGCAGACGCCTTCCTCCTACGGGCCCGTCCTTTCACCCATGAATAAAGTTCACGGCGGAGGAATCAACAAGCTGCCCTCCGTCAACCAGCTGGTAGGGCAGCCAGCGCAGCATAGCTCCAGCTCCGCGCCCGGCCTGGGGCCGATGGGTAAGGTCCTCACCGCGCCGGGCGCCGCGGCGCCGGCAGCCGCGGGCAGAGCGGGCAGGCAGCAGTCCGTGCTCGCAGTGGCTCTTCCTGCCCGTCAGACCCTAGGCTCCCTGCTGAGGGAGCGGGTGGTTACCACAGTTGGGGTGATGTCTAATGGATCTGTTTGTTGCGTTGACATGGCCGCTGCCTAGGACCTGGAATGCTAAACAGTCACCCCATGCAACCCAACGGAGAAATGAATGGGGGCCACTCGTCCCAGTCCATGGTCTCCGGATCACACTGCACCCCCCCTCCGCCCTACAACCCCGATCCCAGCCTCGTCAGGTAGGGAAGGCATCTGATGCCCTGTCTGTCTTGTCCTCTGACGTTTCTTGCTGTTGTTCCTCACTCTAACCTTCAGATCTGTCTAGCAACTGGTCAACTGGCCACTGGTCCCAACTGAGAAATCACTGCTCACGAAATCACGTAGACATTCTTCTCATCTCAGAAACCAAAGCCCAGCTACTTACCAGTTAGAAACCTCTATCTGGGTCATCCGTCCCTGCTTAATTAAAAATTAAATGCATCCAAACGAGAGTCTTTTCCTGCATGTCACACTGGCACGTAGCTTTGTGAACTTTCCCCTTCCCCTTCCTGACCAGCAATGTCTGGAAATCGGTCCACGTGGCTTATTTCCATCAGGAATGCATTAACAGGTCTGCAGGCACTTTTTGACGTTTCAGTCTTTAAAAAGACCACAGACGTTTTGACAGACACCCTACCGAAGTCAGGGAGGCTGTACGCGCAGTTTAACTAGGGGCGCGTAGCTGCAGCCCAGCGCGATGTGCAAAATACCCCCGCACCACCCGTCTGCACATTGCAGAGACCGGCCTCACTGCCCAGACTAAGGCATGCCCCGATCTCCCTCCCCGGGTAGCTCGAGCTCCCTCAAGTTATTCTGAGTAAGTTACTGAGCTGAAACCTCTGATGATCAGGAGAAAAAAAAACGTGTAGCGTTAGGAACGAACGTAATCCCATGCTTCGCTTTGACATTAGTGGCAACTGAGGTCACACTTGGGATGGCAACAGCCCGGGACAAAAAAGCCTGACCGAGCAGTCGGAGCACCCCAGAGCGAGCTCCCTCCCGCCCTCGCGCCTGCCTGCAGCCCTTCTGTGTCGCAGGGGTGCGGGAGCGTTGCCGAGGCCGGAGGCAGCAGGAGCTCACCGCAGCCCCCCCCGCCTTTTCGGTGACCTGAAACATGGTTTGCCACTGCAGCGATGGTTGCGAGCACAGCTTTTATTCATGAGAAGTTAATGCCACTTTATTTTCCAAATTTTTTCTGCAGTTTTTTAACAGGATTGGGGTGTCCAAACTGCATCGACTATTTCACCTCACAAGGGTTACAGAATATTTACCACCTGCAGAACCTATCCATAGAGGTAAATGCTTTGGGAAGATCTGTTTTTACCACTTGTTTCTATCAGCTGTTGATCTGAAAGGCAAGGACAAAACTGCTTTAAAGGAAAGGGAAAACCGTGCACCAACCCGTCACACAGAATATATGCTCCCCAGGATTTATGCCTCCCATTTATGCATCCTTTCTGGTCCTTCGGATTTAGCAGTAGCTCAGTCATCGGTAGCAGCCACGATAGTCTCAATTGGTTCTTCCAGGCTGTCAGAAACAGAAGAGCTGAAAGATCCCCAGACCAGACCTCAGGTAGATTTTCTACCTAACACAGAAAAAACAGCTGAGATCCTCAGCAAAATAACCCAAAGCCCGCTGAGCCAGCGGCAACACCTCCCCTGCAGTTCAGTGAGTTTTAAATCTGACCTGATCTTACATCTTCCCCTGTTAACCTTTAAGACAAAAGAAGCTGAAATAAGGGAGTCAAGCCTGGGGCATTTGTATTAAGGGAACCCTGGAATGACATAGCCCAGGTCAGGGAAAAGCTGGCATGAAAAACGGTAGAGGGGATGCTAGAAGTACCCGAGCTTGCACAGAGCATCAGCCCTCTGCTGCCACCATTCTCGGTTAAAGCACAGTCTCTTGGTGACGATACCGAGGGCGGCACCGAAGCAGGGACTTCCCCAGCCCATGAGGGTAACAAGGAGGAGGGAAAAAAAAAAAATCTTAAACCCTTTGAGCCATAGCAAGCCCTCTAAGTCCCAGAGGCGGTGTTTTGGCTGAGACAAAGCTCCTGCCCCAATCCCCTTTTGCCCCCAGGCAGTTTGTAGTAGCTGTCGTCTACCTGGCAGCTACAGTAAAACGCGCGACCACGCTTTGGTGATGCAGCTGTCGGAGACACGATGATTTTTCATTGGTAGCTGGGGCCAGTTGCGTAACCTTCGCCTGGTTTTGGACCATTTTCTGAACTAACTCTGCAACCGTCTGTAAGCTGTCAAAGGAAACGTTTGGTATGGCCAAAACTTGTATCAGATTGCTGAGCTGTGTGTCCGAGTCGACATTTGTAATTACTAATTGCATACTTGCTGTCTGCTCTAGTTAACACTCACGTGAGTCTCTGTGTTTGGCATTAACATGGATCTCTGGCAGCTCTCTGCTACGACGGTGTTCGTTCTGGCGCAGGCCCCCCAGTCCTGAGGTTATCGACCTTGTTGCGCTTTACGACCACAGCCCACAGGGTCGTAACAGCCTGCTATTGCCCACGTCGATGCATTAGTGCATGACACTGGCCCCCGGGGGCAGGTGCTGCTCCAGCCTCCTGGTCCAGGACCGGAGGAGAAGCCAGCCTGGTTGACAGCTCCTCGCCCAGGTGAACAGACGTGAGGACGCTTCACATGCTGCTCTGTGACCTGCGTCCAAAGGGGAAAGGTCCCCTCCCTCCCATTTTCACATCAGTTTGATGTGAACCCACCCCCCCCAAAAAAAAGAAAACAAAAAAATGTCTAACCTGCAAAGCTGCCCTTGAGTAACTGGTCAACTGGCCGTTGGTTACAAATGAGAAATCACCCACGGGGGATGCGCCCGTGGGCTTGGTGTCGTGACCCAGGGGAGGCCCAGCCCCGCCACCGTTGGGTGCTCGGGCATCGTGCCCACATGTCCCCCCTGAAGCACGAGCTCAGGGGTCCGGGGCTCACTCCCGCCGGTAGTCGCGTCTCTGCCGGCTGCCGGCTATGCCTCACCAGTGTTGTTCTTCCAGGATCTCGGAGCACTGAAGATCCCGGAGCAGTACAGGATGATCATCTGGAGAGGTCTGCAGGAGCTCAAACAGAGCCACGACTACGGGGCCCAGCAGCTCATCCGCTCCAGCAGCAACGCCTCCACCATCTCCATCGGCAGCTCGGGCGAGCTGCAGCGGCAGCGCGTGATGGAGGCCGTGCACTTCCGCGTGCGCCACACCATCACCATCCCCAACCGCGGCGGGGCCGACGAGTGGGCAGACTTTGGGTTTGACCTCCCGGACTGCAAATCTCGCAAACAGTCCATAAAGGAAGAATTCACGGAGGGAGAGATCAACTGAGGGTCTCCAGAAGGCAGCAGCAAGAGACCGGGGGGGAAACGAAACCCCCTATGAAAAATATTTTCAGCCTTGGGCATGTGATTTTGTTGCCCGGAGGGGAACTGCAAGCTGTGTGTGAAAGCACGACCCCGAGCCGTGCGGGAGGCACCTGCCCTGGAGAGGAAAGCGCGGTGGCTTCGGCAGAGAGCCGAGGGAAAGGGGAGGGCGGCTGAGCCAGCTCACCAAACGGAGCGGGGATTTTCTGCCTGCCCGCGGCAGGGGAGGCACCTGCTGGTGCTTTACGCTGTTTTGTGTTTCAACGGAGGAGCCCCACATCTGATAGACGTGGCATAAAGATGGCACGTTTTTCTCTTTGCGAGACCAGCCTTTGCTACTGCTTACCTACCCCTGTTCTGTATTCTCTGCGGTGTCCAAAACCGACAGGTCTTTATCATTGTAAAAAGGACTTAGCCCTTACCTGGTCCATTTTCTGTACAGATACCTGCCAGTGACTGATGCAAAGCAACGCAATCAGCTTTCCTGACGGACTGCCCAAAAGTACCCGTTCCCTTCAGTTCTTTGTAGAGCAGAAAAGAACCTGTTTGTCAGTTCCCAATGTGTTCGTGTACTTAAATATTTGTGTATATAAACAGAAACAAATGTACATACAGTATACTCATTGTGCTGCAAGGAGAAAAAAGATTTATTTTCATGTAAGCTACAAAAATTGATACTTACTCCTGAGACACTACAGTGTCAAGTAAATTAATTTCATGTTCTAGCATGTAAACATGCAGAAAATCATGTCTCCGGCCTTATCTATTCAAAATTAAACTTTTTTTCCTCCTCTGAATATCTTTCACACAGTTGCAGAGGACGGGGCGAGCCTGTGAATCCTCCTGGGAAGTCAGAGGTCTGGGTAATCCCTCCCTGCTCCATCGAGGGAGTTTTGCAGACAGGTTAGACCTGGCGAGCAGGAACGCGGGAGGTGTAAATTTGATCCTACTTTGGAGCGAGGAGATGGACTGGGTGACCACGTGAGGTCTTTCCAGTTTTGTTTTCTGTTTCTGGTCGTTTTTTCCAGGCGTAATTTGTCTGTTGATTCAGGCTGGAAAAAAACCTCAGCAGCAAGCAAGGACGCAAGGAGGTGTGTTCCCTCCCTCCCCCATCGTGACTACACGTTCTGAAAGGTGACATCCCACAACAGGTCTCCGAAAGGCACGTCACAGGGGCTGCCGCTGGACGGAGGAAGGGAGGGAGGGCAGGGAGCTGCTTCATTTGCCGCCTCAACCTTTGGCCGCTCGAGATTTCGGGCAGCCCGAGGGAATCCGTGCAGAAACGGCGCTGCCTGGCACCTTTCCACTCCTGCGTCTCCTCTTCGCATTGCCTCTGCGATGGAGGCCTTCAGAAGGCAGACCTACAACTATCTCCCGTCTCCCCCAGGCTGGGGAAGGAGCTAGGAGACCCTCCGCAAAGCCCTGGCCCTTCTAACCAGTAGAGCAAAAGAAGAAGAGCTCGAGTCCCACCTACAGCGTTCAGGGCTCGCCTTAGAGATGCGCCTTCTCCTCCTTGCAGGCCGGTGTCTGTCCCCACTCAAAGGGAAGATCACAGGAAAATGAGCCTGAACTCTGTACGTGCCGTAACAGCAGCCCCGGGACCCAGGTCCTCCCTCTGCTGCCTTCATCTCGGTGTCCAACAGCGGCTCCGAGCCTCGGGCACACAGGAGGTGGCCTCCTCCCGCTCCCGCCCTCCGGCGGTGGGCTCTGCTCTCCCGCCCGGGGTGAGCCGCAGGTGCGAGCGCACCATCCTGGAGGCCGTTACGCCCCTCTACACTGCACCGATTAGGAACCTGACTCCTTTGGCATTGCTGAAATGTGAACCTATGTCCCAGGATAACGGCTAATTAAAGCACTTTAATGCTTTAAAGGTTTTGAAACAATTGTTCATGTTTTCAATGTTAACTAAGGCTTCTTCCGGCAGTGTTAACTGATACACTCCAACCATGGTATGAATGGTATTTTTTGTAATGTTATCTTTGGAAAATGTGTTATTTTTATAGCTGTGGTTTCTCTGTTGGTTTTTTTTTTTGTAACACAATAAAAGCACACATGGGAATTACAACATCTGGCAACTCAAGTCTTGCTTATTTTGTGCAGAAAGCGTCCTCCTATACCAGCGCAAGCCTTAAAGCGTAAGACCTCGAAGGGCCTGAAGTTGCTTGCTTCACCAAGCAACCACGAAGCTACAGAGAGACGCCGTTCTGCGCAGGAGCAGCTGCCAAAGCACGAGTGCCGTTAACAGGCCCTTTGCTCCTTACCGACATCAGGACAACCGGCCTGAGGGAGCAGAGCGCTTTCCTCCACAGCCAGGGTTACTGTTTTGGGGGAGCGTGCGAGAGCAGTTTGCTCCCCGTATGCAAGCAGCCTTACCCCACCCCGAAAGCTCTCAGTGCTGCTTTCCGTTCCCAACGCTCCACGGGAGGAAGCGTACATCTCACCAAAGTCACACCTGCACAGAGCCAGCCTTGAAACCCCGCCAAACCGAAAAGAAACCCGCTTGCTATTAATGAGTCACTATAGTGATTACGGAGAGGCAAATGTCTACTTCTTTATAGGTAGAACTTTCTTTTTTCCAATAAATGACTAGAAAATAGAGAATGAAACTGATAGCAATCTTTATCGCTAAGACACAGCTTTTCTGAATTTGAAAAATTACACCGTTAAAAACAATTTCCACGAGAGAATTGTCTTTAGCTATGAATGTCACCACTATTTCTAGTTTTAGTAACACATATTCCATACGCAGGAATTGGAAATCGATTGAACTAAAGAATCTTGCAAGAAGTGTCATTTATAAACTAACACTCAAGGCAAGAACGTTATTTTAATGCAATAAAAAAAGCTTTCAAAAGATCTTGAAAATTGGCATGTGAGAAATAGACAAGAATAGTAAAATCTATACATCTGCAATAAGCTCAACGCAAGAATAAAAAGGTACAAAGAACCTGGTTTAAAAGCAGACTTGCCTGTTGTTGAAGGCACTATCTTTTTCTGTGGTGTGTATTCCAAATCTGCTGGACTGTAAAAAAAACACCTTTAAAATACGCAATCAGATGCCCTTCCTACCCTCAAAGAATATGATTATTAGTTCAATTTTGCTACTAAAATGTTAACATGCAACATTTGCATTTAAACAAGGAAAACAACAGCCTCCAGACAGCTACCTTGCTGCTGCAGCGAGTAATCCAGACAACGCTGGGTGCTGAATAACCCACCCAGCAGCCGCATGTCTCGGTAACCGATGTGGTACAGGGCCCCTGTACAAATTCACAGATTGCGTTCTGAAAAAGCCCTTTAACAACGCAGTGCTTATTACCGAAATGCCCAAGTGCGTCGCTCCTCTACGGAATAGCCTTAATTTATGGCCTTACTAGGAAGTGTCTCATCTCTCCAACATCAGGACGGTCAGAGGTCTCCCTCCCTGCTTTTTAATTTCCTTTTCCCACCCCCCCAAGAAAATTAGATCATAACTTCTTTTCAAAAAGACTTAGAAAACCCAGTAAAAACAACAAACAAAACAATAAATAGGAGGTCCAGAGGCGAGTTCAGCACAGAAGTCACATTCCTGCATACACTGAAGGGAAATGAGCATGGACCAGACGGATGCTCCCGTATTTTTTTTGAGCATTACATCACCTCGCTTGCGAAGCCGCCAGGAAAGCCGCCCACTTGCACCGTTCCCATCACGGCTGGTGGCGGTCTACACCACCTTACCACGGCCCGAGGAGCATCCGTCTTCTCCCAGGAAAACAGAGCTCCACAGCCAGCAGAGCTCTCCAGGAGGAAAAGCCACCTGGATAAAACTGCCCAGAATTTCTCGAGGGCTCTGGCTGACGCGCTAAGAAACATCCACAGCCTCAGCACCGAGCGCTTCTGGTTCAAAAGTGCCTCCGTCTTCCAGGCTCTCCCGGCGGAAACATCAAAACCGCAGGTCTCGTTTTAAGGTTACAGCGGAGACATCACTAGGTGGAAAGACCTCGCTGTAGCGCAGCTTAACAGTTATCCTTCACCTCAGAAAACAGCAGCGTGTGTCACATTATCTCAGTCTTGATTACGGACGAATCTATTGCTTCGTTGCGCAAGTCAACAGCGGATCCGTTTCTCCAGGACTGTTCAGCAGCTGCAGCGACCTGAATCGTCCAGAGAAACTGCTCTTTGGTTATCACGGGGGATTCCTTGCCTGCAAGGACAGGAATGAAGCACTGGATGAAACCCGTATTATCACCTGCCATTATCACCTGCTCTGCCTTTCGGCACATCGCCACCCACCACGGCACCCCTCTTCAGCTCCCGGAGCTGGGGCCTCAGATTTTAAAAAGAAAGCTTCAGCCCCCTCTCCTTCCTGTTCTGTGACTAAAATCCTGTATTTTTGTCAATGCAGCCAGCAGAACAGAAATTTTCATTCCTTCCAGACAGCCAGCACTCCAGATGAGGGTCTCCTTGCTGTTATAAATGGCTGCTTTCTTCACAAACGACAGTAAGGTCCAACGTAATGTTCCCTCCCAATTTTCATTTCTTCTCAGAACACAGTTTCAGACCAACACTCCATCCCTCACCCATCTCACTGACTTGAAAGTGAGAAAAGAATCGCACCCCCCAACGAGTCATTCACTTTCATTTACTGAAACAAGGTCAGTTGTTTGCACTTTTGTCGAACTATCAGCTCCTTCGGAGGCTGACCACTCCACGCATGTTGCTACCGAGCTGCATGCACCGTCGTGCTCGACACGCATCCGCTGAGAACACCAGAGCTTGTCAGGGCGGCAGCCCAGACCGTGAAACCCCGTGTTTGCTTACAGGGGGCTCGCTCACCACCTGCACAACACCGGCTTAAACTTAACCATGATGAATCGCATTCCTAGTTTTCACACCTACTCATTTCTTTTTGGGATTTCAGACACAAACATCAGATTGCAAGTGCTATTGGAACAGCTTCCAAGGGAAGTTTTTGCTGAAAGCAAATCGAAAGCAACACTAGCCATTAACGTAAGCTTCGTCCTACCTTTCAGGGTTCTCAGAAAGTGTCGAAAGAGCTCCCTGTGCGCATCTCTGTAGCGATCGGCTTGGGTCTGTGAATATATGGATACCGAAGTCCCATGCTCCGTAATGCCCAGGGGATTCTGATTATCTACCCGTAACGTTCCTTGAGAACCATGAACCTGCAGGGAAGGCAGCAAACAGGAAGGAGAACAACGTTTCTAAGTTATCGTGCTTTCGATCTTAAACACCTGGCTAGTCTATGGAAGCCCTGGTTTGTACAACCAAGAAAAAAGTAGCCGCTAAAATTAGGAGTTACAACTGACATACCCCCTTGTATGGATCAGACACGACAGAAAATACCAGGTACGTGTTGTAGTACAGTGGCTTCCACTTATGTGATACCTCCACTTTTTTTCTTCCCACCTGAGCAAAGCTCCTTTTTTAAGTATTTAAAAGCTATTACTCCCCAAATCCAGCCCACGCATCTGTTGTAATTCATGACTTTAGGAATTTACAGACTATTTGCCTCTGAGTTTACACTTTTCTTCCCCTTTAGTCCTTAACTCTTGGCTTGCTATACACCTAAAAACACCCTGGAAAGACAACAAACGGACCGTGCGACAACATTTCAGCCTCTGGAGAGCTGACGCCAATTCCTGCTCTAGTATGATTGCATGCACAATTACAACCCCAACAGAATACACGTGAACAGAGGCAACATTCGGGTAACAAAAGAGAAAGTGGATTGTAGGTTAAGCAAACACAAGCAATCCACTGCTGCCGAGGTACAGAGGTGTTTTGTGAAATGTGCTTGCAGGCATATGCACGGGGCGCAACACATACTGCCCCACGTGAACACATACAGGGTAAAACTCGTGCTAGCCTGTGGTGTCGCGACAGACTTGACTTAAAAGTAAGAACGCACCTCTAGTCTCTGATCACAGCTTTTAGTGCAGTGCTGACTGATGTCCAAAGTAACAATTGCTCCGCTAGGAAATTTCATGCTGACCGCTACAGTGTCTGCATCCTTCAAGTAGGCCATATCTGAGTGACGAAAAAGGCACTCACTCACACCAGGAACAGCAAACCAGCAAGTACTACGACTACAAAGCGCTCTTCTTCCTTTAAGAGGCGACACTGGCTCTACAATACCTTCGAACAGGAAGCAACGGCGACAGCAAAGCGCTTTCTGCAACGCACACCAGCTGGTTTACCTTTATCGGCACTTCCGATGGAGAACAACAAGCTCTGCAGAAACACACAGTCCCCAGGCCTGAACTCCACCTTCCCAGCCCGTGGCTCTCCCTAAAGAAGGCTTCCACTTCTTCTTCCAAACACATTTGCCTTTGCAGCTTATTACAACCAAGATCAGGCAACTTCCAGCACGTAGCTAGAACGAGGCAGATGGTACAAAATCCTCCCTGGGGCATTTTGTTTGTTGCGCTTCCACGCTTTACCATAGATTGTAACATTGCATACTACACCTTCTAACAGCAGCCAGTCAAGGTTGGCGGCAGCTGCAATTACCTTAATTAAAACTTTGCGTTTCCATTTAAAAAATGGCAGCTTCCCGTTTTTATGGTTAGTTTAAATTAGTCTGGTAACCCAGAGCGTGCCCGTCAGCTTGGCACAATCCAGAGTAAATTCACATCTTTAACCGTGCTGAGATCAACAGGAAAGTGCCAGAGAAATCAGAGAAAGCAAAGAACTGAAAGAGACTGCACTGACGTTCTTGTAAGCACAAAGCTTTGCTCATTATTTTCTGCACTCTGGTTTTCAGATGGCAAACTTGATATCCCTCAGCTGCCACACAGAGTAGAGTTCAGCGATACCTCTACAGCAACCGCTTCACATCAGCAGGGAATTGACAAAAGTCAGAAATCATCGCTAAACACCCTGTCTACAACAACTTCTTGAGAAACTTGCCTTCTACCTCACTAGGTAGAAGTGTTCAACTGTTCTATGATGGAACAGTTATGTCATGGCTACCGTGCTCTCGTACACTCTTTCTTCCCAATTTTAGTACTGAAGTCCAGAGGTACACAATAAACTATCAAAAGATTTATTCTTACCTGCACAGAATGCATGCCCCAGTGAAAAAATTGTATCTGGTGCACTCTCTCCCAACAACAAACTGATAATATCTATATCGTGCACGGCAGCATTATAAAAAATTCCACCTGGAAGAAGCAAAACTGGGCATTAAGGTCTCCACATGTGAAACCCACAGTCAATGTACATTTCTGAACTGCACTGAGATCGATATAAAAAGCCCCCTACATCGAAGAAACTAATACTAAAAGCAAACAGAAAAAGGCAACAAAAATAAAGATCGGTAATGAAAATGCTCCTCAAAAGGAAACCCATGCATCTTAAGGCTACACAACCATAGGGGACTTCCCACCAGAACACGGGGCAAGATGCATTTCCAGTCCTTTGAGAACGAACTTTTCAGAAGAAAGCCGCTCGGTACCTGATGTTTTTAGGAAGCTCAGAGACGCTGCTGGATACGTGCTGCTAATCGTCGATATCCGGTGGATCCTCCCCAGCGCCTGGCTGTCGCGGACTTTCTTGTACAAGAACTGCAGCGCCGGGTCAAAGCGCCTTCAAAGAGAAACAAGGAATGCGGTACAGCGTTTGGAAGAGAAGGAGGTCACCTGGGCCGCCGTTACCACTGCGGTGCACGAGGCCGACTCGACTGCAGACAGTGGCGAGCGTGCGACATGAACCTCACCAGACAGACGGGGTTAGACACAGCTTTCTAAGTTCAGCCACTTATTATGTATGAATTTTGCTCCTTGCAAACGAGCCTACTATCTGCACTTGTGAAGACTTAAACAAACAACTTTAATGACGAAATTAAACCATGGGGACTAAAAGCATTTAAAGGTCCAGAAAATTGCCTACAGTTCTTCTTAAAGCCCTACCTGCAAGTTTATATTCAGCTGAGTGTTGACCAAAACCTCAGCTGAGCTTCAACCTTATGGCTGGGATCAGACCTGCATGTAGCGCACTCAAATGGAAAAGGCAAACGTTAGGGCAGATGTTTTGTGTAATTACGTATTAGTGTGTATGAAATACATATATATTTGTCCAAAGAAGTTTTACTTGCAATGAAATTAACTCTTCTCAGCAGAGCAGCACAAAATGATCCGGTGTGTTTACTAACAACCCATGTCCACTCAGCGTACGGTGTTCAATACCGGGCGCAAGTTTAAAGCAGCATTCTTGGCTTTTGTTTAACAGAGCAGAAGCGAATTAAAATTAGTCTACTTTCCTTCTATTTCAATTATTTAATCTTAAAGGTCCAGATGTAAGGTTGCAAGTGGAAATATCACTTTATAAAGATTAATAAATCTATTCCCATCAGATAGGCCAGTAATTCCAAGAGCAAGGCGAATTTTCATGGCCATGTAGTTTGCAATCCTCAAGGTTAATAGTCCTCAAGCATCATCCCTTCTAAACGCAGCTCTATGCAGATCCCAGTGTTTGGAAACTCAATTTGAGTGGAAAGTTAAGTAGTGGATGGGGCCAGTGTCTCCCTAAAGACAGTGCTCTAAAAGGAACTTCAAAAGGTCGCTTGTTCTTTTGTTGAAGAGTTACTCTAAGCCTTCACCTGTATTTGCTAACACATGTGCTTATGTTTCACAGGATCAACATCATCTAAGTAAGTACAGAATATAATAAGCAAATCAGTGAAAGTACAAAAAAGTTACAAGAAAGGAAGAGTTTTCAATATTATGAAAATATATTCAAAGAGCAGCCTTTTTCTCTGCTACTTCAAAGAATGTAGCTAATTCACTGCCTTCTTCCAAAGTTATTTCTAGCTTCCTGCAACAAAGCTTTCCAACAGGGAAAAAAGGATAGACACCCTCAGATCCAGAAAAAGTACAATACCTATGGGCAGAAGTTTCGTGTGAAAGTCTAATACATGAGCAAAGTTTAATGTCCTAGGGCGTTACTAGACTGAACAGGGCTGCAAACTAAATGCTTTACAGCAGAGCAGTGAAAAGCAGATCTCAGTAGCTGCGTGCTTAATAAAATCACAGATCTGCCTGACCTGCTGGTTGTACACATGCAAAAAACCACAAGCAAAAAACGTCCTAAAACCACAGACCAAGAAACTGCCTCAGAGAATGGCACAGCACCATCAGAATATTTCCTTCTCTGAAGCTCCAACTAGCTGTAGCATTTGCAAAACCTCAAAAGGACTGCAGAGATGTGGACCCCAACCGCCTTTGGCCATTCTAAAAGAAATGGAGCTTTCACATCTTGAAAGCTTCATTGTTTGAGTTCCACTAGCATCCATTCGAGTGAACATTTATTTCCATCTCATGACAGCTAGATTTTATCTCCATTAAGTATGAAGATTTAATCTAATCCAATTAACTCCCAGATGAATGTTAACAAGCAGCAGTGAAACTAAGTTTATTTGAGGACAAATTCAGGAAAGCCTGAGGAATCGATGCTACCTTCAGACACGCGCTTCTTATCGAGTATAAATCGGAAGAAAAATGCTGGTCTTACTTGTAGAATCCACACACCAATGGTCTTCCACATCTGTCAGCTTCATCAAAACAAGCTTCTGCCGTCTGCCTGTCAAAACTGGGCAGCCTCTCGCAAAATACACCTTTTCCTGTGCAAAACGGTACAGAACACAGGACTGAAGGCAAGACACAGTCTGCAGAAAAACATTTCTATCTTGCAGTAACATATACACGTCATTACATTCTAGAAAGTATGTTTGATGAAACTGAAGCGTGGCTTTTTCTTTGTTGATGCTACTAACTCTCTTTTGGCCTCCAGCTGTGGTTTTACTAGCTGCTTACAGACCCCAAGAAGCGTGACTGTTTTGACAGACAGCTCTCCTTTGAGTCCTAGAGGTATTTCTAGGACTAGACACTCCGCATGGCCGTACTGGGACCAGCACAAGTACAAACTCCACTGGTGTTAAGCCATTAGCATCTGTGTCCTCACTGGACTAATTTCTCTTTCATTATGCAATTAGACAGTCTGCACAACCCAAGGGACACTGCCGAGACGAGAAAGCATTCACATTTAAAGCGTTTAGCAAGCATACAAGGTCTGCCTCACCGTGTGCTACTGACTACAGATAAAAGCTGAATTTGCAGCTGTTCCTCTTACCTGCTCGTAAAGCATCTATTACCATCTCGGAGGCTTCTTCAGGTGGTGAACAAATAATGGCTCCAGAGACTCTGCAGAAGTCAAAAGAAAGATCTTCAGTGAGGATGAGGTTTTTACTAGAATGAACAACGCTCAAAAGCTCCTTTCGGTTACAGTTACTGTTATGATAGCCACCTTGAACTTTGAGGAAGAGTTAAAAAAAAAAAGACATAAAACCCCGTTACTCTGGAAGAGCAAGTTACATTATAAAAGGAACTCGGTACGTGCTTGCAAGGATGAAATATGGGATGACATATATAGGTTAAAATTACAAGTGGCACATGGAATTGCATTGCTTTTCCTGCATCTTAAAGGAGAAAGTCTTTTAAAGGTGTCCTTTGAAAACAAGTTAAATCCGGCTAGTTAACACATACAGTGAAACCAAAAGTATGTGGTAGAGCCGCTGAACAAGTGATGGGTACATCTTAGCTTATTACCATTCTTTAGTTTCCAGTATCAAATCCATCTTTCTTAAAAGCTCTGCCTTTCACTTTTGCTATGACATTTAAAATCCCAATTTGAGAACTGACTGTAACCACACCACTCGATGTTACTTGTTCAGTTCAACTGTAAAGCAAAGCGCCACAATCTTTCCTATTTGCAGCAATCCTCGCTTATCTCAAAGTTTCAAAAGAGCCACCAAAGTCAGCCAGCTGCTCCGAGGCAGAAAAACTGGTAGGCAGCAGGAAAGCGTGTCATTTATTGCTCTATGGGAATGGAGGAAAATAAGGGGGGTTTATATTCCTCAACAAAACTGCCTGCAACTAAACTCCTCTGAGTTTCCATCAATTCCGGGCACGTGAGTCAAGCTAAGCTTCTTGGGGACTTCTGAAGCATCTAGGGGTAGACAGCATACTACATAAGTCTTAGCCTGCAAAACTGCCTGCAACTAAACTCCTCTGAGTTTCCATCGATTCCGGGCATGTGAGTCAAGCTAAGCTTCTCGGGGACTTCTGAAGCATCTGGGGTAGACAGCATACTACATAAGGCTTAGCCTGTAACGGCCCCTTGGTCTCGCTCCATTCCCATACGTGGGGCCAGACAAGCATGGTCTGGGTCCGCTACGGCGCAGCGGCATTGTCCAGCGCGGGGAAGCAAGCCTTGCCCGGAGACGCCCGCCCCAACCTCGCGGCAGGGAAGAAGCACGCACGGGAGTTAGTGGTGGACAGTACCGCTGATCGCTGAGTGCGACATCGGCGTCCTGCTGCCGCAGCACCCTGGTGCCAGCCAGGAACTCGGCGCCGAAGGCACGCTCCACCTCCTCCAGCTGATCCTCCACGACGTAAAGCAAGCAGCAGCCGTTTTCCTCCATCAGGCTTTGAAACAAGGCTTTATTAACAAGCCCTACGCCGAAGAGGGCGAGGCCAACGCCGCTGCCGTGCCGTCCAGCGGGTGCCGGGCCATCAGAGGCCTCGGGCGCAGCCCCGCTTTGGCCAGGCTGCTTTGAGGGGGCAGGTGCGATCCTCATGTGGAAGGCGGCAAGCGCCGAGGGGCGGCTGGCGGAGGTGGAGGGCGTCGGGTCTTCCCTGGGGGTGGCTGCGCTCGCGGGGGAGCTGGCGGCGACGGGGTGGTGGGGAACCAGCGGCTTGTGGTAGGAGGGCGGAGTGGGGACCATGCCGTAGCTGGCGCTAGTGCCGGCGCTGGCGGCGAGGATGAAGGACGGCTGGGAGAGCAGGGAGGGCGCGTCGAGCTGCAGGGGCAGGCCGGTGCCGACGTCTGGACCTGCAGAGCTGGGCGAGACAGAGGAGGGTTTGGGGCGAGCCTCCGCTCTCCCTCTCCGAGCGAGGG